>NC_090444.1:1479219452-1479522482 GCF_031143425.1 Pleurodeles waltl
AATTTATCTGCAAGCAGAACAACTCCTAACATTTAAGGCTGTAACACGCTTGTGCTTGCAGCACTTTAACAAACTTGCAGTAACTCGCCCAGATAGAATACGATCTGAAATCCTGAAAAAACAAGGGAAGACGTTGTGAACTAGCAAAAGACTGGAACATTCCAATTTGGTCACTAACTAGTGTAAGAATACTTCCATTCTACATTTGTGAGAAAGCTAACCGAATCTCTAAGAATATAAAAGTAATATGCTTTAGAATAACAGCTTGCTTTTTTATGGCTTCTAATTGCATGTAGATTCAGACTTTCTAACACCAGTCAAATATTGGTATGTCCTACGCTTAGTTACCTTCTATACCATTATAGAACTCAGCAAGAATAAGTACATCATTTGAATTCTTTGTTTTAAGGTTACTGGACAATTCCCTAAAACAACGGTTCCCAACCTTTTGACTTCTGTGGAATTCTACTTTATAACTAGTAGAACTCGGGGACCCCCACTGAAACATCATTGGAAACCGGGGACCCCTCAATGAGTCATTACTGAAAGCTGGGGACCTAATCTGTTAATTTATTCAGTTTTCTAAGCAGTCGCGGACCTCCTGAGGATGCTTCACGGGCCCCCAGGGGCCCCCGGACCACAGGTTGGAAACCACTGCCTTAGTTCACACAAGAGAGTGGCAGCACCAAAAGCGGGAAAGGGGAAATAGTCAGGTGAGGTGATCCTTTTGGGTAGAAAGAGAGAAAGAGAGAAATGATTAACAGAGTCAGTAAATAAATAGTAAGACAGATTTTTCCCTTATCGAAGGACTAAGGAAGAAGGACAACACAAAACTGAGAAGGGAAACTTGTGGTAGATGGAGAACATCACAATCATCACTCGTCTCTTTCTCCCTTGTCATCCATTCCCATTTCCCACTTTGGGCCTCAGTTCTGGCCAAGTTCCTTCGCAATCAGGGCACAGGTGCAGAGGAGGAGGAGGAGTTGGGAGCAAGTGTTTGGAAACGCATCTTGCCCCATAGGAAAGCAGCTTAGTGAGTGATACTAAGCTTGGTCATAAAGGGTTCGGCCACTCAAATGTATAGGAGGACAGCTAACATGCATTTTGAATTAGTACACCTAGCGCAAGGAGGAACCTTGTGTTGCAATTATTAGATCGCATGGAACCATATCTAAAACATGTATTGAATCCGAGGCATCGATTAGTCCTCACACGATTACGAATAGAGACATTTAATCAGCTCGTCAGTTTTCCTCTTATCAACGACTGGAGACCAGCCTTGGAGAAATGTCCTTGTGATTCAGTCTCAGAACTAAGTAGAATGCATATAGTTTTATTCTGCACATTGTATTCTGATCTATGGAAAAGGTTTGTGACCCCACTCTTAAAATCACTGCAACTTAAACAGTTTTTTTTTCCATCAGTCCAAATTTGCAATGGATTAGCGGTCTATCTATGTGCAGTTATGAAGACAAGATCACATTTCTAGGTATTATTGAGGAAGCTTTATATGGAAAATTAACTTTAGTTAGGAAATTAGTCCTTTAAACTTTTGTTTTTTATTGTTCTTTTCTTGCTTCATCGCTTTCAGGAATAACTGATCTTAAATTTTTGCAGCAAATTTTATGAGATCGTTTTTAGTAGTATGCTTTGTTTTATTTATTTTATTTACTTTAAGTGGATGCCGATTGGTGCTATTTTTATATTCTATCTGCTTTTATGATTGTGATAAACAATCGAATAAAGTATTGACTACTAATACTAGTACACCACACTGGTGGTGCTGCAGTTGTGGTGCTGCAAGGAGCTGTGTACAAATAGCCAACATGCTTGAAGAAATGCAAACTATTAATGCAGGAAACAGGACACCGGGGTCTGTTGGGGTAATTGACTCAAGTCACAGTATGGGCTAAAGTGTGAGCAGTGTGACTGTTTGTGAGCCTGCTTCATCTAGGAACACTAGTAGCCAGGGTGTGGAAGAGCAAGGAAGGACAAAACAATATTCTCAACAAAAGCCAAGTACTGGATGCCAAAGGTGTAAATTGTAACCCAAACATTGGCAAGCCTTATGCTGCAATTAGGCAGAAGGGCTTTATTTTATTTCATGAAAATTAAGCAACACATTTGTGATTAAAAATTATATTAGATATTTTGTCCATCTTTATCATAATCTGTGAATCAAAAGAATTGTTTTTGTTTAGTGTGTATCACATCTTGAGTCATATTTTTCTTTGAATGTGTAAGAAAAGGATTTCCTTACCGTAAAAATAGTTTGTAACATCATCTTGACATGCGTATCCTTCAGCAACTCTTGCAGCAATAGGTCCTGGACGTGGTAAACCAGGGCATCACTTGCTGCCTCCATGGGTACACTCATGTGCGCAACTAGTTTGTGTAGCATAACACACATGGCTATATTGTTAAACCACGTTATAGGACCATACCCTAGGGCACGCCCCCCTTTTCTGCAGACATCTAAATCTGGCTTTGAGAAGTCCAAAATTTCTTTCCATAATACATCTTGTTTTTCTGTGGGCAGCATTGTATATTCTCTGTTTAGATGTTTTTGGCAGTAAGTATCGAGTCATAAGCCAAGGCCGTAAGGAATATGGACAGTCATCTGAAAATTAACACACTGTTTGTTTATATCAGAATTTGAAAATATAAGTACACATGTTAACAATTACATAATAATCAGCCTTCTCCAAACTTTTTTCTGAATAATCGCTCAAGCAGTCAACAGTGTCTAAATATATAGTGTTACCAGGGTATCATGCAACTACGTCTCAGATGACACATTTTGCATTACATAATGCTTTTATGTTTAATGAATGCTGACTTTTATAGTTATGATGAATATACTCTGTGTCAGAGGGTGGGCAAATTAAATTTGTTTACAATCTACACAACCAAGCACTTGTGGGAATTGTGCCACCGCATGATACTGAATGTTGATACTTTCTAATGTGGCAGGTGGTGATAGTGAAAGAAATGCTGGCATAATTATAGACAACTAGACACTTCCTAAAAATCCTATACAAAGTACTTTTCAGAATTCCACCTGCAACAGATGGTACATTGGTAGCTACAAGAAGCTAGCATGTGTAAAGTACACAACCCCTGAATATGTGTAGGTGTTGCTACGCAGTGGGTAAGCTTGCTTAATACAGGGTTCAATTAATTCATTAAGTATAAAATAATCTGTTTGGTAAACCGGTATCTAGAATAAACCTTCACATCAGTTTTCTCAAAGAAAGAATCGTAACCCTCTGCCTGAATACCCTTTCTCTGCTCCTCCTCTGTTGTGCTCCCAGAATACACATCTTCCTCACTACAGCATAGAGTGCAGCAATTGTGAAAGGTTGCAAGGCATTTAGCAACCAATTACAACTTGAGTGTTGTGTATATCAAAATAGTGAGTCGCTACTTGGAAATAGCTTTTAGTGATTCAGTCATTTCTGTCACAAAAAGAAGAAATCAATATTTATTCGGTCCGATTTGCAATTTTAAGAAACACTCATTTAGGGAATCTTCATGCATTGCAAGCTCCCTATTTAGACGTTGCTAACCAGTTTATAACTGGGTACTGATTCACAAACCTTTAGTAAATCAGGCCCACACTTTGGTGCTGGAGGTTTATTTTATTATGTGTTTCATTAATAGTGCATTTAGTTATAAATACCCACTCCCCAATACCATGTTCTCAGGCTTCAGATCACATCCATGATTAATATAACTTTTTGTAACTTCGGGTGACTAGGAAATCCTAAAACATGCTGGTTGGTCATGGCTTATCTTGAGAGTCATGGATTGCATTATTCTTTTTGTAAGAAACACATGCCTTCTGGATGAACCCCCACCTTTGACGATCGCTGGGGACATACCAGTTACTTTGACTCATATAGTTTTTACATAGCCACATATCTAGATCCCAAAGGTAGGTATATCTACTTCACTGACCACCTGCTGGATGTCCCATTCACACTTATTAATACTTTCATACCTAATGTGGACTCCTGGGGTTTTTGAAGGCTATTGCATAGCATTTCAGAACTTGAAATGATAACAGCATTACATGGGATGGCAACTTTAACTTCAACTTCAACTTCAATTTAGTAATTAATCCCACCTTGGAATTCATAAGCCTGCATTGTGTCTTCAACAAAGTACGTGCCCTTAATTATATCCTTACCTCAGATCACTTGGTGGATAGTTTGTGCTCACTCTATATTGACAGCCCAGTATACTTGTGTACTCCTTATAGTCTTTACCACAAAACACACTGCTGCATTGACATCTGGCTGCAGTTAGCCTGTATTATCCTGTGGGCGCACTCTATTAAGTGCTTACCCCACATGATCTTGGACCACTCTCCAGTAGTACTGAAGTATTTACATCCATAATCATGACGCACCCACCAGCCCTGGTGCGTTCTCTCTTTAGCCCCCAAAGATTCTACGTTAAGAGAATAGCAAAATCTAATTTTTGATGTAAATGTAGGCTCTGTCTCTTCATACCTCGCTGTCAGGGAAACATGTGTGGTTTATATAGAGGGTATATCCACATCAAAGCAAGCAAGGATCCTCAGATACTTTAGAACTCATTTGGAAACATTAGGGGATTGGTTGGCATAAGCCTAATTCAGATATGAGGCTGCCAGGATGTGAATGACCTGGCAAAACTGAATGACTTACTAGTTCAGTTAGGGAAATAGCTGATCATGAGGTTTCCTATCTGAGCAAAAATGTGCAGGCACGCACAGAATCCCAGTAGGATTCTGCCATGGCTATTGCTGGGTGTTAGACCAAAGAAGTTTGTTCAATCACTTACCATAAATACTGGAGACCCGATATGCGGTATTTCAGTTATACTCCAAACAAACACTTTGCTTGACAGTATCACACAGGCCTGAGTGGGAGGTGGCATATGAGACTGTTATCAGTACCCAAAATATTGATAGACATAGGATTACCCATTGATAGATTTACAAATGGCAAGGCCCTAGCAATCATGGCTTGTCGATTTAATTATTTAAAGAATTCAAGGAACTCCTCTGCACCTGCCAGTTGGAGCTATACAGTACAGTGCTGCATGCAGAAACCCTCCCACCTACATCAAGGAAAGCTTTGATTTCTATCATTCTTAAACCAGCATCCTCTCTAATAAGTTAAATCCACTGATGACCACGTTGATTCAGTCGGACCAGTGTGTAAACCTCTAATGATGATTCATTGCATTAAACCTGAGGTTCAAGCTGTCTCTGTGTATCTTCATGCTGAGAAGTCATTTAATTTTCTTGAATAGCTGATCCTTTTTGTGTAACTGTCACATGGGCCTGGGGCTCTATCTTATCTAATAGGTGTTAATGCTGAATGTCGACGCTACTGCTAGGGTGTGATGTCATACCTATCTCTCCCCAGCACACAGAGTGAATAAAGGCATGTGCCAGGGATGCCCCCATCCCCTCTTTCATTTAATCTTTCTATGGACCCCCTTGCCTCCCATTTGCACAAATGTCACAGCGAGAAAGTTAACACATTCACCAAATGCAAGTTTTTGCTTTCCCTGTACACTAAAAATAACCACCTGTCAATCAAGGATCCTGGTGTTAACCTCATGCATACAATACAAGATATTGTTTGTTATGTCACTGATGCTGGTCCAAAAAGTTCCCACTGGCAGAGACTAGGAGGATTACTCTGGATTTCCTATGAAGTGGAAGTAGGGATCACTCCATTAAAGTAAACAGAGATATAACAATAATTAAAGAAAATATCATGACCCTATACTCTCTGCCAGCTCATGGGAAGAGGAACAGGATCACTTACAAGAAATGGAACACTACTCTCAACACCCACTGACCCAAAACACAGCAACAGGCTCCCCAAGGACATCAACAGTTTCAACAATTGGATCACCTCCTGTGTTGACTCCCTCAGATGAAGAATGAGCCAGGACAATGCAGACAGGAGCACATTCAAATCCGCCCTAAAACACTACCTCAAACTCGCAGCTCTGGCAGGTCACATCAATGTCAGCACCAACAGAAGCAAAGAAATCTTTCACCTCACGATCGGATGCCTCCAACCTGATCACCCCCTCACAGGACCACTGCAACAATCCGCAGCTCGTAAGCATCATTCTCACACCCAGCCTGAATGCCTCCACCTCTTCTGCATCCTTCCCAGATACTTGTGAACAATCAACATTCCTCCCATTGCTAAAGACATCCTCTCTGGACCCTTCAGCGCTCACCAGCTACAGCCATTTCTCCCTGTTACCATTCCTGGCCAAGGTGTGAGGGAAAATCATTAACAGCCACCTCACCAAATACCTCAATGGCCACCAACTCCTTGACATCACTCGGTCTGATTTCAGACCCAACCACAGCATGGAAACTGCCCTCATCCCCACCATGGATGATATAGACATGGCTCTGGACAGAGGATGCATGGCAGACCTGATCCTCCTGACCTCTCTACAGCCTTTGACACAGTCTCCCACCCCATGCTCATCCAACAACTACATTACATCGGAATTCAAGGACACACGCTCCAATTGATCTGATCTTTCTTGATTGAAAAGAGCCAATTATTCAGCCTGGCACTGTACATCTCATAGGCTTACTCTCATCTGCAGAGTTCCGTAAGGATAATCCCTGAGCTCTCCCCTCTTCATTACATATATGATCCCTCTAGCCAGCATCATCAGCTTTCACAGAATCAACGTCCTCTCCTGCGCCAAAGAAATGCATCTCTTTCTCTCCCTCATGGACAAAATGTCCATTAACAAGTTCAATGTCTGCATGACTGAAATTGCCCACTAGATGAAGACCAACTGTCTAAAGCTGAACACAGATAAGGCCAAAATTGTGATCTTCGGGAAGAGCATATCACCATAAAACTACACCTGGTTGTCAACCCGAACTGGGACCAACATCCACCCGCACCACCAATGCCAGGAACCTCAAGATCATCTTCGACAGCAAATTCAACATGGCCACCAAGTCGATTATATCACTGCCTCATGATTACTTACTCGAAAGATACTGAGGAGGATTTTAAACTGGCTCCCAATCAGCACATAGTAAACCATCACATACTCCCAGGTCACAAGCAGTCTTGACTACGGAGACACCCTCCATGCTGGGATCAACAGAAATCTCACTAGAAGGCTGCAGACCAATCAGAACTCAATGGCCAGAATTACGCTCAATCTCCCATGCCTCACTCACATCTCCCCAGACGTGAAAGAGCTCCACTGGCTCCCCATTCACAAATAAGCACAATTCAAACTCCTCACCTACTCTTTCAAGGCACTACATAATGATGGCCCATCATACCTCAGCAATTGTATCTGCTTCCACAAACCTTACAGACATCTCCCCTTGGCTGGACACCAACTTGCACAAATCCCATGTATAATGAAAATCAAATTTGATGGTCAAGACTTGTACTACATCTCTCTTGGAGTGTGGAATCACTTGTCACTATACATAAGAGCCTCTTCCTCACTCCTTGAATTCCAAAAGAAGCTGAAGACATAGGCTTTCAAGTAGTCCCTCAAGACCCTAGGTTTGGCCATTGGTGGCTGCTTGTACTTCAAAGTGATGGGGTGATCAGGTGAATATTTTGACTCACTTTCAGGTACTGTTTAAAAAGCAGAAATGTCTTTAGGTGCCAATTGAAAGCTCTCATTCATGGTCTGTTATAAACAGCGTTTATAACTAGTCATGATTAAGAACTCTGGAGTTGAGGCTGAATGCAGTGTGCATTTCTCACACTGACTAATAGCGGGCAAAATTTACAATTTTAATTTATAAAAAATGATGTACCCACTCCTCTCCGGTCCAGTAGTCTGTGGCTCCATGGCAGCGAGGGATCTCAGAACCAGTTCCCCTAACCAATCCAGATGCTTCTCTCATGCTCTGAGCCAGCATGGGAGCAGCACCAGGATTATTTGAATCAGGTGGCTCACTGCTCCTACAGGCATTGAAGGCCGGTGCCTACTCTTAACCCAGCTGTCTAAGACAGCTTGAGTTGGATGGATTTAAAGTGCCCATGTCAGACTGGCTGTCGCAAGACAGGCGGCCAAAGTGACATGCGCTCTCTAAACTAGAGTATGCACGACTCCTCCTCATGCACAATTTAAACTGGGGTTTTCACCACTCATCACCCCCTGCTGCCAGACAGCAGCAATGGCCCTGTCCCACCCTGACACTTGGCTCAGGTTGACCTTACTGAAAAATAAAATGGTGATAAAATCATTTAATTTCCATTTTATTTTTCATGTTATTTTTCATGTTTGGTGCACTGGCAGCAGGGTGAGTGATGCTCCTCCGCCCTAATGGAGGAACCACCACTGGGTGTTCTAGAAAAACATCTGCTCAGCACCAAGATATGGATGACTCACTTCCACTTACTAACACCCACATTAAAAGCCAATGAGAAGCAGTCTAATAAAACATGGAGGCATTGCTGTGAACAATTAAATAAAACATAGAGGTATTGGTGTGAACATTCAAACATTCAAACAAGTATCCGTGAACCACAGGCATACACTGCAACTTTCATAACAGTTTATATTACACTCCACAGAGGTTCCATTGTGCGGTCTCCACACTTGATTATAGTTACTCCAGATCCTTGGCTCAACCAACTGGCTTCATGCACCTGGCATGGCAATGTACTCCCATGCATAGTTCTGGGTGGAATTCACCCACACGGTTGAAGGAATATCCTGCACACATTTATAATTCACTCCGCTTCCCTTGCTAATTTGTTATGTGGTAGACATCGCCCCACCCCAATATAAAGCTAATCAAGCTTCTGTTGGTTGTGGCCCGAAGCAGGGTTGCTGGATCATGGTTAAGAGGCTTCATTCCCAAAATCCAGGGTTGGCTCTGAGATGTGGTGTTCCGTACAGAGAGAGTGAAGAACTATACTGCCTTACACATCCCTAGTGCAAGACCCAGGGGCATATGGGGGCACTTCCATGAGTACATGACCTACAGGCAAGAAAGCAATGAGGATTCTCCTTCTTTGGCCACAACCCCACATGACAACCAGTCTAACTGAGGACTGTTCACTGGCTGTTACTGATGGCCCACTGCTACTTGTTGTATGGGGGAGTGGTATGTTTAATGATGTGGAATTTAATTCTATGGCTATAGCTCCTTCCTCCATGCTGATCATTAAGATAAGAAAGTGCTGTGTTTTTAACTCAACTCTTAGCACTGTCACAATTGTCAAAATGGCCATAACTCACCTGTTTTCCCTTGTTTTTTCCTCCTTATATTTGAAAGTTTGTAATCCAAAATGTTGTCCCTGTCCCAAATTGGAAACATTTAATAAACAATTTTAAAAATCAACAAATGCACCATTACATTATTTTTTTGTGGTGGCATTAGCAACAGTGCATGGGGGCCTATCGCTTTCGCTACAAGAAAATATCCTACAACAAAAATCAAAAGGTGTATCAGATGAATTAATGATTTGCCATCAATTTATCAGTGGCTGCTTTGCAACAGCCAGCAGCCAGTAATTGTACTATTCCAAATGATGATTTTAAACATACTAACCCCTTATTACTGTGTCACAACTTTGTAAACTGGTGTGGTATAAGTTTGAAAACACAGAAATAGATCATCAAAATGAAGAGGTGGTGACCAGGTAATGCACATGAGAATAAATGTGGCCATTGAACATGGTGTGTTGATTTTATGTCCACTGTGTATGCTTTCTGGTTACTGTTGTCAGCAATTCTCTGACAGTGAAATAAAACTGTATTCCTATTGTCAAAAAGTAATCTGATAAAAAACTGGAAATCTCCCATTAAAACTGCATTTTTGGTACTTGTGGATACCTTGTAGTTTTAAATTGATGAGTGACTGGAACCTAATTATGTATAATGATAACAATAACAATAACAATAATAATAATACTGTGTGACTTATAAAACACATGGCTACTTAAAATAAATTGTCCCAGCACTGAAGTCCAACTCCTGAAAGTCCAGAGCACTTCCAATGTGTCATAAACTCAGCCCAAGCTAAATAGCCAGGTTTTTAATAAAAAAAAAAAAAGAGATTCTGACGGGGCCTGCCGAACCTGGAAGGGCAAGGAGTTCCACAATTTTGGTGCTAGGTAGCCAAATAAGGCACCCTAATGTGCATTCTATTGACTGTGGGGATGCAGGACAGCAGTGCTCCAGAAGATCTGAGATTCCTGGCAGGTTAATAAGGTTTATTAATGAGTGTAGATAGTGACGACTCTTATTTGTAAAAGCCCTGCAGCAGATGCACCAGGTTGTAAAGAAAACCCTTTGTTTCAGGTGCAACCCCTATTGAGGCCCATCTGGAGGGATCCAACAAAAGGCAGATTTTATAGACACCGTGTTCTGCACTCGCTGCAGTTTTTCCAGCTGGGTTTTAGATACCTCCAGGTACAAGATATTACAGTAGTCCAGTCTAGACATAACTACTGCCTAAACTACTGTTTTCTTTGCGGACTCTGGCAGGAAAAATTTATTTTTTGGTGACTTTAAGACCCCAAAGCAGTATTTCCCAGCAAGTGTTGTCATTTTATAATCAAAATTCAGGTTCTCGTCAAACCAAATGCCTAGGTTTTTAACCCTGGGCTTGGGCGTGGGGAAGGTGCCAAGAGCGTTTGGCCACCATGTGGTGGCCCAGAACATTGGCTGTTTGCCCGGAAGAAGAATCTCAATTTTCTATGCATTCAGCTTAAGACAGTTGAGATCCATTCACCCGACAACTTCCACAAGACACGATCTCAACACAGTAGCCATGTTGACAAAGATTTGTGACAGGGTGATAATGAGCTGAGTATTATCTGCATACGTAATGATGTTAAAACCGTGATGCCCAACAACATCAGTTAGGGTGCACATTTATAGATTTAATAGCGTTGGGCTCAAAGATGAGCCCTGTGGCATGCACGTGCTGAAAACACTGCAACCTTATCCCTATGAACTGGTTAAGGTAAATCAGCCTTCTTGAAATCATAAATAAAAGTAACATATATATTAACAGTGATTAATAGTTACCACAAAGATAAACTTGAAGTATACAAAAAATTTGAGAAAATGGAGAAAGTTGTTTAACATTTTGAAAGTAATGGGTGGGGTGTAAACAAGGAAAAGTAAGAAGGGAGGGAAAAAGTGTTAAGGAGACAAGACCAATAAAGACTGACACTTCATAATATAATCCTTGATGAATGTTAGGTATATTGAAATCATATAGCAAAATTTGCGATTAAAAGAACCAATGACAGAAAAAGTAAACTTCTTATGGCAGCTGAAAAGTTTCAGATACAGTACAATTAATAAATTTGCAAGCAACAATATCAAAATAAGAAGTTAAAGGCTACCAATGTATAGCTCTATTAATCGAAGGACAACTGAGAGAAGTAGATGCAGTATCCAACCTGTGATAGTGACAAACATTATACCACCAAGCTTTATAGGAAATATTAGAATATTTTTTCTATTTAAGAGTAACTTGTTGAAAAGCTAGAGCTAGCATGAGATCTAACAACCTCAAATTATTAAACTCTGAATTAATAGCTTCAGAGAGACTGCCTAAAAGAGTGTGGAGGGAGATAATTGGGAACATAAATGAAAAATTGAGGTATGCTGAAGCCAAATGTTTTCCTAAAAGGTGGAGGTAGGAGGGCATTTGAAGAGGATAGGCATCAGGTTTCCATTGTCATGGTCACATGACCACAATTTCGAAGTAGAGGCATGGAAAATTTAGCTATGGTGGAAGGGGTTAAATATAGTCTATCATATAAAAAGAACAATGATTAGGAAGTAGAAGCTGATCTAGAAATGTTATACCTTTTACTCCAGAAAGGAAGAGTCCAGGTATATCCCAGATGCAATTCCCATTGAGTCTCTACTTTAGACTTAGGCCTTGTCGAAAGAGGAGAATTAAAAAGTTTGTAAATAATTGACGCCTCGGAAAGAGAGGTAAGAATGGAGGATAAATACGATTGCGATGGTGAGGAAGGTTGGAGAGTTGGCAGTGAAAAGAAAATATCAAGAAGGATATTTATAAGGACAAGATACATAGGCATGAAGGAATTAGGACAGTTACATAGTTGTGGAACTGTGAAAAAAAATGGGAGTATCATTAGATAATAAATCTTTGACCCATGTTATACCCTGTTATCTCCAAGACTTTCAAAATAAAGTTTTTTTATTTATAGTAATGAGTTTATTATGCCAAAGAGGAGAATGTAGAAAAGAAGTACGAGTTACAGTTGGTGATAAGTAGTAAGTTCTTTGAAGAGCACAAGTATATTTAAGAAACAGGGAAGATATAACAGAGGTATTAGAAGAAAAGGGCAACACCTCTAGAGGAGGAAAAAGGTAGAAGAAAATAACATTCACTATCCAACCATAAATGGGTAAACGGAGATCTTAACAAGGGAATCCACCTGCAAGCTTGGCTTAAACAAAAATAATTATGATAATCTCAGTGTAGGAGGCTGGTCTGGTTTGTAGTGGGTACCAAAGGTACTTACACCTTATACCAGGTACAGGTATCCCTTATTAGTGAAATGTACTCAGTGTCTAGAAGCCAGACTCGCTAGGGGTAGTGTGGACGAGCAGGCAAGGCCTAACTAGGAGTCATGCAAAGCTCATGCAACACCACTGTAGTCACACAGTACTCACACACATGAAAGGAAATACTCAGTGTTACAAAAATAAAGGTACTTTATTTTGGTGACACAAATGCCAAAAATACCTTACAGACTATGCTCTCTTAGGAGGTAAGTAATATACACAGTATATATACTAGAATGCAGAATTAGCAGTAAAAACTGTTAGAAAACAGTGCAAATATTGAAAATCATAATAGTTAGAAATGGGTCTAGGGGGAACACAAACCATAAACTAAAATAGTGGAATGCAAAAGTTGGTTTACCACCTAGGCAAGTGTAGTGTGTAGGGGGGTGCTGGGAGTGTGAAAGGTAAGTAATGGAACCCACCCCAGAGCCCAGGAAACTAGGAGTAAATCACAGTAACTTTCCTAGAACACACAAGAACAAGTGATAGAATATTTTGCAAGAACCAGAAGAGACTGCAAGACACCAACAATGGATTCCTGGACCTGAAGATCTGTGGAAAAAGGAGACAAAGTCCAAGAAGCACTGAATATTCCACAGAGAACAGGAGCCCCTGATAACCCAGATGAAGGTGCAAAAGAAGAACCATCAGTGAAGAAGAACAGCACCCAAGAAAGCCGATGCGGGTTCCTGGTTAGTGCAAATGATGTTCCATGCCAGATGGATCATTGCAGTCTGGTTTGTGTTGCTGGATTCTGCCAACATGCCTTGGCACATGCAAAGCTCGCGGTTAGTGGAAATTGGCGCAGACTGGGCCCAGGAGGGACCTGGTGGCCTCTGCCCAGGAGGGGAAGACAGAGGGGGCTCTCTGCAACTAAGAAAGCCCTCAGAAGACCAGCCAGCATTCACAGGAGTCCCACTGCACGGGGACAAAGAATGTGCAAGAAGAGGCTCATAGGAATCCCACACCTCCAGAGAACCACTCAGGAGGCTGTGCATCGCAAAAGGAGTGCTGGGGGCTGGAGCTGCACAGTGCATGAAGAATTTCATGGAAGGGTGCCAACAAACTTAGCAACTGCAAAACACGTGGTGCATAGGGGTTCTGTCTTGCGTGGGGAGGCAAGCTATTACCTCCACCAAAGTCAGACAGCTGGACCTTAGGACCATCAGGACCCCTTCAGTCCACAACCCATGCTGCTGGATCCTCGCACTTCTTCAGGAGAGGGGACCCACACCACCAGTCATCACTGCAGAGGGGTGCTTGCTGAAGGAGGAAAGTGACTGGAAGACAGGCAGTCCTCAGAGGATGCACAACCTGGAATTAGCTGAACTTGCTGGCAGGAGCTGAAGATACAATTTTGCAGCCGTCGTCTTTGCTTTTTTGTTGCAGTTGTTAGGGTTCCTGGAGGGTCCAGATGCAGTTCCATCAGTGGAAGGTGAAGTAAAGGATGCAGAAGATTTCTGTGGGAGTCTTGCAATCCAAATCTGAGGAAACACCCAGAGGCGAGAACGTAGATAGCCCTGAAAAGGGGATTGGTCTGCTACACAGGTAAGCACCTATCAGGGGAGGGATCTGATGTCACCTGCTGGCACTGACCACTCAGATACTCCCAGAGTGCCCCACTACCTTGGAATCCAAGATGTCAAAACCCAGGAACACTCTGGAGGAGCTCTGGGTACCACCGCTAGATTGGTGATTGACAGGAGAGTGTTCACTCCCCTTTCCTTTGTCCACTTTCACACCGGAGCAAGGACTGGGGGTCCCTGATCCAGTGTAGACTGGATTATGTAAGGAGGGCACCATCTGTGACCTTCAAAGCATTTCGAGAGGCTCTAGGAGGCTACCCCTCCATGCCCATAACACCTATTTCCAAAGGGAGAGGGTGTAACACTCCTCTCCCAAAATAAATTCATTGTTTTGCCTTCTTGGGCTCAAGCTGCTTGAGCAACAGGAGGGCAGAAATCTTTCTTTGAGGTGGGGGCAGCTGGGGCTTCTTGGGAAACCTCAGAAGGGTAGTATGGCAGTACTGGGAGACCACTGTGGAGCCCCCAGAGTGCATGGATTTATACAACCAATGTTAGAATCAGCAGTGGGGTATAATTCCAAGATGTTAGACACCTTACACAGCCATATTTAGAGTTACCATTGTGAAGCTGGACATAGGTATTGACCTCTGTCCAGTGCACATGCAAAATGGCATCCCGCACTCACAAAGTCTGGGAAAATGGTCCTGGACAATGTGGGGGCTAGTGCATCTCTTAGAGTAGAACAGGTACCAAGAGTTCAGAATTAGAAGTATGTAAAAGTATATAATCTGCATAGGTAGAAAGTTTCAAATGTTTATCACCATTTTGGAATCCTTCACTTTTAGCATTATTTCTAATACTGGGTAAAAGGGTTCAAGGGAAAAAATAAACAGAAGATGGGATAACAGACAGCCTTGACGAAGACCGCAACGTAATGAAAAATAGCTAGAAATCTTCCTATTGATTAAGACAGATGCCACTGGGGATTGATAAAGCAAAGAAATAAACAAGATGAAATGGGTATCCAAACTATGCCAGAATAAGTCTTTTGACCAAGCAATAAGATCAAATGAGTTCTCACCATCTATGGTAATTGCCGCTAAAGAATATGAAAGATTAGAGGCTTTGCTTAGTATATGAAATAATGTTCTAGAATTATCAGAAGCAATTCTTCCTTTGACAAATCTGGATTGTTCCTTTCCTATCATTAAAGGCAAAAGGGGATCAAGACGTAAAGCTAACAATTTAGCAAAGATTTTGTAGTCTACAGTAACTAGAGAAATTGGTCTGTAGTTTAGACAAAAGGTAGGGTGCTTACCTTCTTTTGGGATAAGACAAATGGTAGCCTCTTGAAAAGTACCCCCTGTAGATCCTGAGTTTGAGAAGAATTGAAAAAGATGTGGAAACCTGGGAAGTAAATATTTGAAAATTGAAGGAGGAATTCCACTGTGAAACCATCTGTTCCAGGAGTTTTACCTTTTTTAAGGGAATGAAGGGCTTGAGGAATTTCTGACAAAAAATATCTGATTCGAGGGAAGAAAAATCTATTAGATTCTTATTAGGATTTTGAACTTTCTTTATATAGTCATCAACCTGAGAAGGGTCTGGCTGCAACTCTGGAGTGTCAAGAGTTTGATAACATTTGACAAACTAAACCAAGATTTAATTACCTTTAAAAACAGAATCACCTCTATCATTGTTTGTAGATTGCGCTGTGTGAAGTTTCCCATTTTACTTCGACCTTCATAATAGTGGGCACTGCTTTGCAGAAGAAAGGAAGAAGCATTATCCGTAGAGATTTTATCAAACTATAATTTTGCTCGAATAAATTCTTGCAGATTAGGATTAGACGAAGAAGAAGAATATTGATTTTATAAAGGGTAATGTTTGATAACAGAGATTCATGATGGTTAGTATAAGCTTTTTTCTTTTTGGAAACAAAATCAATAATATAGCCACATGCTGTAGCCTTAAATGAATTCCATAACAAATAATTTCTCGGCAAAAGCAATAAAAGATTAGGAAAAAGTAGCCTCAAGCAAAAGAGATTTGTTAAAGCTCCCCCTATCAGATATGGAATGTACCAGGAGTAAATCAAAATCTGTAATGACTGGTGCATGATCAGATATCACAATAGGTTCAATTGTGGAACTAATAAGGTATTGGGAGAGTGATTTTGAAGTACAAATATGAACACGTCTGGATAAAGAGCCATGAGGTGGACAGAAAAATGAAAATTCCCTGTTATCTGGATTATATATTCTTCATGAATCAACTAAATAACATTTTGATAGGAATGAATTAACAGTTTGTACATTTTATGAGGAATAAATTTAACTGTGTTTTGTCAATCTATAAAAGGGTCAATTATTTGGTTATAATCCCCTCCTAAAATAAAGAAATCATCATTATACTGCATACATTATTTAGCAGTAGGGGGCCAAACTAAATAGTCTGATTGAGTAGGGCCATAAATGTTATCTATTGTTAATGGAGTACCATTAACAATTAGTTTAACAAACAGCAACCTGCCATCTGAATCCGACTTGTGAGAAACAACACTCAATGTCATCATCAAAAAATACTTTATTCGATTGAATACAACAATCATAAAAGCAGATAATTCATATTAAAAACATCACTCAGTATTTGAAATAATAAAAGAACACGAATAAGTCAGACCATACCTAAAAGGACCATATAGTGAGATTACGTTACAAAGAATTAAATAACTTCTCAGAACCACAATTTAAAAACAGGACAGATAAAATCAGTAAAAGAGAAGATTTTAAAACAAAAGCTATTATCATTAATAAAATACATTTAAAATGTATGCAAATAAGAAAACCCCATCTAGGTTAACTGATAATGTGGTCTAGCCTTCATCACTGCACATAAAAATAAAGCTATTCCATTACAAATCATAATTGATGGTAGGGACAGGAGGTAATTAAAGGCTGGGCGACATTGTTTAAAATACATTGATTTTAAAAATGGGATCAAAAACGCTTTCCTTAAGTCTGCATAGAATTTACAGAAAAAGAGAATGTGTATTGTACTTTGGTCAGACACTGAGTCACAAGGACATTTTACCAAGACTGGGGTCCAATCATTAGTACTCGGAAAACTAACAAGATGATGGAAAATCTCTAATCTTAGGCGTGCAAGGACAAACCGATGCCTTGGATTCAGTACGTTACTCAAATATGGTTCCATGCAATCTGTTTGTTGCAAAATAAAATTCCTCATTACGCTGGGTTTCTTTACCTCAGTGGCCCATCTTAAATCAGCCAGGTGAGTAAGACAGATATTTTTCAGTTCCTTCCTGGAAAATGTTTCCAGTTTTGCCAGGATGGAATATAACTCAGGATAGCCCAGCTCTATGAAAAAATTCTTTATATAGTTTAGCCATGGAATTTCCAGCGAATAAGATAATGCCAATGCATCTTCTATGATGGCCCTGTTCAGCCTAGGGGAATCAGAAGTCCATACTTTATGCCATAATAGGATTGGTTGGATACAAATTAAATCTATAAGGTATGATACCCTCAATTCCATATGGCATACCAGTGTAGGGGTAGATTTTGGAGCACTAAAAATAAACTTTAAAAAATCATTTTCAACTAGCTGTAAGATGTTGCAGTTCCTATATCCCAGAGTCCTGCCCCGTACAATGCAACAGAAACACATTTTGCATTGTACAATATCATCATATCCTTGGGGGTCGCTTTACCAACCTTTTTCGATAAGTTTTTTACAGCCATGATAGTTTTAATAAATGACAGCTTCCTCGATTTTATGGCTTGTGACCATGTCCCTTCATTATCAAACGTAATACCTAGGTATGAAAAGGTTCCTGTGTCGTCTAGTTTCGTACCTTTTAACATGATCTGGGGTTTCTTTATAGAATTTCTACCACATGTCATCAAGAAGGTTTTAGAATGGTTAATTCTGAGACCTAAGGCTTCCATATACTTATCAAAGGTTGTAAGTAGCCTCTGCAATGCTACTGGGGTGCTGGCCATCAGAACGGCATCATCCGCGTACAGGAGTGCTGGGATCTTTCGAGAACCAACTTGTGGGAGGTCACTGCAAGCATCATATAGTACCCCCTCTAGTTTGTTAATATATAAAGCAAACAGTAGGGGCGCTAGTACACAGCCTTGCCGTACCCCCGTTCAATGGGAAAGGCTGAAGTGCATTCACCCTGAAGCCCATAACGCACCTTAGCTTTAGCTCTGGCGTATAGTTCCCTAATAAAGTGAACAATAGTTGAGTCTACCCCAATGTCCAATAAGATAGGCCATAGTTTTCTATGGACCACGCAGTCAAATGCTGAAGTCAGGTCGACACACACTAGGTATAAGGCTCCGGCCTTGGCCCTCATATATTTACCGAGTATAATATCTAAGGGCCAGATGTAGGTAGCTAAAAAATAGCGAGTCGGAAATTGCGAGTCGTTGCGACTTGCAATTTCCGACTCGCAAACAGGTATCCAACAAGAAAAAGCAACTTCATTTTGCGACTCGCAAATGAAGTCACACCGCAGATTGCGAGTCCGCTGTTTGCGAGGTCGCTTTTTGCGACCTCGCTAAAAACGAACACGCAAATTGCGAGTGGTGCAGCAGAATAGTCTGGAAAACACTTCCTGGCTCTTGCTGATGACATCACAGCCAGGAAGTTTACAAATACACCTGGGAGGAGGGAGGACCACACCCTTTTCCACCTGCTGAGCAACCATCAGGAGGAACAGCAGCAAGAATGGAGGACTCTGGCAGGAAGAGAAAACTTAAGTTTTCAGAGAAGGAACTGGAGGTGCTGAAAGATGAATGCTGCCAGCAACATGACCAGCTATTTGGAAGGGCTGCCCTGAGTGTGCCAGAGACTGAAAAAAGGAGGATTTGGAATGATATCCAGGAGAAGGTCAACGCCATAGGGGTGAGCCGCAGCATTGAAGAGCTCAAAAAGAGATGGTACGACCTGCGCTCCAGGACCAAGGAGAGGGTGGCAGAGCACCTCCGGGAGATGAGGGGCACAGGAGGAGGCCCATCCACCGTCCCACCATCCACACCCATGGAGGAACGTGTGGAACAGACCCTTGAGCCAGAGGCAGTGGCTGGAATGGGAGAGTTGGACACGTCAGTGCCAGGAACATCAACAAGTGAGTACCATGAAACATGCATGTACACCCATATCTGCCATACCCTCACCCACCCAGTACACAGCAGCATGCACAACCAAATTAGCTCCATTCCAGACTAGCAACCACCAGAATGGTGCATTATGGGCAATGTAGTTCAGTAGTCAGCTGATAGGCAACAGTTTATTAGGAAGCATACAACAGATGTTAGATACTGACAGTGTGTTCCCTATGTCCCACAGGTCTTCCACAAGACATCCCCACCAGCCAGTCCATCCAGGGTGCAAAGGGCAGCCAACAGGCAGCACAGGAGTCAGGAGCAGCCACTACAGGGCCCAGCACCACCCAACCACAGTCCCCTCCAGCTGCACTAATGGACATTGGGGAGATCGACCCAGAACCCGGTCCCAGCCACAGTGCCATACAACAGGACTCTGATGCTCCACCGCATCGCAGATGCCGAGTCCATGTCCCTGCAGTGTCCCAGGAGGATGTAGGGGACTCTTCCATGTCTGCCACCGAGGCAGCTCTCATTAGTGGTCAGCGCCTGCAAACAAGGCAGATAAGAGTTGTATCAGGGGCCATGCAGCGTATGGAGCAGAATTTCACCACAGGGCTGGCACAGGTGCACACAGACTTCCAAAGCCTGAACAATCATGTCGGTGACCTTGCACTCTCCATCCATCAACTAGTAACTGAACTTGTGTCAGAGAGAGAGAGTGCAAGGCGCCGTGAGCGGCAACTCATACACCGTCTGGACTGCATGGCTGCCTCAATCGTCCGCCTGGCAGTCGAAACAACAGGGCTGTCACGCCGTACAGTCAGTTTGCAGATAGACTTGGGCCACTTTGCAGGGGATGTGGCTTTAGGGCTGGGTCGGATTAGCCACGCTGTGGACATGATGGAGGCAAGACAGGTGGCTAGGGGCACGGCAGACACACCTCAAGATAGTGAGGAGGGCTCCACCATCAGTAGTGCATCTGCCACGGACACAAGGGTTTAGAGGACTGGCAGTGCACGTCAGGGATCTGCTGACACTTCAAGCACTAGCCATGCTGGGCGTCCCAGGCAGAGGAGTTGAGCTATGCACTTGCAGACAATTGAGGCACATGAGGTGAATGTGTCCTCATTGCAGGTGGACATTTACAGCCCCTTCCCAAAAGTTCAGTTCATAATTATTTATGTTCACTTAATAAAAGTTCTTGTTTGTTCCACTTCACAACTGGGCTCTTTGTGTGTAACATTAGTGTGTGTGGTGACAGGTAGCACATACCTTCCAAAGTATTGGTTTGCAATGTGGTCCCGTCTCTGTCTGCCTTGATTTGCAATGCTTCTATCCCCATGATGGCGATGTGGTAGCTCTTGCTCGTCATCCTCCCAATCTGGGTCTTCTGGGGTGAGATGTAGCCCACGTCAGGTGGCAATGTTGTGCAGTATAGCGCATGCACCAACGATCTTGAATGCTGTTATTGGGGCATACAGGAGCGCACCTCCACTTCTGTGGAGGCATCGGAATCTTGCCTTCAACAGTCCAAAGGTCCTCTCTATAACATTTCGGGTCCTCCTATGTGCACTGTTGTATAGCCTCTCAGTCTCATTGCTGGGTGTTAAGTACGGGGTAAGTATCCATGGTTGTAGCGCATATGCACAGTCACCTGTTTGGCAAAAATGGACAATGTTAGCAGGGCATGGATGGTTTCCACAGTGACCTGTGTGTATGTCTTCAGGGTGTATTCAGCAATACCTAAGAGATATCCGTCTCCAAACTCCCCACATTCTAGGCGTTGGTGTATCCCACTGTGCCTGAAAATGTAGGAGTCATGTGTACTCCCAGGAAATTTGGCTACCATGTCAGTGATGACATAATGGGTGTCACATACCACCTGGATGTTCAGTGAGTGGGTACACTTACGGTTGCGGAACAGATATTCCAGATTTGCAGGAGGGCAGATTTGTATATGTGTCCCGTCTATATATGTGTCCCGTCTACACACCCTATTACATGAGGGAAGTTGGCAATCCTGTAGAATTCCAACTTGGTGCTGTTGATTTCTGCATCATTCCTGGGTAGGTATATGTATCTGGGCATGTGTGTGAGTATGGCATCTAAGAAACATCTGAAAAACCGTGAGAGTGCACTTTGGGATACCCCACCTGCCACAGCAATGACCCCCTGATTGCTACCCGAGGCCAAGAGGTGCATTGAGCATAGCACTTGCACATGTGTGGGGATGGCGCTGCCGCACACAGTCTGGCGTTGAAGCTGCGGATTGAGTAGATCTATTAATTCTAATATTGCTGCACTGCTGAGTCTGTATTAATCATATATCTCCTCCTCTGTTTGTTGGAAAAGTGTCTGCCTGGTTCTGTATATCCTCTCCTGTCTCTGGCTCCTCCTCCTCCTCTGCTGTTCAGCGTGGACTCTCCTCCTCCTTGCTATCACATATATCTCTGCCATCTTGAGTAACCCAGGTGCCTTCTGGGTTTCCTTTCATACTTTGGTTCTGGTTACCACCTGCTCTGAGTTAGTGGTAAATTCGGTGTGCAAAATGGGCTTTTTGCAACTAGTCGCAATTTGCGAGTGGCTTTTTCATATGGTTTGCGACTCGCAAATTGCGACTTCCTATTAGTGGGTCACACTATGGGGTCGCAATTTTTGCGAGTCGGTAATGGCTCGCGTCGCAATTTGCGATTCGGAAATGGGGTTTTTGCATCCCATTTCCGATTTTGCGGGGTCGCAAATTGCGATTCGGCCATTTGCGACTCGCAAAATTTAGCTACATCTGGCCCTAAATTCAGAGCCTGCTCCGTAGTCCCTATCCCAGCTCTAAAGCCATATTGCAAGTCCGAAAGAATATAGGCCCTCATTCTGACCTTGGCGGTCTTTTCGCAAGACCGCCGAGTTACCGCCGCGGTAAAGACCGCCGACCGCGGCTGTATGCCGCTGCGCGTATTCCGACCGCTGGGAGCGTTCCGCCGGAATACCGCCAGCAGCCACACTGGCGGTCGGCGGGAAAGTGGAGACTGGTCAACCTCCACCGCCACGCCAGCAGAACACCGCCCCCAGAATTACGACCCACATTTCTGTGTGGCGGTCTTCTGTTGGCGGTCTTCTGTTGGCGGTCACGTCCCTATGGCTCCCGTCGCCTCCCGGAGGACCAACGCACAAGGTAAGTTGATCGTCCGTGAGGGGAGGGGGTGGGGGGGTGTTGTGTGATGTGTGCGTGCATGGGGGTGTGCGTGGGAGTGTGTAGAGGGGGTGTGTGAGTGCGTGCATGCAGGCGGGGAGTGCTGCTGTGCCTATGGGCAATGTGTGTAGTTCGGTGGGTGCGCATGTCGGCATGTATGTGTGCGGGTATGTGTCCCCGTTGTGTATGTGTGTGTGTAGGGGGTGTGTATATGTGCATGTTGGGGGTGTGTGCATGTCGGGGTGCATGTATGTGCATGTCGGGGTGGGGGTGGGGAGGGGGTTCGTACCACCTCTGGGGGGTGGCAGGGGGGCGGAGGGTGTGGGGGGAGGACTCGGGGGCAGTGGGGGGTGGGGGAGACCCCTATCAGTGCCAGGGAAGGAATTCCCTGGCCCCGATAGTGCCTACCGCCATGGTTCGCATGGCGGTTCCCGAACGCAAGAAACCGCGGCGGTAAGCAGGGTCATGATAGCATTGGCGGTCTTGGGTCGACCGCCGGACCGGAGTGCGCAGACTCCAGCCCGTCGGTCATGACCGCCGTGGCTGTCGGAGTGGGGAAGTGGCGGTCGGTCGCGGCGGTGACCGCCGCGGTCAGAATGCCATTTTTAATACCGCCGGTCTGTTCGCGGTCCGACCGCCGCCTCTCCGCCGACCGCCAAGGTCAGAATGAGGGCCATAGTTTTCTTCCGTCCAATCTCGTAGCCTGTTTAAAACAATTTGTCCAGCAATCTTTGCAAGAGTATCAAGCAGAGAGATTGGGCGGTAGCATGCAGGATTTTGACGATCTCCCTTTTTAAAGATAGGAACAATAATGACTGTAGCACAGCAGGCACGTAAAACTTGAATTAATAATGGGCCCCAAAGTAAAACATTGGACTTATGGATATCAATTGGGACTCCGCCTGGGCCTGGCGCTTTCCCGCTTTTACTAGCGTTAATTGCATCTGTAACCTCTTTTAAGCTAAATGGTGGAAAAATAGATTGGGAAACTGGTCTGAGAGGGTTTGGTTCCAAGACCAGATCTTTTGCAGAGTATATACTAGAGAAGAAAGAAACCCAATCCTCTTCAGTAATGGCTATTTCGATTGTTGTTGACGTTCCATCACACAGAAGAGGAGAGTTTACAATTTTCCAAAATTGCACGCTGTCATTCTGAAGGCTTGCTTCATGAAGAGAATGCCAAGCCTTGTTTTTTAGGTTCTGTTTTCTTGTTTTTATAGCCTTTTTATACTCCTTCCTCCGGAGGCTGATACAATATTTGTCAGGATTTTGTCTATGTAAGCACTGTTTAAGATTTTTATGAGTACATTCACTATCAAACCATCTTTTGCCTACATGAGGCCTAGATTTGCCAAAGCTAACTGTAAGGGAGTATTTGATTCCGGTAGTAATTGCAGTGAAAGTGTTAATACAAGCCTGCGGGCAAATGTTGTCTGAAAGACAAATTTCAAACTCTTTAGAAAGTTTGCTCATTAATTGTTTCATGAACCGCGTAGGCTCAAGCTGTGACCACAGCATAGTGTACCCATTTCTAGCTCCCAATTCAATATTCTCTACCTTCTCAATTGGTTCCTTATGTTTGGTGATGGCTTGAGGGAGTGCAAGGCTTAAGCTTTGAGGGTAGTGATCGCTAAACACAGCATCTTTAATTTTATACTCGGACACATAAGAAATAAAATTATTGGATAGTAGTACTGTATAAAATCGTGTTAGCATGTCTGCCATTAAATGTGGGCTTTAACTGTGGTTACAGTGATTTAAACTATTGCACAAGAGGAGATCAAATTTAAACAACGTTTCATTCAACAAATTACCGTAATGATTATGTATAAAGTGGTATGAGTCATCATCTCCGCCCGTGCCAAAAAAAATAAAAAATTCCACGGATTGAGGACACAAATATGTATTAAAGTCCCCCCTCCCACACAATAAAAGTCTCATTGTGCGCTGAGTTACATGCTCGATCCAGATCTTCCTGCATCAGCTTGAGAACAGAAAAGAAACTTTGTTGAGGAACATTATTATAAAAGTTAATGATCACCATTTGTGCATTGATTTTTAGTTCACATGTGATCAATTGATAAAATGAATTAGAAATTAATCTAACGTCCTTAATTAAATTGAACTTGTTAGAGATGAAAGTACACAACCCACCTTTTGCCCTGCCCCGTGAGCAAGGAACGGCGGGGTATGAAATGTCCTAAAACTGTTTATGTGGATAGGATCCACGGACCAAGTCTCTTGTAAACTCACCCAGGAAAAGGATCTAATATATTCTAACCAGTCTTCATTCTTAATTTTCGAGCGCAGGCCCGCCAGATTCCAAAATAAAAATGAGAAATCCTCTCCCAGAGTTTTAGTAACTTGCCCCGCGGAAGACTGTTTGATTACTATGGGGTCATTACGACCTTGGCGGCGGCTACCGCCGCCCGCCAGGCGGTAACATCCATGCGCCCGCCAATGCGGCCGCACTCATGCGGCCCCCATTATGACATTCCCGCTGGGCCGGCGGGCGCAAACCAAGTTTGCTCCCGGCGTCCCAGCGGGGATGAGGCCGCAACATAGGAGCCGGCTCCTAATGGAGCCGGCGGTGTTGCGGCCGTGCGACGGGTGCAGTTGCACCTGTCGCGCTTTTCACTGTCTGCTATGCAAACAGTGAAAAGATGGCCGGGGCCCTGTTAGGGGGCCCCAGCACTGCCCAGGACACCCCTTACCGCCAGCCTCTTCCTGGTGGTGCAAACCGCCAGAAACAGGCTGGCGGTAGGGGTGTCATAATCCCCAGGGCAGCGCTGCTTGCAGCACTGCCCTGGCGGATTATCACCGCCGGGGCTAAAACGGCGGGAAACCGCCAGCCCCGGCGGTGCGACCGCGGCGCTACCGCCGCGGTCATAATAGGGGCCTCTGTACCGCCAGCCTGTTGGCGGTACGGACGCCACATTACCCCTGGCGGTCTCTGACCGCCAGGGTCGTAATGACCACCCATGTCTTTTAATTGGATGGAAAGTCCGCTTATTGGCACTTCATTATTGGCAAGTTGACTCAGTGGGACTTCCATCTCCGTCCGTTCATCTCCATTACTCTCCACCAAACCATCCTCACCCTTTCGTGGATCAGAAACTGGGATTAGCATAGTAGACATAGGCCCACCCACTTCCTGATCAAATGGTAGTCAATCGACGCCTTCCAAAGAAAGGGCATGAAATCTATTCTTGGTTGGGATCGAGTAATATCTCTCCAGCCTAGTTATTTGTTTCCCAGAATTAGGACCGGGATAAGCATGGTCGAAGTTGTGCGTGTAAAAGAAACCCAGAGGCAGCAATATGGTGCCATAGTCCGTAATCTGCAGTGGGTTTAGATGGCTCAGAATGTCTTCGACCAGTTTCGGAGATTTAAATGAGAGTACCGCACAGTCGCCCCTAAATGACTTCTGGTTCTTACCCACCCATTTTACCCTCCTAACCATTTTAATATCCTCGAAGAGAACTTCTGTCATGCCAGGTTTCATACGGATTCCAATCCAGTTCAAGGATTTATTCCTCAACGCTGTCCATGATTCCCTATAGTCCCCGGAAAGGGTAGGGACATTTGCCAGGGCTATCACATAGGGAAATGCCGTTGGTGGCAGATCTAATATATCTCTTGCTATAGAAAAAGAATCCCAGGAGAATTTCAGGCTGGTCGATGTTTCCCCCCTGTTTAACCGTGCTTTTTGATATGGGGGACTACTGATACTAACTAGTGGAGGGCATGGGTCTACATGTCTTTGGATGGGCTGATGCATATGTGGTGGCTGTTTATGCACTGGTAAGGGATTGCTGTTTGGATCTGAATCGCGCAATGTTGGGTGGTGACGGCTGTTACACTTGCAAACTGAGCCTTCATTAAATTAAACATTGTCTCCACGTTTTCCTCCAATCGTGTTAAGCGTTCAATCATTTGGTCAAAGAAGGGCCTGACTAGATGTTCCAAGGAGTTAATAATCCCTAAGGGATTCATTTTTGTATTCACTGTGGGCTGTACAGTCCTCTGACCAAGTTTTGTATTTTCGCAGACGATATGTATGTATTGAGTAGGTTCAGTGAGTGAGGATCCAGGATTACCACGTCTAATCTTATCAAGTGGCTCTTGACTGGAGGCTTTGTTCTTACTAACTAATTTGGGTTTCCTTAAACGTTTGGGAGAGGGTGGGTGGTCACCGTCATCTGAAATAAAATCGGTTGTATCTTGGATGCATCCATTCTTACCTCTAATTTGGGGTCCAGTTACAGGGAAATTAGTCAATTTTGCTGGTGGGGGGAAATGGGGAGGGTCCGAAGATTGAGTTAAAATCCTTTCCTCAACATTAGTAATTTGTTTGTCAATTACCCCCATAGCTCCTGAAATTAATTGTAATATTGTTGAGTGATCTTTCTGGGAGGTAGTATCTTTTATGCTGGATTGCTTACTTTTACCCATTCTCGCGAGTTATTTATTCCTACCAAAAGAAGAAAAGTAATTTTGCTAAAAATACAGTGTTCCTCACTGGTAAAAGTAATAATACTAAGTAAAATAAACACTATATGCCTGTAGCAGAAATGAGCTGTAAAAATGACCTCCCGCAGTGCTGAAGGGCTGTTTTACAGAGTCATCAAAGAGACAAAGTTGAAACCCTGCTACAAAAAATCAAAAAAGAGTAAAAAGTACCTGTTTAAGGCTTAAATGCCCAAACCAATAATTGCAGGAAAGATGTCCGGGGGGTGGCCCAGCCTCTGCCAGACGCTGACGGGCGCAGGACGGGCCCGCCCTTGGCCTGGCGCGTCCCGCGCGCATCCCGCGGGGCGGGTGCGCAAAGTTAAATTTAAAGGGCTCCTGCCCTGGTGACAGCCGCCGCCTCCTCCAACCAGCACGCACGTCCCGCGGGGCGGGAGCGCAAAGTTAAATTTAAAGGGCTCCTGCCCTGGTGACAGCCGCCGCCTCCTCCAACCAACACGCGCGGCCCGCGGGGCGGGAGCCCGAAGTTAAATTTAAAGTGCTCCTGCCCTAGTAACAGCTGCCGCCTCCCCCAACCAGCACGCGCGTCCCACGGGGCTGGAACGCAAAGTTAAATTTCAAGGGCTCCTGTCCTGGTGACAGCCGCCGCCTCCTCCAACCAGCACGCACGTCCCGCGGGGCGGGAGCGCGAAGTTAAATTTAAAAGGCTCCTGCCCTGGTGACCCCTGCCGCCTCCTCCAACCAGCATGCGCGTCTCCAGTTCAATCTGAGATCGCAAAGGCGTGCAAGACTAGAGGCCAAAAGGGGTGGCCAGTCTGGCCTTTTACGACCGATGGCGGGCGAAGATGGGCCCAGTCTTGGCCCGGGCGTGTGCAGTGCGGTGGGGAACACCAGGTGATTTTATATCGCTCATGCACACTAAGATGAACTGCAATCAAAACTTTCCTCTCAATGTCAATTTTTTTTGTGGTAAAGCAATGTTGTGACACTCTTCTTTGCCGATGCAGTGAATGTAAAAACAGTGCCCACCAATCCGCGTTTAAGTGTCAGTGCTTTAGGTTCACATAGGTTGGTCTCTTGTAGAAGGACGAGATCTAGATTATATTTAGCTAAATGGGATATCATTCCCTCTCTTTTTATTTGATTAATAAAAGCTTTGATATTACAAGAAATAACTCTGAATGTTACAACAAATTACAATACAAATGAACAAAGCATCTTCTAAAATATTGAGCTCAAGAAACATGGAAGACTTAGGGAACGGAAAAATTCAAAGGGAAGGAAGAAGCAAGGGAAAACAATAAGAATAAAGAAGGTAGAAGATCAGAGAAAGAAAAGACAGTGTATGTCAAATACATTGGCAACTGTAAAAGCACACCTCATAAGGATGAACACTAGGGTAGGGATGATGACAGCACAGGGAACAGCAAGGGAACAGAATGCATCAACAGACAAATGATACGAGCAAAGGTAATTTCTTCCCCTCATTCGAAAACCTCAGTCCTGAACTCCTAAAGGAGTGGGAACACCTTTTGGTTACCTCTTCCTTTGGTATGATGGACATACTAATCAGGGATGCCCGGGCCAAAAGAGAGAAACTCATTGAGGAAATTCTCACCTTGGAAAAAGAAATTAAAGAAATTAACGTACCTGAGGCCAAAGAAAAAAACTATAGAATCCTTAAGGAAATATTACTTAAACACCAAGAATACATCAAAGAGAAAAAAACACGTAAACTTAAGAGGGATGAAGGGGATTACAAGAATGGGAGGGTTTTCACCTACTCGTGTAAATTTGATAACATCAAACTAGATAGACAAGATACGTCTTCACACCCACCTGACAACGGGGCCACCTCCACCTACTCTACAAGTGATACAGATCTTTCTAGCACCTCTAGTATCAGTGGAAGTGACACTTGCATCTCCACACTACAAACTACGGTATCAACCACTCACAAATCACCTTTTTTAGTGGAATTAGAGAGATACCCAAAGGGCCAAATATTCAACCGAAGGAGAGAGGACTCTCACACCATCCCATTAGGAGAGGCAAGAGAAAGGCATACAGATACAACAAGAGAGAGAGAAGGGGTTACAACGAGATCCACCACCCGCAATCAGAAATTACTGACTCTATCTCGAGTACCAATAATGAGATTTCTATTGTAAACCTGACAAACATTGAATTGAATATGCAACAAATAAATATTTTGAGCAAAGGTTTGGGTTTTGTGCCATCATCTTTACCTAACTTCACTGAACTGCATATAAATCTCTTTAAATTCGTTCGTAAATGCAAACTTGCAAAAAATTTTGAAGGTAGACCAGCGCAGACTCATTTTACTGCTCCTGTTCCCTGTCCCACTAGTAACATCACCATTAAAGACTTGAAAGACATTCAGACCCTTCTCTCTTTAGAATCTCTATCGGACATACCTCCATCTTTCACAGACATCACATCAGATTTAAACATTAATCCTTACACACACCTGGACAGTGGTCTCAAGACCTCCTCGAAATTTACTCCTAATCTAGGAAGTGACAATGTCAGCGACATCTTT
Organism: Pleurodeles waltl; assembly: GCF_031143425.1. NCBI lineage: Eukaryota > Metazoa > Chordata > Amphibia > Caudata > Salamandridae > Pleurodeles > Pleurodeles waltl. The sequence goes on from NC_090444.1 coordinate 1,479,248,931, forward strand.
TACAGACAAGTCACGGCTGACTTTTATCAACTTGAGGACTTATATCACTCAGGACATAAACACATCACACACATTACTATCCCTGAAAGAGAAGCCCTTCACTCCCTTGCTCAAAACAAAGATATAATCATCAAGGAGGCCGACAAAGGGGGGAACATTGTGATCATGAACAAGTCTGATTACATCAAGGAAATTGACCGGCAACTAAATTATGCCACTGCATACTCTACCTTGTCACACAACCCCTTGGCCAAAGCTAATCAACACATAATGCAGACACTATCCACATAGAGAGACAAATGTCTCCTCACTGATTTGGAGTTCAAGTACATCTACAATCCAACCCCCACGTCGCCATGCATCTACATTTTACCTAAAATTCACAAACCGGTTCCATTTCCACCCGGTAGGCCTATCATCTCAGGGATTGGCTCGCCAACAGAAAGAATTTCTGAATACATTGACCTGTTTTTACAACTTTTGGTTGTTAATCTCCCTTCCTTTACCAGAGATACCAAGGATCTCCTCAGCAAACTTAGTGACTTTGAATGGACAGGGGGGCACATCCTAGCAACCCTAGATGTTACCTCACTATACACTTGTATACCGAGAGACAAGGGTATACTTGCCATGCAGCACTTTCTTGATACACGTGAAGCTTCACTCCTAGAACACTCCAATATGCTTTTAGATCTAATAGAGCTAGTTTTGGATAACAACTTTTTTGTCCATAAAGGCACGTGGTTCAAACAGATCCAAGGTGTGGCAATGGGGGCCACATTTTCCCCCTGTTTTGCAAATTTGTACATGGGCTTTTATGAATGGCAACATATATGGAGAGAGTACCCACCGGACTTGACTCAACACATACTATACTGGGGCAGATACATTGTTGACGTTTTACTTTTTTGTTCAGGCAGTTTAGATACATTTGACCTTTTTTTACAACATCTCAACACCAACTCCTTTAACATCACTTTTACTGGGGAACACAGTACATCACAGGTCAATTTTTTTGACCTAACACTCTACATAAGAGGTAATGAAATCTGCTCTAAACTATACAGAAAACCTACAGCATGCAATGCCATCTTACATGCTAACGGTTAACACCCTGCCTCTCAAATTAAGGCCATTCCCTATGGAGAGCTCACCAGGATCAGGAGAAATTGCAGTGAAGATATCATCTTCCATGAAGAATCCAAAGTAATGAACACACGATTCGTACGGAGGGATTATTCACCTAGCACATTATCATGAGCTAACAACAGAATACAGCATGTTAAAAGATCAGATCTGCTGGTTACTTCCACCAACAAGAATAACTCACCCAGACCTCCATCCTTCATTACCCCCTACAATGCACTCAGTTCAAACATATTTAAGATTCTTCATAAACATTGGTCATTTCTCCTAGCTGATGGATTCCTTAAAACCAGCCTTCCTCCCAAACCTAACATCACATGTAGCAGGGGACCCGCCCTTCGAAATCACTTGTGTCGCATCTTTCTGCCACCTGAACAAGCAAACACTTGGTTACCAACGGCCCCACATGAATCCTACAAATGTGGGCACTGCAATATTTGCTGCTTCATCAAAGATAAACTTACCGAGTTCCAATACAACTCACCAGTTACTTACAAAATCAATAAATTAATTAACTGGAACACCAAATTTGTAGTGTATTGCATTATCTGCACTTGCAGTCTCATCTATGTGGGTAGCACTATCCGACCTCTTAAGGAGAGATTGCAAGAACACATCAGGGCCATCCGCAACAATAATGTCAACTACCCCTTTGCGGTTCACTACAATGCCAAGCATAGACAACAAGAGATACTGGGCATCAGTGTACATGTCATTGACACAGTGAACTCACTACCCAGAGGCGGCAATAAAACGCTACGGCTTAGACAACTGGAAAGCAGTTGGATTATTAGACTCAGAGCTGTTGAGCAGGGCATTAACATTGACAAGGATCTATACACCTTTCTTTAAAACTCAGTTGTATAAAAAAACTCACCTCCATATATTTCATACACTAAGATGTATATTTTTTTTATGTGTCCCGCTATAACTTCTGTTCTCTATATTAGTAAGTTCTCTGACTTACAAGATGAATCTGTAACCCACTCATCTTGGTCTTGTATCATGCTTACTGTTTTGTATACTTATACATTGTTTGATGGTGCCTTACCTTGTGACAATTGTACTTCTAACAAACTACAGTTATATTATATTTATTATATACACTTTTGTGCATGACTCTTACGTCTGATCTCCACACTCCTCTCCTTTTCTGAATGCCTCCATTGCTCATAGCACTAGTCTCTATATGGACTCACTCTGTTTCAAAATGGCCCCCATCTTGGGCTGCTCAAACTGCTCGCCGTCTCAATTAGAGTCCCTTTTCTATTTTGACTCTCTTTTGCCTGAACCGATCAACCTATGAAAAGAGGCTGACACACACATGAGCCAAACACTCTGCCACAACCCCGACGCGCACGGCACGGGTTTATTCGCTCCACAAATACTTGAGGTCAGGTACTGCCAGCGTTGCTAGCGTGTGACACTACTTTCCCCCACCCACGGGGAACTCAAGGCAGCCAGGCGAGGAAAGCTTTACTAATCTGTGTTGGCTAGAAAAAAATATGTGACAAAAGCATACCACGTTGTGTGAATATAATAGCCTTTCAATTTCTGTAGAAGTCTGGTAGTGCGCAGCATGCTCCGATTGTGTGTGTTAACATGGCATGAAGTAAAGTTATACCACAGACAGAGACTAAGTGATAAAACGTTCTCTAGTTTTAGCATGACATTTTTTCTGATCGAGAGTTTGGTTTTTATAAGCGGTTAAAGTGGCATTAGGGGGCATGGCATGGGTATAAAAAGACCAAGTAAAACGTTCCTTTAGAAGTTTTAATTGCGTTGTGAGAAAACCTTTCTAATTTGATAGGCTCCATCTTCACTTTTTGAGTTTTTCTAGAAAGTGAAAAGAATATAACACATGTAAAATCATAGCAACCTTGGAAAAGCTAGTGACGGGGCAACGCTCCAGCGAAAATATAGAACTTGGCATACCAGATTATTTACTTCGTATGTAGCTTTAAAATCAAGTAGCTTTCTGCATAACACCTGCTTTACATTAAATTTTATTTTTTGTTGTTTTATACCCCAGGCTTATCATGGCCATCATTTGCCTATACTATTTGATTTCTCCCAAGGACTCATGACTACCAGCAGCTTGAACTATGTTCCTTTCGTGTTTACATATAATGTTTTATATACATCTGAAGGTACCTTACCCCCTTTCAATTACTTCTTACTTCTTTCGTTACTCTTTTTTCTTCACACTATTTATAGATCTTCTATCCACATCACAACACATGGTCATTTTGTACAACGCAGTCTTTTGATTGAGATTTCTACTTTCTACCTGCACGTATAATAAATATCTACACATCATCTTCCAAGAACTAACTTTCTATTTATTCTTGAACATTATCAGGATCAGGATTCATGCTATTGGTGTGCCCTGGCCACTCTTCTTTCAATATTTAGGCAACCACCCACTCTTCAGTGTGTGGCCCTCCGACACCTGTGGTGGCAGGTGTTAGGGCTAGCCTGGCACCCAACACCATATTGTTTACATTTTATGACTTTGCTCGGATTTCACTATTGACATATGCTTTGCAGATGTGCAAGCACTCTCTGGCATCCGCCACCTTCTTCGCCTGACTTAATGTTATACATGATTACATAAATTCAAGGAATACAAATTTAGTTTGTGTAAATTGCTTGCAGTAGCGAATGAAGAGAGGAATTCAAGCATGTAAGCTAAACTTGCATGTATTGTCCAGATTTATTTGTGAGTGGGACTACTCTGTTCCTACTTCTTGATTTCCAATTAAGGGACTAATAAAAATAGCTTTTTCCATTTTGATTACAATTCATTGGAATATTTGTGGTATACTGATCTTGATTCTCAGGGAATTGGTAAATCCATTGCAAACTTTATGAATGTTTATTTTGGCGTTTCAGTGCCATACTTAGGCCCTCATTATGACCATGGTGGTTGGTGTTAAAGTGGCGGTAATACCGCCACCAGGCTAATGGTAACTACTGCAAAATGATGACCATGGTGGAAAGATCTCCAATAGAAAGCCAATGTACCACACCGACCTCCAGGGCGGAAACAACAGCCACCAGGGCGGTAGCTGCCTACAGCCAGGCGGAAGTCAGTGTTCCGCCCACCATATCATGACCCAGTTAACCGCCACCTTTTCCGGGGCAGTACCAACAACACAAAAAGTCTGGCAGAAACAGACCTCAGAAGGGAAAGGACTCACCATTGGAGAAACTGGGAACAACCAGGCTGCCGTAGAACTTGAACTGCATGTCTTCCCCATGATAATCTACTTTCTGCTCCACCACAAACACCAATGCTGGCGAAGACGACAACGGTGAGTACAGTTGCCTACCACACAAGGGAGGGGGGGAGGAAAAAGAGAGTGACACACACACGCACAAAATACAACCCCCCCCAGCACTATACACACACAACCAGATGCATTACAATTTTTTTTTACCCCTTATCTCGGATGAATAATGCACGGACAAAACGATTTCACAAAAGTGTTTGTTATAAGATAAACACAGTAGAAATAATAAGTTAGGCTAGATAATAGATATATACATATGTACAGAAAAAAGGACACAGCTCAGTCCACTATTTGCCTAGTCTACATGGCCACAGGCCAAATTCCAAGGCCATCCATGTCACCTGCTTCAACACGGAGAGAACACTGCAGGGGCATCAGTTGGTAATAGGCAGGCACCTCAGGAGAAAAGGGGGGGCACCTCAGCCGGGAGATGTCAAAAGACCACTGGTTCTGGAGGGGGCAACACGCTCTGTGCTTGATCCCGAGGACTGATGGGCCACAGTCTCTCAGGTTGGTGTTATACCCACTGGTTCTGGAGGGGGAATTGTGCCCTGTGCTTGATCCTGGGGAGTGCAAAGTCACAGTCTCTCCGTTGGGTATTATGCCCACTGGCTTTGCAGGGAGCAGGCCGCACAGCAGCCCATGGAGGCAGGATTACATACCGTCCACCGGCAGTGACGGCTGCACAGTGGTGGTGGTGCTGCTGGTGGGGGAGGCTCCTGCCCATCCCCTGCAACCCCAGACGCGGCACAGTGGTGGTGGGGCTGTTGGTGGGGGGAATCTCCTGCCCACCCCCTGCATCTTCAGATGGCTGCACAGTGGTGGTGGGGCTGCTGGTGGGGGGAGGCTCCTGCCCATCCCCTAGAACCTTAGACGGCTGCACGGTGGTGGAGGGGCTGCTGGTGGGGGAGGCTCCTGCCCATCCCCAGCAACCTTGGATGGCTGCACAACCATGGTTGGTGGGGGGCTCCGTCACAGTTCCTGCCCCAGGCGCCTTGCTCTTCCTGCCTGCTGGTGCAGGCTCCTTGATCTTGCTAGCAGCTGGGGCAGGCTCCATTCCGGCTCCATTCCCTTCTTGACTGCTGGGACAGGCTCATTTGTCTTCCTGGCAGCTGGGGCAGGCTCCTTTCCCTTCTTGCCTGATGGGGCAGGCTCCTCCGTCTTCCTGGCAGCTGGGGCAGGCTCCTTCCCCTTCTTGACTGCTAGGGCAGGCACCTTGGTCTTTCTGGCAGCTGGGGCAGGCTCCTTTCCCTTGAGGCTGCCTGGTGCAGTCTCCGTCACCTTCAGGACATGTAGCCTGGATCCCTTTCCACCACAAGTGGGTGTGGTGACGACTGGGCCTGTGTACTGTGTGTCTGAGGTTCTTGGCTGGTTTCTTCCTACCCTGCCCATGCGTGCAGGACGGGGGTGGAGGGGTAGGGAAGAGGTCAATGGTGAACAGTTTTTTAGGGACATTAGGGTGGGAAGAGGGAGAAGGAATGGGAGTGGAGGAAGTGGGAGTGGTTGTTGGAGGGGTCTGTCTGCTGCTTTTGGGTGCATGGGCATGGGCTGTATTCTATTGTGAGGTGGATGGCTGTTGGGTTTCTGAGTGCTTGCGGTTATGTACTTTAGGAGGGGGGACAGATACAGTGGGAGGGGACACAGGGGACGTTTGCACGGCTGTTGTGGAGGTGTCTGCCAGTGAGGTGTGTGTTCTGTTTGGTGTGGTGATGCTGGAAGTGGATGATGAATTAGTGCATGCAGGTGTGAGTGTGGACAGAACTGGGTGGGAGGTGGTGGAGGAGGAGGAGGGGGAGTGTGAGAAAACAGAGCTGATTGCAGAGGCCCCATAACTTTTTGCCCCCATTTTCCACTTTTTGCTGGTGTTTTCCTGACTTTAAAGGTGCCCTGGGTACTGCTAACCAGTCCCAGGGCCTGTGCTCTGTGTAAAATGGATATGCAAATTAGGCTAATTATAAGTGGCTAAGTTAACCTACCTATAAGTCCCTAGTATATGGTAGGGCATGTAGGTTTAGGGTCTACAGCATAGGTGGTGCACACCTAGGTGCATTGCTGAGGTGCCCAGTGTCATTTTAAAAGCAAGCCTGCCTTGCTGGCTGCTTTTAAATTAAAGTTATATGCAAATTCGACTTTGGAATTAAAGGTACTTCCAAAGTCTTAAACTACCTTATTTTTACATATAAGTCACCCCTAAGGTGTGCCCTATGTGCCCCTAGGGCTGGGTGCCATGTAACTATAAGCAGGGACTTTATAAAAATAGATTTATAAGCCCTGGTGAGGTAAAAACAGCCAAATTCGTTTTTCCCTCATTGAAGTAAATGGCCTTCATAGGCTAGAATGGGCAGACTTTATTTTAAATTTTAAAGTCTCCTTAAATGTTACATACCAAGAATTTGGTATCAAATTGATTGTAATAAATCCCACAACTTCCAGTTGTTGGATTTAATATAACTTGTCCAGGTAAAAAGTTTAGACTTTACCTAAAAAGTTGCCAATTTCAGCTCTGCATTGTTTTTGCTGCTGTGCTCTGATTGGCCAGCCTGCAGCAGCTTCTGCCAGGCTGCCTTGATGAGGTGTGAAGTGGCCAGGCTTCACACAAAGGAATGTGCTTGGGGGAGAGAATCTCCCCTCAGTAGATGGTGAGGCAGGAAGGGGGAGGGCTGCCAAACTGGTCTTCAAAGGCAGAGAAGGACATCTGGAGCACCCAGCAACACCCCCACATCCTGCAACCCCAGACAACTAGGTGCCCCCTTGATTAGATTAGGAGAGGGCAGGAGAGGGGTGTGTTTATGATTTTTAGCCACACCAGTGGGTGGGCTCAGCCAGATGTAACCTCCAAAAATCAGATTCAGCCATGTTGGATTTTTAGAGAATTTTGCCTTTTGGGATGGATTTTTGCCACACTTCCCAGGAAGTAGTCATCACAGGGGGACGATCCTGTACCTGATTGGAGAACCAGGACCCCCCTGCTTTTCACCCAGGAGCAAGGATAAAACTGGCAGACCTGCCCCCACACCTCAGATCCCCACCAAATTTCAAGAAGAAGGAACTAAAGGAGAAGAAGGACTGCCCTGCTGGACCCCTGGCCTGCACCTGGAACCTGCACTCAGAAGGACTGCACCAGCTGCACACTTGGGCTTCACCACAAGAAGGACTTTGCCTGACTTCAACTGGTTCAAGGAGGGACTCCCTGTTTGCTACAGGTGAAAAATTGCTATCCAGAGTCCCCCTGCACCAACTCCTGAAAAGTGACCAGCTGAACACTGTCCAGTGGCCAAAAAGGAGTTTGCGCCAGGTGCATTCTGGGAGTTGGAGTTTGCGCCAGGTGCATTCTGGGAGTTGAAGTCCGCACCCCCCAAGGACCATCACAGAACTTCTGGACCCTTGGGGTGAGCTGTGGACCCCAAAAGAACCTTAAAAGAACATCTGGGTGAAGCCCCAGAAGTTTGGAAAAGATTTGAGAATTTTTGAAAAAAGCTCCAGAGAGGGACCGACCCGCCGCGGAAATTCTAGCCGGCTTGCCTCAACCGCGACCCGGCCTGACTTCGTGGTTCGTCCCGGTAAAGAAAAACATCCAAAAAAGAGACTAAGTCCGAACGTAAAAAGTTGACCGGGACCTCCCAGCCATCGTATCCGAGAAGGGCTCCATGGACGTCAGATCAAGATCCAGGTTTACCCCGGTCGAAGGATTTTCATCTCGAAAAAACGACTAAGTCCGAAGGTAAAAGTCTCCACCGAGGAAACCCACATCGCGTATCCGGACAAGGGCTCCAGGAGGTCGGATTCAACTGGCAGGTTCGTCCCGGTGAAGAAAAACTTCAAAATAAAGACTAAGGGGGTGATTCTGATTCTGGCGGGCGGCGGAGGCCGCCCGCCAGAATTCCGCCCCCAAAATACCGCGCCGCGGTCAAAAGACCGCGGCGGGTATTTCAAGTTTTCCCCTGGGCTGGCGGGCGGCCGCCAAAAGGCCGCCCGCCAGCCCAGGGGAAAACGACCTTCCCACGAGGATGCCGGCTCGTAATCGAGCCGGCGGAGTGGGAAGGTGCGACGGGTGCATTTGCACCCGTCGCTTATTTCACTGTCTGCCAAGCAGACAGTGAAATACTTGCAGGGGCCCTCTTACGGGGGCCCCGCGACCCCCCCTACCGCCATCCGGTTCCCGGCGGGCGGACCGCCGGGAACTGGATGGCGGTAGGGGGGGTCGGAATCCCCTCGGCGGCGCAGCTAGCTGCGCCGCCTTGGAGGATTCAACAGGGCAGCGGTACACTGGCGGGAGACCGCCAGTGTTGCCGGTCTGACCGCGGCTTTACCGCCGCGGTCAGAATGCCCTGCGGGGCACCGCCGGCCTGTCGGCGGTGCTCCCGCCGACCCTGGCCCCGGCGGTCTAAGACCGCCGGGGTCAGAATCACCCCCTAAGTCAGAAGGTAACTTTTTAACCGAGGCCTCCCGCGACCTGTAGCCGAGCAGGGCTCCATCGCGGTCGGCCTGAAAGTTTGACTTTGCCCCGGTCGAGGTGCAACCAGATGACCCGATTGGCGCTTTTTGTTTCTAAGCGCTAGAAAAGTAATAATTCTTTAAAAATTCATATCTCCGGTTCCCCTGAACCGATTTTAATTGTTTTTGTGTCATTTTAAAGATAAAAATATAAACTATTTTTATAAATTGGTTTCGGATTTTTAAACTGTTTCCTGTGTTTTATTTAATTACTGTTTTGTGATATTTGAATGCTTTACACTTTGTCTCCTAAGTTAAGCCTTGACGCTCGTTGCCAAGCTACCAAGGGTTGAGCTGGGATTAATTTACTGAGACCTAACTGTACCTATGTGGAGGTTAGTGGCTTGTTGCTAGGTGTAGGTACCTACCTGCCCTACCAATAACCCATTTTCCAACAGGGAGACAGTGGAAATAATGGATGTTGGTGTGTCTGCAACTGGATGGTGTTTGTGTGAGTGCCTGTGGGATGAAGTGTGGTGCTTGTGTTTGCCTGTGACACTCTTGGCTGTTGTCTTGTGTGCATTCTCGTGTGCTTGGGATGTGTTGGAGTTGAGGAGAATGGGACTAGGCAGTGGAAGTTGGAGGGGGTGTAGAAACATGGACAATGGCAGCCATCAGAGTGGAGGCCAAAGCCTGGATTGATCTTTGTTGGGCCGCCAATCTAGTGTGAATACCCACCAGGAATGCATTAGATTGTTGCATCTGGGCTGCCAGCTTCTGGATGGCATTAACAATGGTTGACTGCCCTACAAGGATGGATCTCAGGAGGTCAATAGCCTCCTCACTCGGGCAGCAGGGCTAACTGGGGGAGGGCCTGAGGTGCCTGGGACGAAGGAGATGCCCACCCTCCTGGGTGAGCAGGTATGGGAAACTCGATGAGGGGCTGCTGGGAGGGCGGTAATGGTACGGGGTGGTGGCTGTACCTGTAGCTGGGGAGGTCACAGAAGTGTCTGCCACCGCCATGGAGTTTCCATCGGAGGATGTATCTGTGTCAGAACTGTTCTCTCTGTGGTGCTCCCCTCGCCCTCCATCCAACTGATGCCCTCAGCATCAGTGGACTCTGCCTCCTGGGTCCTGTGGGATGCAGCTCCCACCATCACCGGTGCCTCTGCTCCTCCGCCAGATGATGCTAATGCACATAAGGAAAGGATGACAAAACAAAAAGGGGGGTGGAAGAAACAAAGGATACGCCTGGTTAATGGCTGCACCTACACAACCATTGGCGTACAAAGCACCCTCACACACAGGGAACAGGCCTACGCAATATGCCTTAGCACTACCAGAGATTTAGTTAGCAGCCAAAGCATGGGTAGGGTCACACACTGCCAAATACAGCACACCTGGGACCACGCAGCCCTGACCAGAAGTGGATGCCTACAAGCTAGGGAGGCAGGATAATCCCTTCAGAACCCTAGCCACCAGGGAACCTACACTGCAATGTCAGGTCTGTCCTAGGGGCACCCACTGACACAAATACCACACCCGGATACCACCCTACCATGCATAAGTTGTAATGATGGGCACTGTACTCACCCCCTTGTGGCTGCTGTGATGCCCTAAAGCGCTCATCCAGCTCAGGATAGACCACCGCCAGAATGTGGGCCATCAGGGGGGACAGGGTTCGATGGGTATCCCTTCCTCATTGGGAGGCTGTCCCCAGGTGGGCCTCCACCGTCTTCCATGCCCAGCGTCTCAGGTCCTCCACCGTTTGGAACAGTGGGTGCTCTGCCTGCTGTAGACCCCCAGGGTCTGTACCTCCTTGACGATGGCACGCCATATACCCTTCTTTTGATGGGCGCTGACCTGCAGAGGCAATACACACAGGAAAATTTAATTACACAAACAGTCCTACCTGTTACACATATGGCCCACCATACCCCTTCACATCACCATTGGCATACACATGGCCCAGTACACAACCTACACGCTGCCCAGAGGACAAATACGAGGCCTTTACACACACCACACACCACTCCATGCATTCATGCCACATGCATAGTGCCCACAGTGTACTCACCTGTTGGTCTGGAGGCCCATACAGCAGTCCGTACTAGGGTAGGATCCCATCCTCCAGTCTTTCCAACTCCTCCAAAGTGAAGGCTGGGGCACTTTCCCCAGTCACACTGGCCATGGCAGGTTCCAGACACAGGTCACAGCAGCACATGCAGTGTAGGTTCTCTCCTGTGGAAGATCAGGTAGCAAGTGAGGAATATGATAGAAAATGGCAGTCACGTCCGCAGCAGTACATACTGTCACCACCGGCATAGATCTCCATTGGCCACTGTAACCCATAGGGCCCAATTATAACCAATGAGGAGTTGCACAGCGGTACCCAACCGCCTCCCGCAATGGCGCCCAACGTCAGCAGAATTACCTCACTTCCACCTGCCCCCCCACACTGGTCACTGGTGAAATTAGGACATACTGGACACATCACACTGTCCCATTACAGGTTAACAGCATGCACATTTCTGTTCTAGCTCCATTGTTCAGTTTGTGACTGGATCCTCACTCTTTTGCCCCCTAGATTCCTATCACTGCAGATGAATAGGAAATGGAGACATACCCCCGTGTACAGACCCCTAGTGGACTTGGCAACAGAGGAGGACAGGCACATTATCCTCACCTATAGACTTGACAGGGCCACAATCACTGAGCTGTATTCCCAATTGGACCCTGACCTGATATCTGCTATCCATCACCCCATTGGTTTCCCACCTCTAGTGCAAGTTCTATCAGTGCTCGATTTCCTGGCAACTGGTTCCTTCCAAGTGACAGTGTGCTTGGCAGCAGGAATGTCACAGCCAATGTTCTCAATAGAGCTGACAAGAGTGTTGTCTGCCCTAATTAAACACATGTGCAGCTACATTGTTTTCCACCAGGTTGAAGATTTGGCCACTGTGAAGGCCATGTTCTATGCAATGGGACATATCCCCACCATAATTGGGGTGAATGATGGAACACATATTGCATTTGTCCCCCACCAGAATGAACAGGTGTTCAGAAATTAGAAGAGTTTAAACTCTCTGAATTTACAGATAGTGTACTTGGCGGACCAGTACATCTCCCACGTCAATGCTAAGTATCCTGGGTCGGTACATGATACCTTTGTCCTGAGGAATAGCAGCATCCCAAATGTGATGGCCCAACTACAGAGGCATAGGGTGTGGCTAATAGGTGAGCCCTGGTTCCCACCCAGTAGATGTTGGTGTATGGATATGGTGTGGGACATATGGGATAGTGTGTGGCTAAATGTTGTCCCTTAATATTTCAGGTGATTCTTGTTACACCAACCTATCATGACTGCTGACCCCTGTGTGGGATGCCAAGACAAGGGCAGAAGAACGTTATAATGAGGCACATGGGGGAACCAGACGGATAATTGAAAGGACCTTTGGCCTCCTAAAGGCCACGTTCTGGTGCCTCCATCTGACAGGTGGATGCCTGTGCTACTCACCCAAGAAGGTCTGCCAGATAGTGGTGGCATGCTGCATGTTGCATAACCTGGCCCTCAGACGCCATGTCCCATTCCTGCAGGAGGAGGAGGCTGGAGAGGCCCATGTGGCAGCAGTGGACCCTGTGGACAGTGAGCATGAGAAGGCAGAGGATGAGGATGAGGACAACAGAACATCAGTGATCAGACAATACTTCCAATGACACACAAGTAGGCAAGTGTTACTTCACATTTCAATTAATTTATTTAAATTTTTGTGGCACTGGCATGCTGATATTTCCCACCTCTATGCCAACTTAGTGTTCCCTCTGGCAATTCATTTTGCAGATGTTGGTGACCTCACATATACTCCTGGTATGATCACTGCATTCAGCTACAGGTCATTAATCTATGCTCATTTTCTGTACAGTTGAGTTGCAATGTTTGTACCTGTTTCAATGAATACATAATTGATATACATACATACTGTAAACTTCTTTTTTTCCGAGGGCGTTTGTTGAAGTGTTAAAATATAGAGGGGCAAGTGCAATGGGATGGGGTGATGATGGAGGAAATTCCAGAGTATTGTTCCAGTCTGTTTGTAGCAGAGGTGCTTTGTCCAAGGGGACATAAGAAGGGGAGCAATGGCAGTTCAAGGTGTACAGGGTGACAGAGTGGGACACAAGGGTGACAATCAGGAGAGTCTCATTTCCTGGCAGGGGTCTTGACAAGTGTCTCTGGCTTCTGTCTGGATCGCAGGGAACGTTTATCGTGTGGTTCTTCTTCTGCAGGGGGAGGGGTGCTGGTGGCCTGTGAGTCCTGTAGCAGGGCTTCCTGGCCACTAGTGGCAGCGGAGGTGGAAGGCTGTTCAGATGTCTGGCTAGTGGCAGGGGTCAGCTGGTGTGAGACTTCCTCCTTCACAATATTGGCCTTGTCTGCCAGCACCCCTGCTATGGAGATCAGGGTGTTGTTGATAGCCTGCAAGTCCTCCCTGATCCCCTGGTACTGTCCCTCCTGCAGTTGCCCGTTCTCCTGCACATTGTCCAAGATCTGGCCCATCGTGTCCTGGGAATGTTGATAAGCTCCCAGGATCTCTTCAAGTGCCTCCTTGAGAGTCGGTTCCCTGGGCCTGTCCTCCCCCTGGCACACAGAAGTCCTCGCAGTTTCCCTGTTGGCCTGTGCCTCTGTCCCCTGAACCATGTACCCACTGTCACTGACCCCAGGTCCCTGATTGTCTTGGGTATGAGGTGTTGCCTGGGGTCCCTTTAGCGGTGGACACACTGCTGATTGACGTGTCCTAGGGACAGAGGTGTGGGTAAGCTGGGTGGGTGCTGTGGTAGTGTTTCCTGATGAGGGAGACTCTGTGGTGGTGTGTGACTGGGCCTGGGTAACCAGCTGTCCAGAGGTCCCTTATGGGCCAGGTAGGTCATCCAGATCCTGAAGACCAGAGATGCTGTCATCACTGTGGGCCTCTTCTGTTGGGGGACTGGATATTGCTGGCACCTCCTCTCCACTGACATTGGCTGGGGTACCTGTGGGGATGTAAATGATGTGTTATGGTTTATGTGTCAGAAATATTGTGCATCCGTGGCTTGCCCTCTTTGGTTGTATTTGCCCTGGCAGCTTTCACTTGTGTATGTTAGTGTATGGTGGGATGATTAGTTCTCTATGGTGTGCATGCTTTAGTGATGAGTGTCCATGCAGGGCTGTGAGTCGTGTCCATGCATTGGTAGAGCATGCAGGGCTTGACATTGGGATGAGTGATATGTGATGGAGGGGTGTGTGGGATGGAGAGGAGTGATGGGAGTGAGGGTGGGGTTGCGTGATGACATGCAGGTAGGGGGGTAGCAGTAGTAGAGAGTTGACTTACCAGAGTCCAGTCCTCCTCCTACTCCCGCCAGACCCTCAGGATTGCAAAGACTGGCTCCACTCATGCTGTTAGTTGCGGCGGAAGAGGTGGGGGTCCACCGCCAGTCCTCTGTACAGGGAGCTGGTGTCTTGCTACAATGGAATGTGCCTTCCCTAGTAGGTTGTTCCAACTCTTCCTGATGTCATCCCTAGTTCTTGGGTGCTGTCCCACGGCGCTGACCCTGGCCACGTTTTTCCGCCATAGCTCCATCTTCCTAGCTGTCGATATCTGCTGCACCTGTGCTCCGAATAGCTGTGGCTCTACCCGGATGATTTCCTCTACCATGACCCTTAGCTCCTCCTCTGTGAAACGGGGGTGTCTTTGTGGTGCCATTGGTGTTGTGTGAGGTGTGTAGGTGAGGGTGTGTTGGGTAATGTGTTGGGGTGTGTGATGTGTGGTGCGTGAGTGGTGTATAGGTGTGTATAGTGTGTGTCTCTGGTTGTGTGAGTGGTCTTGATGTGTCTCTGCTGGCAATGGTTTGTAATGGTAAAGGGTTCTGAGAGGTGTGGGTGTGTTTTATAGTGGTGTGGGTGCTTGGGTGTGGTGTGTGTATGGGTGTCAGGTTTGTGTTGTTTGAATTGTCCAATGTGGTGGTGTTTTGTCTGTGGGTGTCCATTTTGAGTGTGTCGGTATGTACTGCCAATGGTTTACCACCGTTGAATGCCTGCCGTGGTGATTCGTGGGTCATAATGTGAGGGGCATATTTCTGTTGGCACTGTGGGTTTTGATACCACCAGTTTAACACTGACCTTTGGGCTGGCGGATTTGTGTCTGTGGCTGAATACTGACGGATTGGTGTGTTTGTGTCATAATATGGTGAACGGATATCTGCTGAGGCAGCGATATGTTGGCGGCAGTCAGCCTGGTGGTAAGTGGGATTTACTAAGAATATCATAATGAAGGCCTTAATGTCTTGCGGAGATATTTTCTCAATTTGAAAAACAGAACAACATATTAGACATACTGGATGGGATGTCAAACGAAACCTTAAAAGCGTCTGCCTGCATACCATGCGATTCATTTCCCAAA
This sequence comes from Pleurodeles waltl, assembly GCF_031143425.1. NCBI lineage: Eukaryota > Metazoa > Chordata > Amphibia > Caudata > Salamandridae > Pleurodeles > Pleurodeles waltl. The sequence continues at coordinate 1,479,264,238 of NC_090444.1, forward strand.
TATTTTAAATGTTGTGATAGGATGTTAGTTTTGCATGGATTCTTTTTTGTTTTATTGCTATCAACATAGTCTTCTGTTTTCCATTGGGTAACTAACTGTGTTGTGTAGCTATTTTAGTTATAGCTTCATGCACATTATGCCCTTTAACCTAGTTATATTTTATTCAGCTCTGTTTATTTTTTTAACAATAGCCACATTTGCGGTCTTGTTTTATTTCTCTCTATCTAGCTGTTCTTTTCCTAGGTCAGCACTGCATTCTTAAACAAGACATTTCTTTCACTTTGTGCTTTCTCAGGGCTGTAGTAAGATAGGTTGTCGGTAAACGTTGTAACGCTTTGTCTCTAGTGTTCATAGAAACATACATATCCTTACGTAGGGACATGTTCTCATATCATCAGCTGTTTCATTATAAAACCACTTCTCTGTCCCATACACGTTAGAGGGAGATTCCAGCCAAATGACCACAACTGTATGCTTATTGCTGAGTCCTTCGCTACAGCTGCTTATATAGACTACAGGCCTCTCGCTCATGTATGAGGGTTGATGTCTTCCATGGGGAACTTACAGGGCAGCACTAGAGTTTAACATCCTGTCTACTGACAATATGGTAGTGTTATTTTTATGCTTTACCCTCCTTGTCACAATTTTGATCCTGTCATGCTTTATCATCCTGGTTATTGTGGTACATGCTTTATTATCTAAGATACAGTTGCTTCATTAAAACCTTATTGAAACATATACTGCTTCGATTGCCCTTGTATATGTGAGACTAATGTAAATGAGAGAAACGGATGCGATCTGAGTGACCACGATTTCACTGAGGAATCAATTGTGTCATTTGCTCGGCTGCCCAATCATCCCTGCTCTTGGGTGGAGATGAGGCACTGCTAGTTAGCCGGAGTACAACCCGAATTAGGCTGACAGGTTTCACCTGTAGTGGGTTCAGACTCAGTCCCCCAAAGTGCAAGTGATTCTGCCGCCCAAATCCTGTAGTCTCATTAGAATAATGAGAGCCTACGTGACACCTGTATATGCAATATGCAATATGGACATTTTTCCTTCTCTTTGCTTTAATCTTGGAGTGCTTGTGTTTTGGCCATATCTTATCCTTTCACTGGCCGAAATAGAGTCATTTCTCCTGTGTAATTTAATGATCCCTTCCTTCTTCCCTCTTTCTGTTTCAATCCCCTTCCTCACCCTTGCTTACATATGTTCTTCCCATGGGAGTCCAGACTGGGACCCATGTTGAGGATCAGAAGGTCAAGGGCATCTTCCTATGGATCTTTCCTCTTTGGGCCTGTTAAGGATCGCAAAGGGGCATGAGCCACACAGCATGCATCTTCCACTACAATTCGTTTACCCCACCTACTCTTTCCCATGATCACCAACTTATACTTCCTACTTTAGTTTCCTAGGCGCCATCCCTCCAGTTAGCTGCATAACTGTCACTGAAGGACCACTTTTTTTCATTGTGGTGTAAATGCCTTTAGCTATGGTAATCTTATACTTTGCACATCCAAGGGGCTTGGCTCATCTCTCCTTGGTGAAATACCTATACTACTACTGTGCTTCTTCAACACAGTTGCCAAGCAAGCACTCCATCAATCCTGAGACCCCTCCAAGGTGGTTAAAGAGCCCCTTCAAAAGGTTTGCCATCCATCATTCCTTAGAGCATTTCGTTCACTGCTTCCATAGGTGGCCTCTCCATCATTCCTGAGTGGATTTAATATAGCACTTCTATGTTGGTTTAACAGTGTGCCCAATATTTGGGCCCTGTGTCACTCCTGGGTGGTCTACATGTGCTGCCATGATGGTTTAACAATGACTCTCCAATGCATGGGTCCATTGTTACTTCCAAGTGAACCCTCACAGAAAGAGCCCAATAAGTATGTCTTCCCTGCTTCACCTCTGAACCCAAGGAAATCACCTGCAGAGTCCCACAAGGCTCTTCAATACCTACATTACACTGCTGTCCATTATTATCAGATCCCATGGACTCAACATCATCTCAACGACACAGAATTTATCCTCTCTCTCAGAAGATCCCATCATCACCAGGAATAACTTTCATAATTGCATGACAAGCATCACAGAATGGACGAAGGAAAACTGACTGAAGCCCAGCACTACCAGACAGAAGTGTTGATCTTTGAAAACAAGAACTGTCCCTAGGACCCCTACTGGAGGCCCTCACAGTTCAGTCAAACACCTACCCTGACTGAGCATGTCGAAAGACTCAGAATCATCCTCGTCCTGCAATGACCTCCCTCTCCACATCAGGACTTTCAAATTGCTGTTGGAATTCCAAAGGTGGCTGAATACCTGACTCTTTGACTAGCACTCTAATCCCTCCACTGACGACTGCTAGACTGGGGGCATATTACTAACAATTGGTGTAGGGCAGTGCCACAAGTCTTTTTGCTGTGCTGACCTATGCCAATTATTTATGAGATGCAGTGCATTACTGTCTTTCAGCCAGCACCGGCACACGATTTGCTGCTTAGTGCCAATGCAGGCACCCTTGCACCATGGTAAAATACAATGCTGGCAGGATTGTTTTTGTGCAGGAAGGGAAATCTTTCTGCACAGAAACAATCCTGGGAGGTGTTTTCCTCTTTCTATGTGTGCTGCAGAATACAGAAATAAAGATATTTATGTTGTTATACTTACCTAGTGCCTGGATACCTTCCTCTCTACAAATCCATTAACCTAACATATAGCATCTAAAATAACACAACCCCATATTCATCTTCCATGGTGACTTAACTCCACCTCCAGTGGGTGGGCCCAGACATCATGCTTGAGGTGTTTCCAAACCTCAAATATATTGAGTGTTTGATGCTTGTGAGTGGACTCAGTTTACCATGTGGATCAGAAAGATGCATAATGTTAGACTTGGCATCATAGGCGTGGTCTGCCCTAACTTGTTGCCTCTGTTTCCCATGTTGTTGATGTGTTCTGGACTCTGTTTCTGCTGTTTTATGTTACTCTGGGCACTTTACCACTGCTTCCCAGTGCTAAAGTTCAAGTGCTCCTATGTAAATTACAGGTGTAATTGGCTTTCCATGATTGGCATATTTGATTTACTGGTAAGTCCCTAGTACAGTAGCCTCAAACCCAAGGGCAGGGTGCAGTATGTGTTTAAGGTAGGACATATACAAATGTGTTTTATATGTCATGACAGTGAAATACTGCCAAATTCAGTTTTCACTGTTGGAAGGCCTATCTCTCTCATAAGTTAACATTGGGACTACCTTTAAATATGATTAAATTGTAGATTCCCTTTAGGAGCAGATGAACATGTGGAGTTTGGGGGTCTCTGAACTCACAATTTAAAAATACATCTTTTAGTAAAGTTGTTTTTGAGATTGTGTGTTTGAAAATGGCACTTTTAGAAAAAGAAGGCATTTTCTTGCTTAAACCACTCTGTGACTCTGCCTGTTTGTGGATTCCCTGTCTGGGTTAGTTTGACAGTTGGGCTATTTGCACCTCTCTCTAGACAGTGACACAAAGGGAGCTGGGGTGTAGCCTGCATATCCTGATGAGCCATCTGTACTAGGAGGGAGGGAGGAGTGGTCACTTCCACCTGTAAGGGCTGTGTCTGCCCTCACACAATGCAGTCTCCAATCCCCTGGTGTGTGTCTGGGGCCTGGCCTGGGCAGGCAGGATCTCACAATCAAGTTAGACTTACCTTTGAAGTAGGTCTACTTCAAAGGCCAAAATGGGCATAAGAAGAGCACCCAGACCCCTTAGAAATTAGATCACTTCTGGACATCAAGCGAACCTCTGCCTGGAAAAGAGCTGAGGAGCTGAGGAGAAGTCCTGCCCTGCCTGTGACTGTGCTTTGTGGAGCTATCCTGCAGTTGCTGCTTCTGCCTGTGCAAGGGGACAAAGACTGGTCTTTGGTGTGCATTCCTGCTTGTGAAGACATTTCTAAGGGCTTGTCCTGAGCTTTCTTCCTGTTGTTGAAGTCTCAGGGCCATCAAAGACTTCCCCTGCCATCACCTGAACTCTCTGCTGAGACTCCTGCCGTGCCAAGTGGTGCCCATCCAGTTCCTGGTGGTTTGAAAAGTTGAAGCTGGCAGACCAAGTCTGAAAATACACACACAGACCGTGTGAGGGGAAAATTTCAATGCTCCTTTCCGAGACACGGCTGAGAAATGACGCGCCGATGGCTTTGCAGCTGAAATCTATGCTCCACCTGCATCACGGCTGGAAGATCGATGCACGCGGCTGGAGAAAAGACACGCAACACCTGCCGGTGGAGGCTGATAACGTCGCAACCCACATAGCGTGGTTTTGCTGATAATGTGCAGCAGGATTTTTGACGGAAACCCCACTGGGCACGGAAAAGCAACGTAAAGCCTCCACGGACCCTAGGTACCTGTCTGGATCGACGCATCGCTCTCTTGAGGAGAGGAAAAATGATGAACGCGATATGACTGGAGGAGGAACGACGCACGGTCTTGCTTGCCAGAGAGAAATCGAAGCATCGCTGGTCTTTTGCACCGCACACTTGCCTGTGCGGTGCTATTTTCACGCAACCCAGGTAATTTTTCACACTAACAGCGTTAGCACTGTTTTCTAAGGATTTAAGACTCTTTTTGCATTTTAATTAATAACTTGTCTTGTGTATGGTGGAATTTTGTTGTCGTTCTGGTCTTGTTTTATTTAGATAAATATTACCTATTTTTCTAAACCTGTGTCGTTTCATTTTGTAGTGTTTTCACTGAATTACTGTGTGTGTTGGTACAAATACTTTACACCTAGACTCTGAAGTTAAGCCTGGCTGCTTGTGCCAAGCTACCAATGGAGGAGTGGGGTTTAACTAAGGGTGATTCTCCTTTATCCTGACTAGAGTGACTAGAGTGAGGGTCCTTGCTTGGACAGGGGGTAACCTGACTGACAACCAAAAACCCAATTTCTAACACATATCAATAGCAGTTTGTACATTTTTTACCATACACCCTAATTTGCTAAGCACCTGCATGCCCAATGGATACTATTTTCAAACTCTCAATTACACCCCTGCATATAGTGCAGTGACAATGGGTGTTCCATGCTATCATTAAACTATTACAGGCCTCATCCAACATCTAGCATGATCTCTGGATCTAAAAGAAGGCTTACATCTACTACTTTATAATGTTTGTTGACTTTTTTCTTACATGTGTTGCTCCTATTTATGTTTAGGGTCACAATGGCATCCAACATTGTGTAGAGAAGGGTGATATATGGGGTTATGGAGATGAGTAAACAAGTGGTCAGCAAATGATTGCTGTAAATAAGTATTATGACTGAATGAATAACAGGAAAAGTACATGTATATCCATTCTGCAGGTTTAGTGCACAATACGTTTTGTGAATCCGACATTCATTCAGAATCCTCAGGAGCTGATTTTTTTCACACTTTGGCACTGGATGAAAATGTTATGACTGTGAGAATCACGTTATCACTGTGACTCTTGCTGAGTAAATATATCTAATATAGCTTAAAATGTACTATTAACATCTATAGCAAAAAGTGTATTGTCTAGTATAATCAACATTATGGGGGTTATTACAACTTTGGAGGAGGTGTTAATCCGTCCCAAAAGTGACGGTAAAGTGACGGATATACCACCAGCCGTATTACGAGTTCCATAGGATATATTGGACACCTCCTCCAAAGTTGTAATAACCCCCTATGGCCCTCATTATGACTTTGGAGGTCTTTTTCCAAGACCGCCAAAGCCGCTAGTGGTGGCTGTCGCAGACCTCGAAATTACGACTGCTGTCAGTTTTCCCCCATTCTTTAGGTGGAAAGTCACCAGCAGTTGTGCTGGTGGTCAGCAGTGCAGAGGCGGTTCTACCGCTGGCCCTGCCACGCCAAAATGACTCTGCCTGCCATATTACGACCTGTAATACAGCCTGGCAGTGTCCTTATGGCAGGGCACTGGGGCGTAGGACCGCCAGGTCCTGTCCCCTCAGCGTGGAGCATCTTGTCGGATGAGGTAAGTGTCCTCCGCATGGGGAGGGGGTGTAGTGTGTGAATGAATATGTGTAAGTGTGTGTATGTGAGTCATGAATGGGGGATGGAGGGGAAAGTTTGTGTGTGCATGCATGTGTCTGTGTAAATGTGGTGATGGCGATGCGTGTGTGAGTGAATGAGAATGGTGGGTCGGTGCATGTGTGCATGCATGTAGACAGGGGTGGGCGTTGTGTGTGTATGTATATTGAGTAAAGGAGGGCATGGAGTGTTTTATGCGTGTCAATGGGGTGAATGTAGTGAGTGCCTGTGTGAGTGGGGGGGTTGTGAATGTGTGCATGTGTGTGTGCGTGTATGTGTGTATGGATTTGGGGTGTGTTGTGAGTGTGTGTGTGTGAGTGTAAGGGTGTTGTGAAAGTGAGTGTCTGTGGGTGCATGTGGGTGCATGCACAGGAGTGGGGGGTTAGTGTGGGGATCCTGGGGGTGGGGGGCTCTTAGGTAGATGGAGGGTGGGGAATCAAATGCAAATTCCTGTCTCCAGTAGCCTTTCCGGCTGGGATTTCGTAACAGTGCTCACACCACGATTTCCCTGGCGGAAAGGGGAGTCGTAATATCACCAGCGGTCTTTGGTGGACCGCTGGATCGGAGATGCTTATCTCCAGCCCAGCGGTCCGACCGCCCTGGCGGTATGAATGTGGCAGTTTGGTACAGGCCAAACCACCACACTCGTAATCTGGCAGCCTTCACCGCCGGCCTGTCAGTGGTGGGACCTCCAAAGTGAGTCTGGTGGTCAGTAGAACGCCAGACTCATAATGAGAGCCTATAGGTCCCCACTCTCTACAAATCATGTCCATCCTTCTTGTAATTCTGTCTCATCTTGATTTTAAAAAAGTGCTATTGTATGTTTGGCAATTCATGCATAGTAGCTTTTGCATCAACAAAAAGATACTGAATGGACAGCAAGACTAAAATATGACTACCTATTGTTCTTGCATATTTTACTAGTTCTACATTTATATCTGTAACATTTGATTAGTTAGAAAATAAAGACTTAAATAATCATCAGTGTCAGGGTTTTCAGATGCTTTGGTAGATGTACCCAAAGAGGCTAGGTGTATATAATTTATATTGAATTTGTTATTTATCTGAAGACTCGAAGAAAGAATTTTAAAAAACATATTATGCCCTCTCAAGCTTGATGACATTGATGCATGACATGATCTAGTGGGGAAGATGACTTTCTCAAATGGAAACCTAATACATGAAACTGGCCTACTGCCATAAAACTAAGGGTCTTATTTACAAAGAAGGGGCGGGGCACTGTAGCAAATTTTGCAGTGCCGCGCTGCATCATTACAGAAACACAGGGATGCTCTGTATTTACTTAAATGTGGCTCACCCCTGTGTTTTCCCTAGCACCGGTGCTAAAATTAGCTGCCTAGCGCCAATATAGGTGTCCCTTCACACACATAAACAATCAATAATGGTGATTTGCTAGTTCTATGTGTGCTGCATTCTTTTATTTAATGATTATGTGCAGGAAGGGACAGCTTTCTGCACATAAACAGTCATTATTGGTGATTTGCTGGTGATATACAAACATGCATCTCAAAATACATTCAACACCACGTCATTTATTGATATGTCGCATGTAAAAAAAAGGCCTCTTTTAGCAGGATCGCCTTCATTGTTTTTTTTTTTTTTTGCTCTGTGCAGTTGGACACTGATAACCTGGCCCAAGTGCATATGCTCTGACCTCTCAAACATGTTGAATTTGGCTATATTCCTAATTGACACATTTAACTTACCTATATGTCCCTAGTATATGGTACAAAGTATACCCAGGGCCTGTAAGTTAAATGTTGCAAGCAATCTGTACACATATTGTGCTACCACATAAGTGACAATGCAAAGTATGTCTTCAGCTCTGCCCCTGCAGTCTGGGTGTCATTTTAAAACTGTCAATTCAACCAGGCCAAACAAATAGTTTGCCTTACTTTCTAATTTCTATTAGTTACCCCTATTAGGAGATGTTTATTTTATTTTGTAAATCATGACAGTGAACCAATTTTAAAGACAAGTCACTTTTTACTGTGGCTCTCCTATTGGAAACCCCTGGGTTGCATTATGGCATCTCATAATGCTTAACTTCAGTTTGGGAGTAGTGAAAATGATTCAAGGACTCATTTTAATAGTAAATCATTATCCAACTTAATGATCAAGTCAGACTTTATATCACTATTGAGAAAATGTCATTTTCAGACAATTTGTAATTTTCCTGCCCAAGCCAAATGTGCCCTTCTGCCAGGGTGCAATGTCACCTGACTGTTGATGGCTTCCCTGTGATGAGATGTTGATTGTTCTCAGGCAATTGACAAAGAGCGTGGGTGTTGATAGGTTTTTTTCCTCCCTGTGCAAAGCAGACTGGAAGCTGTGCCCAACACTTTACTGAACTTCAAATGATGCATACCCTGCTGCTGGCAGATGTAGTTCACGCATGGGCTTGCCTTCCTTTTGTCCTTATAACCAGACTGTCTCCAAACCCAATGGGATAGGAAGCTGTCCCTGAACTGGAATGGAGTGACCACAAAGGAGGGTTTGCACATTATCATAGCCATGCCTCTGAGTGGACAAATGGAGCTCTGTACAGGGAAAGAAAAGTCCTTCCATACTGGTTTTAGGTACTGAGGGGCACTGTGGCCTCCAAGGTCAGTTAGACTAACTCTTACTAAGCTTTGTGGAAATGAAAGCCATAAGAATCCCACTTTCCTAAAGAGCCCAGCTGACCAGTTCCAACTGGATGTGACATGCACCCTGAGGGTGTCTCCTACTGGAATGCGTTCTGAATTCTAAGTGGTGGCTTCGAGTCCTGGAGCCCAGAGTGTACTCCCCCTGCCTAACCCTAAAACCTGGGACTTAGAATCTTTTTCAAAGATTTGTGCATGGAAAACTGACAGAAGCCTGGGACCAATCTGCCATGCCGATCCGTCAAGAGTACATTGCCAGTGAGCCTGACTTCACTGCAGCTCCTGCAACGTATATCTCTGCAGCAGCAACTCCAATTCAGCGGGCCCGATGCCAACTCGCATCCAATGGCATCAAACCCTCTTTGGCTTTAGCCTGCAGCTTGCTCTGCTGCAGAAATCCAACTTCCCAAAAAGAGACTAAGGGCCTCATTATGAGTTTCATGGTCGGACCTCCAGACCACCATGTTGGTGGTCCTGAAAAGACTGCCACGCAGGCAATCCCCCAGACTGCCGTATTACAAGTTATACAGGCAAGACCGCCAACCAGCAAGTAAAATATGCAGATTGCCAGAGGCTCGGCAGCCTGGATATAGGCGATCCAACCTCCAGCACCATCAGCACAGCATCCAACCACCGAGCATATTACAATCATACAGTCGCCGTGGCGGTCCCTTTGGGGCAGTCCACCATGGTGGTTCGTGGTCAGTAAAGTAACAGACAACTGCCAATTGGATGAATTAAAAAATTACACAGCTGACACATTTTGGCTAAGTGGACACACCTGCAAAGAACACGATAAAACACATCCCTTCACAGATAACAATCATTTGCATTTCCACTGGAATAAAACAAAGCCCCAACACCTTTTTTTGTAGAGTACATAGATTAGGCAGCTCTTTTTTCACCATCCCATAGAACACCCTGTACACACCTATTGTACTCCCCCTGATAAGTAAGTCCCTATCACCCTTTTTTTTACCCACCATGTCACATTAAAAAAAAATCCTAATTTGTCTGAAGAGTCATGGTGGATGAAATCATGGGAGTTGAGCCACAAGTGTTTGGAGCACAAGTCCAGCATACTCCTCTCAGTAGGACAATTGAACTGTGGGACAGGATCATCGACAGAGTGAATGCTGTAAGTACCACACTGCATACAAAGGAGAACATAAGGAAGAGGTGGAAATGCCTCAGGGGCAAGGTCCACTTCCTGCTCTCCAGGCATCAGCTGCAGGCCAAGAACACTAGCGGTGGCCCTCCCAGTGCCTCATTAATTCTCTTTCCCTGGAAAGAGAAGGTCTTGGCCATCCTGCATCCTCAGGGCTTGACACGAATACCTAGGGGAGTGGAGTCTGGTAAGTTACGACACAAATAATTACACAAAAATGCAATGTCATGCATGCTCACAGCTCACCTTTTGCTACTGTCTTGTTCATGTAACCCACCAGGATTCAATACCCAAAGTATCTGAGTTTTATACTGTCAATTTGTATCACTGGACCCAACATCATAGTTATCAAGGACCATCACATGCCATATGTCAAGATGGGGCCTGGAAATCTCAAAATAAGAAAAACACATTCCAGGATCCATGGTATGTTCCAAAACGAAAATGTATGCTCAAACATAAATGCAGCCTGCCTACAGATGTGTAATAAACAAATGTTGTCAAGTGTTGGGAAGTAGAGAGAGTGACCTAGTTGCAACTCCCAGTGGGCCCTGCTTCTGTAACTTTGACCATCAGCCCAGTGGTCACCTGCTCATATACCCCTATTTGTCATCTCGCAAAGGAAGTTTACTCACCTGGGGAGAGAACATCTGCAAAGTATTGGGGAGTAGAGAAAGTGACCTGACTGCAACTCCCATCAGGCCCTGTTTCTGTAACACCAACCATCAACCAAGTGTTCACTTGCCCATATTCCTCGGTTTGACAACTCACAAATGATGTTTACTCACCTGGGGAGAGAACATCTGCAAAGTATTGGGGAGTAGAGAAAGTGACCTTACTGCAACTCCCAGCAGGCCCTGTTTCTGTAACACCAACCATCAACCAAGTGTTCACTTGCCCATATTCCTCGGTTTGACAACTCACAAATGATGTTTACTTACCTTGGAGAGAACATCTGACAAGTATTGGGGATTAGAGAGAGTGACCTAACTAATTCACAGCAGGCCCTGTTTTAGGAACTCCAACCATCAGACCAATGGCCACTTGACCCAATATATCTGCAAGTGAACTCACAAATTAAGTTTACTCACCTAGGAGGATAACATTTGTCAAATGTGTGTAGTAGAGGGAGTGACCTGACTGCAACTCCCAGCAGGCCCTGTTTCTGTAACTCCAACGATCAGCCAGTGGTCATTGGCCCATATACCCCTGTTTAACAACTCACAAATGAAGTTTACTCACCTGGGGGAGAACATCTCTCAAGAATTGGGGAGCAGACAAAGTGCCCTGACTGAAACTCCCAGCAGGCCATGTTTTGTTTCTGTAACTCCAACCATCAGTCCAGTGGTCATTTGCCCATATACCCTTGTTTGTCAGCTCACAAATGAAGTTAACCAACCTGGGGGAAGAACGTTTGTCAAGTGTGTGTAGTAGAGAGAGTAACCCACCTGTAAATACCAGCAGGTCCTGTTTCTGTAACTCCTAACATTATCACAGTTTTCACTTGCCCATATACCCCTGTTTTTCCACTCACAAATGAAGTTTACTCATCTAAGGGGAGAACATCTGTGAAGAATTGGGGAGTAGAGAGGGTGACCTGGCTGCAACTTCCATCAGGCCCGGTTTCTATCACTCCAACTACCAGCCCAGTGATCACTTGCCCATATACCCCTGTTTGTCAATTCACAAATTAAGTTTACTCACCTGGGGAGAGAACATCTGTCAACCACTGGGCAGTAGAGGGAGTGACCTGACTGCAACTTCCAGCAGGCCCTGTTTCTGTATCAGCCTAGTGGTCACTTGCTCCAATACATCTGTAAGTTAACTCACAAATGAAGTTTACTAATATGGGGGGATAACATTTATCATGTGTGCGTAGCCGAGGGAGTGACCTGACTGCAAATCCCAGCAGGCCATATTTCTGTAACTTTAAACACCAGCACAGTGTTCACTTGTGCATATACCTCTGTTTGTCAACCCCCAAATGAAGTTTACTCACCTGGGGGGATAACATTTGTCATGTGTGTGTAGCAGAGGGAGTGATCTGACTGCAAATCCCAGCAAGCCACATTTCTGTAACTTCAAACACCAGCACAGTGTTCACTTGTGCATATACCTCTGTTTGTCAACTCACAAATGAAGTTATCTCACCTGGGAGGAGAACATTTGTCAAGCGTGTGTAGTAGAGATGGTGTCCTGACTGCAAATTACAGCAGGCCCTGTTTCTGTAACTCAAAATACCAACACAGTGTTCCCTTGTCCAAAACTGCTGTTTGTCAACTTGCAAATTAAGTGTACTCACCTGGGAGTGCCTAAGCACAGATCATGCTCAAATCTGAGATGTGTCTGTCTACTTAGCTCCAGCTTGACTTGCTATGCCAAGTGGAAACCATTGAGGACAGGAATAAAATTGTACCAGGTGTGTACAACAAGTAATCATAAGGTCTCAAGATGCATCATCAGATTGGCAGCAGCAGCAGACACAGTGACACAGAATTGTGCATACGATGACTCCAGTCACATATACAACATTGTCCTGGGCCTGCCTGCATCACACTAAACTATGCCTCAAAATGGCAAAACCATATCTTGACTCTCCACTGTGCTGGCTGCACTGGTGGCAAGATGTCAGTTTTAGGCCATCCTCCAAAGTGCAACTGACCTGCACATCTCAGCAGCTGCTTGAGTCAAATTGAGCTGGCATGTCATGTAAAATCACCCAATACCATGGTTACTTGCCACAATTTACTACAACTTAATTAAGGTCTCTGCTTACTGTAACACTAAACTGTTCAAGGAAGATGTCACAATACAACCAGTCACAATGCGCATTTTACCGCAAAATGTGGATCTGCCGCTGGGCACACAGAGGCCAAGGAACAGACAGCCACTACCCACCTGGATAATGCCCTCAGTGAAGATGACACTCATGGACGTCTGGATGTGGAGGATGGTTCTGGCCCATCTGGGCATCCTGGTGAGAGGGCAACAGTGAGTCTCACTGTGCCCATGTTACCTCCGAGCCTGTTGCTTCAACATCCCAGGCAACCATTTACCCCCAAACCTGTGTCCCTAGCACAGTGTCCATCATGTTGTGCCCCACAGTCCTGGATCCTGAGTTGCAGTGCAACACTTCTGACAATAAAGGTCCAGGATTAAGTTGGAGAGGGCACCCTGTGGCAAGGGCACAGGCCTGTGGGTGGAGGGTGCCTGGGAGGAATGCTGTGTGACAGCAGGGTGAGGCCACGGGGCTGCTCTTAACCAGGACACCATCAGCCACGTCTTGGGGATCTATCAGGTGTCCCAAGGCGTGTTGGGCCAGGTGTTGATGGAACTTGGGGTAATCAAGCAGCTACAGAGAGACATGTATAGGGATATGGAGGAACAGATGGAGGCCCAAAATACCAACGTGGCCTCCCTAACAGGGGTTTGGAGGGACATACACTCCATCCTGAGCAGGTCTTTTCAACACCAGCCTACCCCTTCTTTTGGGTCATCTTCAGCAGGCCCATCAATATCAGTGCCAGCTACTGGAAGGGAGGCCCTGCCAGAGGAACAACAAGCCCCAGACACCCCTGCCTCTGTAGCAGCAGAACCTTCCCTTGCAAGTGAGGACGCCCAACAGAGAATCTAGGAGGTGCGGATAGCAAGACACCCACCACTGCCAGTAATAACCACCCACCACTGCCAGTAATAACCCTCTTCATTAAGGACCACCTTTATGTATTATACATTCACTCTGGACTGAACCTTAACCACCTACTATTTCCAATGGCAGGAGTATTCTGGACTTCCAGTGGTATGTCCTCTACTCCTATGATTTCGTTCACCATGACTGACCCCTTCACATTTGAATTTTTGTTGAGTCATGTCACATATATTCTATGTTAATCATAGCTGCCCAATAAAATCACCCTATACTGACTCATTGTCTGCTGGTTTTGATTTCATATTTAGCCCTGTATTTATGTCAGACCACGTGAACCATACAATGATGATCCAAGGTATTTGTTCAAGATGGGATATGATGAATGTACCCAGTGTCCAGCTCAGGATTATAACTCTCTCATACAAACACATACATACAAGTGTCTGCTCAAACAAAAATATTTTTTACATTGTTTAGCAAATAGGCTGGCAAAAGGTCTGAACTATTGGAAATCATGAATGATTGGCTCATATTGAGTAAATGAACATATTGACAGGTACAGACCCCAAGAACACAGAAGGAAAGGATTTGTCAGACATTTTCCTGTAGAATAGGGAAACAGAGATGTTGTTAATATCATCAGCCTGGACTTATCACATACCACACCAAAGTAATTCAATATCACATAATCCAAGATACAGTACAACAGTCCCTGTTTACAGGTTCATCATAATCCAAAGCCCATGAATCTGGTGGTATGACACAGACATATTTCAATGTTGTAGCACTGGCACTGTGGCCTACAATGATGAAACACATCTGCATCTACATACAGGTCATACCAAAATAGTGTTTGCCAATGTGAAGGAAAACTGACTTAGTTGTCAGTTAGGACTACATATTTTATGACCATATTTTCACGCACATGATGCAACAGGCCCACTACAGCACACAAAACAAGTCCCATGGGCACTTCCGAACTTCCATCCAAACATTGTGCAAGCTGTCTTGGGCAAGTCTCATACACACAAACTCTGTGATCTACATTACCTAGAACAATCCATGCCTACTTTGTATGTCAGAATAGAATCATGTATCTGCCAATGTCACAACTCTGAAATGCCCACATGAAGATTTCATGGTGAAGGTATCTGTACAATGAACAAAACAAGGAGTATAGGCCTGAAACCATACATATGACACTAGTCACATAGCAAGCATTTGGAAAACAGAGTGCATTTTAAGAAAAACTGACGTGAACAAAGCAACATCATCAAGGTAGCGGTTTGTCAAAAGTTATATGATCAACAGCCTTTGGCTGATTATTGCAGAGCATCAGCTCCCTAGCTGTATCCAAAACACTAAACTCCAAACATTCTCACAAGTACAGTTCATTGTACAGTCACAGTCATGACATCACATGACATACTTACACTCATGAGAAGTAGCTGTAGCTGTAGATGAGATCTTCTCGCAAGCCAGCTCCTTCCTCTTCACCACTGTCATCCTCAGTTGGCAATTTTCCAGATTCTCACCCAGTGACACTGCAGGCTTGCCTCCTCTGAGATGTATGGGATATTCCTCCTGAGGGCAATGTTGTAGAGAATGCAGCATGCCACAGTGATCTGACATACTTTGCCGGGAGAGTAGAGGAGGGCTTCACCAGTCTTATCCAGACACTGAAATCTGGCCTTTAGGAGCCCAAAAGCTGGCTACACTGCCTGCTAAGTTCTTCCATGGGCCTAATTGAAGCAGACTTCCCCTGGCGTAGTTAGATTCATCAGCAGTGTCAACAATTAAGGATGGTTTGGGTAAGCTAAGTCTCCAGTTAAGGAATCAAACATAAGTCAAACACAGTCATTGCTTTATGATTGCAGCACCTGACATTGCTCACACACAATCAGGACTGACATGACTTACCAACCAGCCAGGCCCTCTTTGGGTGCAGTTGTGACAGCAGCTAGGGTATGGTGCTGTTTCACATTATGAAGGACTCATGGGCTGATCCATGATAACAAGCACACACATTTGAGATGTAAAGATCCGTGAAATAAACAACTTGCATGTTGATGAAACAGAAGTTCTTTCTGTTGCAATAGACTTGTTGAGTGGCCTGTGGTGGCACCAAGCCAACATGTGTGTCATCAATGGCCCCACACCACATGTGGAAGTTGGGCAAATCCATAAAAGGCAGCCTTTGCATTGGCTAAATCCTTAAGTCAGGGGAACCTGGTATAGCTGTTAATGTGTTTCAAGATTGCTGAGAGGAAATACTTCAACACTAGACAGAACATAGGTTGGGACATACCAGCAGATAGGGCCATTGTGTGTTGGAAGGACCCTGTGGCTAGTAAGTGCAATACTGACATGACCTGTATAGTGGGTGGTTTGCAGGTTGGATTACTGGCATCAGATCTGGCTCCAACTGCCAGCATAAGTCCACTATTGCCTGCCTATCCAGGTGGTTTAACTGGATGATGTGGCATTCCTCCATGGTCCCAAGGTCTGGCAGTGGACAGTAGATAGGAGGTTGTTCCATCCTCCTGTCACGTAGGCTCTCATTACTCTAAAGAGACGACTGGATTTTAAGCGGCTATTGTAACAATAATAAAGTAAAGCAGAATAAAATATATCTAGGTTAGAGTGTGCAGCGGCTTGGCCTAGTGTGTTAAAATAACGTACATGGAGCTATAGATAAAATGGCTACACAACACCCTCCCCTTGTTGGTTAAAGGTGGTCCAAAGCCTAAGGACATTTAAAATTGCTACTAAAAGCTCAACCTAACATATATGTACAAAAATCAATGTCAATTATGACAAGTCGAAGGGACACGTGAGCATGTAGAACGACAATTTAAAACGTGAACATGTGGCATAGAAAGACCGAATTTCAAAAGGCAAAGTTATTTTTGAAAAGTTCCAATTGATTCCGGGACCATAGAGGACAAGAAATCTTCCACTTCGGCTGATGTTAAAGTTGAAAAGGCATTGCCAAGAAGGATTAATGAGCAGTCGTGTTCCATAGCCTCAGCTTCAGCCAAGGCGGCATTCTGTGGTGTACCCAAAGATGAGTTGAGAGCCACATCCTCCAAGAAGAGCAACTCATAAGTAGCTCCACGTAGTAAACGCAACCTCAACGCATATGTCCGGTAATGAGCCCTCAGCGAGCACATCAACAGATCAGCATCCAATGAAAGCAAGCGCTGCGTAGAAAGACAGACTTTCAGTGCGTGTTCGAAAGAGCACCAGAGGCACCGAAACACGGGCTGCACACAATATAAAACCTAAGCACCGGTCTCAATGACAGAGACCAACCACTCTCCAATTGCTTCAGGAGTGTTGCTCCAAATACTGCATCATGCGTTCACGACACAGCTGCGCTGATGGGAGCGCTTTCATTCCTCCTTGTTGCGGCGGGACAGCTATTGCGCATAAAAAATAGCAACAGCAGAATTCCAGCTAATAAAGCCAAAGTTATTGGAAATCCCCTGAAAATACTAGAAAAAATTGAGTGGATGGCTGATGGTATCAAACCGTATATAGAGGAGAAGGTGTGAATGAAACCAGAACCAACAGCCTTAAAGAAATGTGCGATTCCAGTTGTACTGGATGCATTAAATTAAATATCTGTCCCACAAGTTCACCAAAGTGTCTCGGAAAGATTGTACTTAAAAGGGACTGCGTTTCTGCTGACGTCCTTGCCACCTGAAGTGCGTAGGTCTTGCGTGCAGATGTAAGGGCCACATGCTTTTAAAACAATAAAGTCTTAAGTCTGCTCAACTTGTCAAAATTCACATTTGAAGTAGCAGTGTGAGGCCAAATGTCAGCTACCTCTTTTATCTTAGTGGGGGAAAAAAGTAATTCCCGCAGCATGTAACTATCCTAGAGACCGAAATGACATAATCTATTCCAGATCGAATTCCGCAACAGTCTTCACCATTGAGGAGAACATAGCTGCTGTTTGAAAGCACCTGAAACATAGGTCTAATCAAGGGGACTGGAACTCCCTTCGGATAACAAGCCAAGTTTGCTGCACACGCGTTACACACCCCATGCAAGGACAGCTGCTTACAAACCATCGAATGGCTGACTGAAGTCACACATTCACTACCACTAAGGAAGACTTCTCTCATGCCACTGAGACATTTGTATGAGAAGGGAAGCTCACACACCTCATGGCTATAACTATCTCCCAGTCTTTCAGATCTGCCTACTGGAATATGTGGACTGTGCACCACTGTCGAATGCCAACTGTGCCTTGCACACACACTACACTCGATGGTGTTTAGTAGGACCTACATAACAAGAGAGAATAAGGTTAGTTGTGATGGTCCAACACATATATTGTGGGTGTGATGCAGCTTACAAAGCCATATACAGTATTCAGACCGCCCAAATGGCAGAAGCCTGACCTACTCCACTGGACATTAGGAACCGCCTGCGATAGCCAGTGGATGTCATATGCACAGTAGGCAGACCCAACCATGGTGGACACATTCATAGGCTAACGTTGCCTGTGGTGGTCGGAGTTCAATGACTGTGTCCATCGGAGGTGATGACCGTGTACATGGCAGATGTGACCTCAATGTTGTGCAAAAACAGTCACTTGACTCCTGACAATGCTGCCAGCAATACCTCTACTACTTGAGCTGCTTTGTGCCACTCTGGGAGCAATCGTGCCATGTCCAGCAGGTGATAAACATCTCTCCACAGTAGCTGGAGAGGCTTGTGAATGATTTCCTTCCCATGTATGGACAGCTCTATGGCTCAGCAGAGGAGCAGGTCAGTACCTCATGTGCACAGTTGACTCTGTTCAACACCATCCTTTCCCTCCTCACAGGCTACAATGTGCCCCTGTGTGCCAGTTAGACTTCTTGAGTGCCTGTTGTTGCTGTCTGTGTGGCATCAACAGGATTTACATGGTGCAGGTATTGGTGACCAGTACTATATGTTGTTTTCATTAACATTGTGTTGAGTGATGTTTTTTGGGGTCCTAGAACCTCCTTGTGTTGGATGCACATAACTAGGCAGGGAGACTTTACTGCCATCCAATGACATTTCTTTGTTTATGGTGGTTAAAAATGTTAGAATACATGTGTGGGCATGACAGCAAGAGCTGTGTTTGCATCTTGTCTGTGTCATTTGAGGATCTTGTAAGTAATGTGTATTGTGCTACAGATCATTCAACCCACATCTGGCCTTGCCAAACTGTTGTCTGGAAGGCATATCATGACCCACTCACCCCTTCAGGTTGCCACACAAACCACAAGCCACATGATGGCCACATGATGTACCCTCATGCATGGAAGTGATGGAAATGTGAGTGACACATAGGTCCTGTATGCTCCGCTGTAGGAAGTTAGCCTGGTATTTGGTGGGTACCTAATGTGCTTACACCTTATACCAGGTCCAGGTATCCCCTATTAGTGTAGTGTAGGCAGTGTCTAGAAGCCAGGATCTCTAGAGGTAGCTGTGGATGAGCAGCCAAGGCTCATCTAGGAGACATGCAAAACTCATGCAATATCACTATAGTCACAGAGCACTCACACACAAGAAAGAATATACTGAGGCCCATATTTATACTTTTTGACGCAAAACTGCTAACGCCACTTCTTTGCGCCATTCGGGCATCAAATTTATACTTTGCTGCCCGGCGACGCAAACCACAGGTGTGAGTCATTTTTTTTTACTCTAACTAATGTGTCACATAGTAAAGAAAAACGACGTTAATGCGGCGAAATGACTGTGAGCCGGTTTACGACGTCACAAACCGGATATGCACCTTTGTTTGATGAAATAGGGTCAAAAAGTGGCAGAAGCACTGCAAAATGTGCTAAGGAGAGCCAAAATGGATCCCAGATTCTTGGAAAGACCCCAGGAAGATGACAACAGACCAGGAACAAGCCAGGAGGAACCACGCAAGACCCAGGAGAGGGAGTGTTGGTTCAGTGCAGAGGAGCAGGAAATTCCGGTGAAAGAGGTGACGTAACACCAGCACCAGCTTTTTGTCACCTCAAAATTGGCAATTAGGGAGAGAGGCAATATGGCAGCAAATTGTTGACAAGATAAACAGTGTGGCAGAAGTACGGAGAACAGTCATCGAGTGCAAGAAATGCTGGCATGACTGCAAGCGCAGGACAAAGGAAAAGATGGGCAGGAACCAGAAGGCAGCACTGCAGACTGGAGGTGGGAGTCCAGCATCACAGGAGGCCCTGGACCACATGGAGGAGATGGTGGCAGCCGTCATCCCTGAGGAGATCGTCACAGGGATTCAAGGACAGCCGAGACTACCAGGAGACAACACAGATACAGGGTACATCACATGGGGAATTAAAATGCATAAATGTTAACTGTAAGCAGGGGGAGTGGACATACCTACTACATAATGCAAGTAAGTCATGATATTCAGGGAGTGGCATGGGTAAAGGGGCACAGCACGTGGGCATGGGCTGTTCAGAGGAAACCTGAGGCACAGTACTACACTACACCAACAACCTTTGCATTGGGGTATGCTGCCATGCCAAGGATGTTGGAAAAGCAAAGTCAGTCTAGGAGGGTAGGGTAAAACGGAAAACTGACCTGCTGTCACATGACAGCTGGTATTCTCCCTACATGAACTAGGGCTCAATTAACAGTCTCAGGCCATATCCGCAAGTGGAATGTAATATTGACAACAATTGCCACTACCACCTCTGCTGTGTGTGCAGGTCAAGTAGCTAATGGCAGTTACGTGCCCATGGATCAAAGACACCCAAATTAGAGGGTTCAGGATGACAACATCATCAATCCCCTGAAATCAATACAAATGTGCTAATCCTGTCAAATGAGAATGTCCAAAGAAGCTACAAACATCAGCCATCGTCATAAACATTATGAGGTACACAGCACTAATGGCATACCCATGCTGCATATGTCAGGGTCCACCCTGTGCCTGGGTCACAATAGCTCCAATGACACCATGCAACATCCCAAATGTTATACTGCTCAGACAACAGAATTGAGGGGGAGGACATATGTCACCGGCTAGTGAAATACACCTGCACAGTCAGAAGAGGAAATGGAACACTGCTAGGACCATCAGTGAAATCCAATGTAGCACACATTCCCCAACATCACCAGTACACACTACCACTCTCCGATTGTGTAGGGGGCAGGTCCACCTGTAGAGCATGGAAGGGAGAAATGTGCTCAATGTCTGTGCACTGTACAACACTTTCAAATAAAATTATTGTGTGTAACATTAAATCTGAAAGTCCAGCCTCTCAGGCATGATGATACTCCAACAGACATACCACTGCAAACATGTACAGACCCGGTCACTCCACACATATACACATATCTGCACACATGCAGTGGCCCTAACTATCATGTGGTGACAAACATGGTCCATCAATTAGTTGCAGACTCATTTATGGAGTGTACTGCTCTCATCATTTGTGGTAATGAGAGACATGCAAAGCCACTTCCCTGGAGCACTGCAATAACAGTCACTCAGGTATTGTGGCTTGTGCATCAAGGGACAATCATTTATTGTGTGACGCATCTGTGGGTTCATTAAAGGTCATGATTTATCATGCTTTCTATGGTCTCTTACATGTAGGGTCTGTGTTGTGTGTAGGTTACATATGCTTTATTAACAGTGTACCCTGAGCCACATAATGCCCCTATGACACCATAATGGCAGGGATCCTGTCCATTAATTGGTGACAATTTGAGGCAAGCTATGCTTTGACCAGTTTTAATATTTTGATAAAAGAAGGAGATATATGCTGACAGTGTATTTTGTAGTCATCCATGATAGACTGCATGGGCATAGATGTGGTCATTGCACCTGAAATGTATCACTCATTGCCCAGTGTACCTATTATGGGTTTTGGAAATCACAGTGAGCCACATTCATCATCTTACATTTGCCAAGTTGGTAGATCAGCGGCTATATAGCAAACGGACACTGTCATATTATTAACACATGGTTTATCAAATGTACCACTGTGTCAATCATGATGATGTAGGTTTCAATTTGTATGTGCCTTCGGAATGGCAGCAGTCACAGGAATGCTGGTCTTCTGATCTTATCATACTCCCATGTCTGTGATAGCCTCCATAATGGGAAGTTAGTTATTGTACATATGCTGCACTAGATCAGCAGAGGTGTACCAAATAAAACTAGCAAAGTATTAGTGAACTTTATATGTATGATGGAATTGGTCAGAGGTCCCTTGCACAACATCATGCGCGTAATACATTGTGACCATGCATTCCCCAACGTCAGGTATCCCATGATGATCCCATAACTTATGAAAAGTTCATAGCTATAGAGTATCACAGATGGCAAATGCATTAGCTTTGTGCCAGCTATTGTGCCCAAGCCCAATGTAAAACACACAGGTACAATGAACAGAGTGCCATGGATAGTTGTTATCCCTCAATTTGTATAATTTGCTTCATTTTATGTGCTACAGCTATGGAAAGTAGCACCAAACATTTAGATATGAACCCGTATACATTACTTTGGCATCCATTTCTAATTTAATTGCGGCACAACCAAGTCAAACTATCAGCCTAAGATATTACCTGAGGTTAGAAAGAACTTGGTACGTATGGCCAGAATACAGTTCGGACATGTATTAGAAATAATTGGGGGACACATTAATTCTTGAAATTATCTGGTGAAAAACATGTCTTTCCTGGTACACTCACAGACCATGGCTAAAACAAATGTTAGAGCCACATTTGCATCATCTATTGATGTGAAGGCAGAACTAATTTACAGGCTCCAGTTGTGTTTTGTAACTTAGTGCAGCTGTTGCGTCAACAAATAACAGTAATGTGTAGCAATTATTGTATAACGCAGGGCCACTGTATGTTTAACTTGCATTCCACATGTCCAAATACATTGCCTGCAGCATATGAACAAATCTGCTACTGTCACTACATAGCATTTAAATGTGCACATTACTCTGAATTGTACTCACCAACAGGGCCACCAATCACAATACCCAGGTGGTCCAGAAGGTCTTGCTCCCTGGCAACAAGGTCAGCCCAGTGGTGCTTTAGTTGGTGGTCACTGCGCAATGTGTTGTAGATGCGTTATCTGTGTCAATGTGGATAACCATCAGATGCTATTCAGTGTGGAAATGAATAAGGAAATGTGTATGTCATACACGTAGCAACAA
This sequence comes from Pleurodeles waltl, assembly GCF_031143425.1. NCBI lineage: Eukaryota > Metazoa > Chordata > Amphibia > Caudata > Salamandridae > Pleurodeles > Pleurodeles waltl. The sequence continues at coordinate 1,479,286,946 of NC_090444.1, forward strand.
ATGCTGTGTGAACCTGCCAGAATTTTGGGACAAACCATGACAAACCATGCAGAGGATAGATAGAGGACGGTTGATCATGGCAATGTTCCAAGACTAAGCCATCACATGTCCTGGAATGTTGGATACCACTTCCTGGTCAATTGTTTGGATACTACCCATGAGTCAGGTATTTGAAAATTCTATGTGGGTACGGTGTTTGTGACACAGAGTCCCACAACCAATCCACAAATGTAATGTCACTCCACAGTTCGAGTCATATAAATGACCTATGCTTCTCTTGTGGCTGTGGAGGACCAGCGAACCAAGCAGCATGTGTTCACATATTTCCAGTGGTTAATTGCACAAAGGTGTCCAGTTCAAGTATGTGGGGGCATGTGTAGCCTGTCAATATTGGGGTCCATGTTGTCACAGTTACGTGCAGGTCTAGTCATGAGTCTGTGGAGCCATTCCCTGCATTAACAAAGTATCCTTCACAGCTGAATTGAACGAATGCCAAAGAGGAATTGAGAACACACATAGCGATAATCCAGCTAATGCACTGCAGAAGTTTTATGAAACTGACAGCAGGGCAACCTAGGTGTGCTTACAAAGTTAATGGATCAGTAATTTAAAACCGGCAGGTTTCCTCACAACATTTGCACTCAGGGTGGCCTCTAAAATTCCCACTTCAGCCGGGAACATCAGTGCCTCTGTGCTGATTAATCTCACAGCTATTCACCACACAAGCCCCATCAATAGGTTGAGGCCGATGTGTATCAGTGTGTGGACCGTCAGGGTACATACATGTTTTGACATTTCATGCACATTATCAAACGTTGTTTCTTGCGCTGGAGGCACCATACCCAGTCCATGCATACAGCCATGGTACACTGTCACTATTTGTCACTCATGCATACATGAAACCCAGACAAGGGATGGGTCGTGATTAGGCTATTTGAAGACATGTCCCACCCCATGATATGATAAGTAAACTGATTACGCTATACAATGTATTTGAGTATTCATTGTAGACCTACCTGACACAATACCCCAGGAGTAAAGTGAGGGCATGGAAAGCAACTATGAAACAAAAGTAGCCACATGGAACCTTTATGGTAACAGAAAGACAGGGAACAATCAGGCTAACAGGTTGGAGGCTCTGTCAGAAACTACCATGAACAAGGCAAATACACAGTGAGCAGACTGAGACTGGTCAAAGCTGGAACAACACTGTGGAAATTAAAAACGGTATTTGTCTTGTGTGCTGCAACGTTACACAATAACCCAAGGCCTGTGTTACACAAGTGAGTTATACGGTAATGCATAACAGGGATATACATATAATGGCAGATTCTATGCAGTTCCAGGCAGCAGCAAGGGCAGTGCATGTTCAAATGGCTGGTATGCATGGAAGTGCTCACAGGTGTGTGCAGCTTCAGTCTCTCACAAGTCCTGTAGGTGATAATCAAGTTGAAAGGGCCAACAGTGCCTTTCACATGGGAAGCAATGGACAGGTGATTACAGGTCCTACAGACTACCAGGCAGTACATTATATGACCAGGAGTCCATGCAGACAGATGAACTATGACTATAGCATGCCATACTAAAGAGGGAAGCACACTGGAGTCAGAATGTGAGTCTGGGTGTGTGTAGATGAAGGATTATCTAGGTACAAATAGTCCATTTCCATGGCCCCCTGAAGAAGGGTGGGGAGAAACTGAAAACATGGCGGTGGCAGGACCTATGACCTGGGATGGCATGTGCAGGGGATGTCTTGTGAGCAATGCGAGTCATACCTGGGGCACTCGTGCTATCCATCTGCAGCTTACATGGACTTCTTGTCTCACATACTCTTTGCAGAGATAGCTGATGTCACACTTACTGCTGTCAAGGGTCTGGTCATACATTCCAGTTACCAATGCAATATCACATCCACTGCCTCATGTATGAGGCATTTTTTTCCTTATGAATGATGGTGTCTTAGTTGTGTGCCATATGCTGCAATGAACTATGTTACCAACATGTATGTGTGCCATAGCTGTGGTCCTCTGATATTGTCCTTCAGATGTGAAATGGACAAGATATATGTCATTTACAGTGTGTGTGAAGTTGGGTGTACATTCATACCCATCAAATGTGATGTGGATTTTTCAGTATCCTAATCTGTGTAGCTGCAATGCTCCATGAGGCTACACTCTGATTATGAATCTTAGGGATAATGTGATGCATAAATGATTACCCAGACCATGATATAGTGATTAGAATAGGTTTTTAATGACATATGGTAAGACAGTGGTGATGGTGACTATAGTTAAAAGAAGTTTTGGACAATGTGTTGTCTCCGACGCAATCCTGCTGCAGTGTTTGGATGGTCCCCCTCATGTTGATGGACAGCATCCTCCTCTTCCTCCCCTTCCTCCCCTTCAGCCATTTTCTTGCAGACCATTTCTGGTGAGTATAAGAGGCTGCCTCCGGTGATGTCAAGGCACCTGAATCTTGACGTTAGGATGCCAAAGCTCCTCTCGACTATGGTACGTGTCCTCCGATGTGCCTCATTATAGGCACACTCTGATGCTGTGCTTGGGTTTGCAAATGGGGTCATGATCCATGGCTGGATCCCATACCCCTGATCAGCTGAAAGAGAAAATGAGTGAGAAATGTCTGATGTTGCTTGCACAATGACTATCACGTTACTTGGCAGTTGTTCTCTTGTGTTGTCTGTGACTCATCTGGGTTTGTGTTATTGTGTGGAATCCTAGGCTTCTAGGATGTACCATCAGCATTGGGATGTTTCATTATCTGAACTGGTGTTTGGCTGATTGACTGCATGTCAGTGGTATTTTTGTAGACTTGCAGTACATTGTGTACTCCCATGCATTATGTCATGTGAAAGAGGTGTCCATATGTCTTCACTGGGGGTGATATGATACTTGCATACACAGAATCAATTCCACAGTGTTGGTAAAACGGTTGCATCTATATGGCCTGGACATCCCATCCAATTTAACATATGCAATAGAATTTGTTAAACATCAGTGAGGCCCTTTGATTTGGCTAGGTGACATTGTACAACACATCTCCATAAGTGTGCAGCACTGACATGTTGACAATTGACAATGCACACATATCCCATATGAGACAAGTTCTCTGCAGACCTATTTATCTGCCCTTACCGAGTTGACTCATGTTCAAACGTGTACCTATGCTCCTGAACCTGGTCAAGTTCAGCTGGGTAACTTAGTTGTGAGGTTGACGGTTTGAGTGTCAGAAGGTCCATATGCCTGTACATCTGTTGTGCATGTTGTGTAATTTTCTCAAACCGTACATGTAGGAATGTGCACTTTCAATATTGCCACATCAATATGTGTTCTTAGCACAGTCCACTTGATTATTGGTAGTGGGCAATGTCAGAGCAGGAGTGATGTGAGATATTGGTACAGCCTCATGGATTCCATGTCACCTTCATTAGAGTCATCATCATCATGCTATGTGTCTTATGGTGTTTGACCTGCAGCGAAGCACATTACATACCCCTTATACAGTACTTATTGCTTGGAAGGGTGTGTGATTGAGTGTTCTTGATGTGGAATTGGAAGATTCATCTTCCAAGTTGTACTGCCAGTTAAGGCTATTTCATTGTCATTAGGTTGTTTTTAATTGGTCCCTTGTGTCTCTGGAGTGGCATCTGTTGTTATTTGCATCTGTCATTGGTCCATAGGTGTGTATCCCATTGGGTGAGGATATCACACATGACTAGCAGTGTCACAACTGCAGTGTCTTCCTAGCCACATGTCAATGTAGTGGTGTATTTGTTGTGTGTCGTACAGGGTTGCTGTGTTGTGTGTATATAAGTAGGTTTCTGTACTTACCAACAAGTAGGCCATTTCCATATCGTCCATCCTGGAAGTGTTGATTGATGGTGCTGTGGTGGAAGATGAATGAATCATGTACACTCCCAGGGTACTTTGCCACGATGTTGGTGATCAATCCCCGGTGATCGACAATGGCCTGCACATTGATGGAGTGTGTGTGCTTCCTGTTGCGGTATAGATGGTCGGTTGTAGCAGGTGGCACAATGTGTACATGTGTGCAGTCAATGGCACCAAGCACATGTGGGAAGCCGTTGATTTGGTAGAAGCCCTGTTTGGTCTCCTGCTGCTTCTGCTGTGTGTTGGGGAAGCTGATGTGGCGGATGTGAGGGAGATGATGGCATCCAATACCTGGGGTAGAAAGGCAGAGAATGAGGGCTGTGAGATCCCGCCAACCAGGGCACCAGTGGTTTGAAACGAGCCACTTGCCAACATGTGGAGGACAGGTAGCAGGTTGGTCTCTGGTGGAATGGTGTGGGGTGTCTACAAGATGGGTGCAAATTGTGGCTCAATGTTGCACAGCAGCTGCTGAATGGCTTGCCATTTAAGTCTGTACCTCTGGATGATGTCTTGTTGCCGGAGTCCCTGAAGGGTTGTCCTGGTCCTGAATATCCTCTCCTGCCTTCTGCATTGCCTTTGGGGTCCCTGCTGGTGTTGTGGAAGCTGCTGGTGTTGGTCCTGTGCTCTGCGTCTTTGTGCATGCTGGATGAATAGCACCTCCATGTCTTCCTTTTGGAGCGCTACTGTTGCTTCTGTGTGTTTTCCTTAAGTACTGGTGTGTTTGCCCCATTTTAATGCCTGCCCTGACCCAGGCATTATTTTTTTACATAAATCGGGCTGTGTGTCATTTTCCGACCTCGCCTCACGGCCGTGCAGTATTTTGGCGCGGTAGCATAAATATGGCGCATGGGTGTTTAAGTCATTTTTTGGATGGGAGCGCATACCTTGCATGTTATTGACGCAAGGCAGTTTCCCGCATCCAGAAATGACGCACACAGAGGCATTTTGACGTTCGCGAGGTCGGGCGTCATAGTATAAATATGGTGCAAGTTTTTTGACGCACATTTGGCGCAGACAGAGTGTTACAAAAATAAAGGTATTTTACTATGGTAACACCACACCAAAATTACTTTAGAGGCAATAATCCCTTAGGAGGTAAGTAATAGACAAATTATATACACTAGTTGTCAGAAATAGGCATAAGAATAGTTAGAAAACAGTGCAAATAGTGTAAAACACAATAGAAAATAGTAAACCGAGGGGGAGCGCAAACCATATACTAAAAAATTGGAATGCAAGAATGTCACCACCACCCAAGTAAGTGGAGCCCACATAGACGAAAAGAAGAGAATTGCATAACCCTGAGATGACTGCAAGACACCAACGGTGGATTCCTGGAGAGGAAGACCTGTGAAAAGAAGGGGCCAAGTCCAGAAGACACAGCAGAGTCCAGTGCGGGCAGGAGCCCCTACCCACCAAGCTAAGTATAGCAGGAGTTGGTTGATGGTGAGTCAGTACTGCAGCCCTGGAGTCAGAGTCGAGTTCCTGGAGGATGTAGGTGATGTCTCACACCGGAAGGAAGATTGCAGTCGAGTTTGCATGTCCGGATTCCACCAACAAGCGTTTGCACAGGCAGGCAAAATGTGCAGTTGGTGGAAGTGGTGCTGCCGGGGACCCGCACAACCCAGGAGGACTCAACCCAGGAGGAGGGGGCCTCTCAGAATCACAGAGAGCCCACAGAAGCACAGGCAGCAAATACAGGAGTCCCTCAAGATGGGGAAACAGAAGGTGCTCTGATGTCAACTGCCTGGCCTAGCCACTCACATCTTCCCCGAGTTCCCTGCCGATCTTGGATCCAAGATGGCATAACCCAGGGCCCCTCTGGAGGAGCTGTGGGCAACACCCCTGGGGTGGTGATGGACAGAGGAGTGGTCACATTGTCCAGTTCCGTGCCTGAGCAGGGACTGGAGGTCACTGAACCGGTGTAGACTGGTTTATGCATGGGGGGCACCAAATGTGCCTTTAAATCATACCAGTGGCCGGGGGAGGCTACCCCTCCCAAGCCATGTAACACCTATTTTCAAAGGGGAGAGGATGTAACACCCCTCCCCCGAAGGAAATCATTTGTTCTGTTTTCCTGGGCTTGAGCTTTTCAAGCAACAGGAGGGCAGAAACCTGTCTGTGAGGTGGAAACAGCTGGGGCTGCCTGGAAAACTCAGAAGGCTGTAGGAGCAATGCTGGGGGTCCTCTATGGAGCCCCCAGAGTGCATGGAATCATACATTGAATACTTGCAAAAGTATTGGGGTATAATTCTAACATGTTTGATACCAAACATGCTTAGGCTTGGAGTCACCATTATGTAGCTGGACATAGGTAGTGACCTTTGTCCATTCCACTCATAGAATGGCGTCCTCGCACTCACGAAGTCCAGGAAAATGGGCCTGGTGCTCGTGACGGTACCTCTGCTAGTGAAGGGGTGCCCTCACACACAGATACATGCACCCTGCCCTCTGTGCTGAGAGGGCATACTGTAGGGGTGACCTATAGTGATCTGGTGAGGTGACCTATAGTGAAAATGGGTGCATGCACCTGATACACGGAGACTGCAATGACAGGCCTGCAGAACTCTTTGCAGGTGCTTCCTATGGGTAGCAGAATAACTGCTGCAGACCATAGGGGTCTCCTGGATCCCCAGTGCTCTGGGTAACTGGGTACCATATGCTAGGGGCATTACATTGAGGCACCAGTATGCCAACTGTGGGAAGAAAAAGGTTCCCGCAACCAAGTTGAAAGAAGAGAGCATAATCACTGGTGTTCTGGTCAGCAGTGAGCACAGTCAAACATACTGACAAACTGGCAAAAAGTGGAGGTAACCAAGATAGAAAGAGGCTACTTTCCTACTTCAGCCTGCAGAGACCCAAGCCTGTAAAACCTCCCAGTATGGTACGTAGTCAAGGCTGTGAGAAAGTCACTGTGGCTCTCTGTTCATCAGCAGATCCTTTCATGTGGCAATATGAGGCTCTAGTCACAACATTTGTCCTGAATGCCTCAGCCAATTGACTAGATCAGGAATGGGTACAGAGGTACATCCCAGAACAGTTCCACATGTGTATTTTGCATCATGTGTGTCTTTGAGTTATGACAGGTCCCTTACTCCCAGAGCTCTGATGTAACCTTCACCGAAGTCATATTTGTCCTGTATAGGCTTTTTGCACAAATGACAGACCAACAGTGCAGACACTGTGTAGATTCCTGGGAGGCCATGATATATGACTCAGTAGCTTGGTTACATTGTATAAATTAGACAATGAATACTTTTGTATGTTGGATGCCATCTCTGTAGTTTAGACACTATGGCCCTCATTATGACCCTGGCGTTCGGCAGTAATTTGGAGAAAGGTACTGCCAACAGGCTGGTGTTACTTTTTCTCAAATTATGACATTGGCAGTTTGTCTCAAGCCAAACCGCCAAAGTACCACTCCGTCCACCAGGGTGGTAACGTCTGCTGGGCTGGAGACTTCGGTCTCCAGCCAGGCAGCTGTCACAATCCCACGCTCGGAATTATGACCCCACCTTCCACGGTAGGCACTATCAGTGCCAGGGAATTCCTTCCCTGGTACTGATAGGGGTCTCCTTCACCCACCTCCCCCTCCCCAGAGTCCTCACCCACCCTCCACCTCCCTCTCCTGCCCCCACACACTTACACACCCACACACGCACACATACACATTCATACACACACACACATACCAACATCCAACCACGCATGCACACATAAATACCCACAGACCGCAACACACACCAACATACATTGTCGCACACACGCATTCACAAAACACAACATACATGTACACTCACATTCAGTCATTCACGCACTCATTCAACGCGACTCACACCCACATTGATGCATACAAAAACAGACACACACTCCCCCACACACCCACACACAACACCCCCACACACTCACACACCACCCCCCACTCCCCACCCCCTCTACTGTCAGAGAACCTGACTTACCTGCTTGCAGGGGGTCCTCCGGCAGGAGACAGGACGCGGAGCTACTGGCAGCAGCAGTGTCCACCAGCAAAACACCACCAGGCGGTATCATTGCTCATGATACGGTCGGCAGTGTTTTACTGGTGTGACGCTGCTACCCTACCACCGTCCGCCGCCATTTACTTAACATAAAGCACTATCACTCAAGTTGTGTTCAAGGATGTTTATTGTAGTGAAATCTATAGACGGAATAGTGCAATAGAATGGGGTGATGGTAGAGGTAATTCCAGGGGATTGGTCTAGTCTGTTTGTAGCACAGCCCCAGTGTCCTAGGAGCCATAAGGAGGACATTCAGGAGGGTCTAATTTCCTGGAGGTGGGCTTGGTCTTAGCAAATGTCTCTGGCATCTGTCTGCCTCGCAAGGACCGTTTGCAGGGTGGTTCGCCTTCTGCAGGGGGAAGGGTGCTGGTGGCTTGTGGGTCCTGTGGCAGGGCCTCCTGTCCACTAGCTGCAGCAGATGTGGTGGGCTGTTCAGTTGACTGGCTAATGAAGGAGCACACTGGTTTGCTGGATATTCCCTCATTATGTTGGCCATGTCAGCCAGCACCCCTGCTATGGAGACCATTGTGGTATTGATGGCCTGCAAATCTTTCCTGATCTCCTGATGGTGTACCTCCTGCAGACACTGGTTCTCCTGCATGATGTCAAGGATCTGCCCATCTTGTCCTGGGATTGTTGGTAAGCCCCCAGGACATTAGTGAGTGCCTCCACAACAGTCCGTACCCTGAACCTGTCCTCCCCCTGGTGCACAGCTGTCCTCCCAGTGTCCCTGTCCCCCTATGCTTGTGTCCCCTGAATGGTGTGCCACTGCCACTGACCCCAGGACCCCGATTGTCTTGGCTGTGAGATGTGGACTAGGGTCCCTGTACAGGTGGGCGCACTGCTGATTGATGTTTCCTAGGGACAGAGGTGTGGGGATGTTGGGTGCGTGCGGTGCTGTTGGATACTGAGGGGGGAGGCTCTGTGGTAGACTGGGAGTGGGCTGGGGTGGCCGACTGACCAGTGGACCCTGACGGGCCAGGTAGTTCATCCAGATTGAGATGTACAGAGTTACTGTCATCACTAGGGACATCTGTGGGATGACTGGATAACCGTGGTACCTCCTCGCTGGTGGGATGGGCTGGGGCACCTGCGGGGATGTAAGTGATGTATTGTGCTTCATGTCTGTAGCATATTGTACATCCCTAGCTTCCCCTAATTCGTTGCTGTTGCACTGCCACCTTTGTTTGTGTATGGCGATGTATTGTGGGATTGTTAGTTCTCCATGCTGTGCATGCAGAGGTGGTTGGTGTACATGCAGGGCTGAGAGGGCTGAACATGCACTTTGTATGGCATGCAGGACTTGGCATTAGGGTTAGTCATATGTATAGGTGCACTGTGTGGGATGTAGTGAAGAAATTGGAGTCAGGGTGAGGGGGTGAGATGGCATGCAGGCATGGGGGTGATAGGTTGTACGTTTTGACTCACCAGTGTCCAGTCCTCTGACTACTCCAGTGAGTCCATCAGGATGCAGTATTGCCAAGACTTGCTCCTCCCATGCGGTCAGCTGTGGGGGAGGAGGTGGGGGCCCACTACCAGTTCTCTGGATTTCGAGCTGGTGCCTTGCTGCCCTTGAATGTACCTTCCCCCATAGGTCGTTCCACCTCTTCTTGATGTTGTCCCCTGTTCTTGGATGCTGTCCCACAGCGTTCACCTGGTCCACAATCCTCCACCATAGCTCCAGCTTCCTTGCAGTGGACATTTACTGTATCTGTGCTCCAAACATCTGTGGCTCTACCCTGACTATTTCCTCCACCATGACCCGCAACTCCTCATCTGTGAAACCGGGGTGCCTTTGTGGGGACATGGGTGTTGTGTGGTGTGTGTTGTGTAGTGCATGTTGAAAAATGTGATGGTGTGTGGGGTGTGTGACGGATGGCTGGGTGTTAGTGGTGTGTGTGGTTGTGTCTTTGATTTGCGTGTCTGTCTCGTGGCTATTTTTCATGTTTGTAAGGGGTTGTGGGTAATGTGGGTGTGTGTTTTATAGTGCTGTTGGTTGGTGGGTGTAGTGTGAGTATTGGTGTCAGGTGTGTGATTTTGGTATTGGTCAATGTTGTGTTGTTTTGTATTTAGGTGCTCATTCTGGCCGTGCAGGTGTGTACCTCCTATGGTTTACTGCCATTGAATATCCGCTGTGGTTATTCATGGGTCATAATGTGGAGGGCGTAGTTTTGTTGGCATGACGGTGTGGGTGTTCTTACCGACAGCTTAACACTTACCTTTGATCTGGTGCATACGTGTTTATTGCAGTATTCTGTCTGTTTAGTGTGTGTGTGTGTGTCTTAATATGGTGGACCGATGTTCTCCTCCTTGACAGTACTGTATGTAGGCAGCCATCAGCACAGCGGTAAGGTGGATCTACAGCCAATGTTATAATAACCACCATAGTGTCTTAAAGCAGGGAGTTAACAGCGTTCCTACATTAGGGACCCAGAGTAGATTCTGTAGGCTCCCTTATAGGTATAAGAACATTCCAAAGTCTGTTTTCCACCCAAATAATATCAATTTTACAAGACATTGACTCTGAAGCTTTGTCTTACATTGATGACATTTACCTCACAGCTGATGATTTAAACACTCATTTGGCAAGACTAGATCACGTACTTCTAGGATTCGCTGACAATGACTATAAATTTAATTTTCCAAAAACAAAAATTGCTTTTCTCAATGTCCTGTTTTTAGGATATGAATTTTCAAATGAATGTAGCAGCCTTGTGCCACATCTCTTAGAGTATTATGCCCTCTTACAACCAACAAATACCTTAAAAAATACTCCAATCACTTTTAGGCTTTCTAAAGTAGAACATTCATATCATATTATGCACACTGAGTTAAACCAGTGTACAATTTAATTTGTCCTGGCTTTTCCACACAATATTGGACTACTGAACACACTACAGTTTAAGAATGTCACAAACAGGCATGCTTGAATCTAAACTCTTTCATACTTGTGTTTACACTACTAATTTAGTGAATGACATAAATTGCATTTATACTCCAGTGCAGAAATGCATTTTTCATCTACAGAAAAAAAAACACTGCAGTGCAAACAGCTATACTGAAGGAGTGTCCATTGGTTCAAGGAAAACACGTAATTGTTGAGTCTCCCATTCCAACCTTAGTGATTGTCACCAAGCAAGCGTTATAGCCACAATGGATCAAGTGGGACAATTACTTAACTGCTACCAATATAGAGTATGTTTTGGAACTTACATTGAAAATGTCTTCAGTATGAACAAGAATATCCCATGTCTAATTAAATGTTGCCTCTAGATCAGTATGCTTCCATAATGTACACTGAAGGTTCAGCCCAGCTCACCGTTGGTACTAAACATAAGTGCTCGGCAGCATGTGCTGAAGTAAAGAGTGTCATGAAAGATGGTGTATTTGAGGCATAAAAAACACAAACAGAAACCCTTGGTGACTGTACCCCTCAGCTGGCTGGATTGAAAGCTTTGATTCTAGCCCTGCAGAATACAAATCCAGAATTCCCCAAACTTGCAGTGTGTGATTCCTATTACTGCTTCCAGTCCTTTAATGGTATTATTGGTGCTTGAGTGGAATCAGAGATTTTAAAAGTCATGCTTTCAAGTTGCATTGGAGAAAGGTGGCAGCTCTTACAGATGCTTTGCCACAGGTTCATGTCATTCACACACTGAGTCTTCAACATGTTGGTGTACATGTTGTAAAGAATTCATAGTCTCATGAAACTGCAAAGATGGCTGTCAAAAACATGTTAGAAGCTGCAATTCATATACAAGAACAGATGATGACATTATGGCTAGGGTCACTGCTTTGGCTAGTGGTACGCTCCTACCTAAACACTATCCAGCAAAATACTACTATCTGTAGGGTGCCCAAAATATTCCTTTCGCCTGCTTTCCCAGGTAGGGTAGGTCATCGAGCGATACCCAACTAGGACCACAGGTTAAAATTAATAATTGATGCTTATGAAGGATTAGCGTCTGCTCATGCTGGTGTGGCGTGTACAAGCTACTTGTTACATGAATGCTACTGGCAGCAACATCTTAATAATTAAACTAAAAAGTATCTTCTTTGTTGTGGCATTTGTCAACAAATTAAATGCTCCACAGTGACACTCCCACTGCAGACACAACTGCAGACAAACTGTGAGTTTTGAATAGGACTTTACAATGTGTCAGTTTAGATCACTGTGGACCAATACCATGTGGTCAGTGTGTTTATTTTTTTTTTATTACCTGTAGTTTCATGTTCTCGATTTCTATTGGTGTTGCCACAGTGATTGACTAATGCTTGAACTGTAATTAAAGATATGTAGGCCATTATTAATATAAATGAAGTTTCGGCGTTCCACTCGGAGCAGAGTCCGGTCTTTGACTCTAAGGCTTATCAGGATACCTTGGGCACCCTGGGTATTGTTGTGCATTTTTCCACCCCCTATCACCCTGAGGGAAATTCAACAGTGGAACGGGATAACCGTCCATAACTGCTAGAGTAGTAGGTTCAGGTCATAGATGCATCCATCACCTGTATGGAGTCCAGAGAGCTTTAAACAATCTGACTAGATCATTGAGTGGTCGGACCTCCTTTGAGGTATTTTTTGGGGTTAAAATTTATGTTACAGACCTTAATAGCTTTCATAGTCGCAGAAGATGCACTCTTTGACATCAATTAACATTTTGCTATCTTACAGGAATTACAAGACTTCTGAGATGAGCATTCAAATTTAACTTCTAAGCGTTCTGCTGCTGATGAAGTAAAGTAGCAACCAGCAACTTCTGGCTGGGCTCCTAATGTTGGTGATCTAGTCCAGGACAAGATTGCAGAAGAGTATGGCCCATCCTATTGTACACCAGTGTCTTTCCTTTCTGTTCAAGGTATTCAAACTGTGATTTTGCCACCACTTGGTTTTAAACAGGAACAACAAGTTTTCATTGATTTAATCAAGTTACATCACGTGGGCAGTCCACTATAGGAGTCCACTGGAGTATCTGGGAAGTTCCTTATCTCCTCTCCATGCCCTGCAAGAGATCCCTCAACATTAATTAAGTAGTCCTGATATATTTACTCCCTTGCTTGAGACTACAGATGCTGAACTTTCACTCGTGCCTTTTACTACTGCCAACACAGGATACTTTTCTGATGTGAGTTTAGATTTTTCTACTGCTGTTCCTGGCAAAAACAAATACTATCAATCATCTTTGGAGGTGCCTACTTGCTCTTCTCTGCCTAATGAGGACCCTGCTTTTGTTCAGACTGCCTCTGGTTATTTTGTGGACATTGATGATTATTTGTCAAGTTCTTCACTTATCTCCCTGCATGGTGAGCGTGTGCTCTTATTTTGGTTGAAACAGAATTATCTGATTCCTCCATGGTCCTACCTTTGGATTTCACTTTCATTATTTTTTCTCTTCACCTGGATTGGATTTGTTACAATATTCTTGTTGTTGTTGAATGGACACTACCTTCTAAATCATTCTTCTTCAGAACTGGTACCTGAAGAACTTACTCGCCATTCTGCTTCACATAAGGTTGGAAAAGACTTGTACCTTATGAACATCACTGTGTTTCCTGTCCATGATGATATAGTTTGGGGAAAAGTCTTCTATGACATTTTTGGCCCCACAGAGACCTTGCAAATTCCAAATATTTTGAAGACAATATTATCACCCCAGGTTCCACATGAATGTGATGTTGTGACTGTTTCTTGAAAATTAGGTTTTGTATTTGAAATCTGCAAATTACGGTGCAATGTTTTGCAACCATCACTATGCACATCATTCTTTACACAGAGATAGTACTCCAAGTGCTGTTTTTATACAATGGGAACACTGCTTGACACCTCCTATGGGTAGTGCCAAAACATACCTAAAGAAGTCCCATTTATTTATGGTCATGTCCTTACAGACCCATTTGCATTTTATTACAAGCTTATGTCTTCCCCACCTAAGAAAAACATGCTGACACAAACACAATTGATTTATTTTGACTTCTTTATTTCCCAATTGACCCTAAAGGGTTTTTGTAGGAGTCTGGCTCTCTATGTAGTGTGCAAAGCTAGGTACAATGTGCAGGGGGTCCAGGCAACCACATGTTGGTTTACAGAGGTAGAAACTAGACAACCTAATGCTCTTATTTTTATGGTAGCTTACTCAAGCAGTTAGGCTAATCTTGGAGAAGTGCAATACAATTGTAAATTTAGTATAAGTATCACAGTATATATAAATACGACCACACACTGAAAAGAATAACTCGAGTCCAATTTACAAAAATACTTCAGACTTTAATAAAAAAATTGAAGGTCAAGATCATCAAAATTGGGTAAAGTACTTTTTAAGTTATGAATTTTTTAAGTTTTAATAAAAATGGCCTTTTTGTGCTTATTTACTCATCATAGGATTCAAAACAGAAAATACGTTGAAAATGTATTTAAAATCAGGCAATATGTTTACCAATGTCTTCTTTTGAAGGTCTGTTGACGATGTTGATGGGCACTGTGGATCAGCTGGAGAGGTTCAGGCAGCTCCCAGTTTAGGTGGGAGCAGCTGCAGAAAGTAATTGGAGCTGGTGCCAGACCACTGATGGGGAACACTTGGAAAAGCACTGCACAGGCGGACTTAAAAGGTAAGTCTGGTGGGTCCCCTTGGAATTTCGAGGTCGCAAGGGGTGGGAAACCTTAAGGCACAGCTGGATCTTTGGTGCAGGGCACAGGGTGACCTAGCGCAGAGTGAATCGGTGGACCAGGAGCTGTGCGCAAAGGTGCCCTTAGAAGCAGGAAGTAGGTCACTTTGAGGGTCGCTTGCAGATCAGAAGGGGCACTCTGGTGGGAGGTCCTGCTGGTTTCTGAAGTCCCTCAATGGGGGCTTTCTCCTGGTCTATTTACAGTCTGGAATGGACTGTCCTTCTTGATGTCTGATATGAGGTGACTGGTACTTATGTACCTATGCTATTGCACAATCTGGCCACTGGAGGGCACAGTGCAATCAAAACTGGTGCACTTGCAAGGTTTTTCCCCATGGTCTGTTGGGTAGAGTTTGGTCTGGCTGCAGTGTCCAGTTGTTTGGTCAGCAGACAGTCAGTGAATTGGCCTTCACTGGGTCTTTGGTTCCTTATTGCAGCAGGGATACCTTCACTCTGGAGGAACATCTTCGGCCATTTGCAAAGAGTGGAGGTCCTCTGGGAGTTTGTAGAGTCGGTCAATTGTCCAGGCAACCCTTCAGCTGCAATTGTTGAGTCATTGGTGCAGCAGGCAGGTTTTGGCACCTATTTCTTTGTGCTGCAGGACTTCAGTTTTTGAGCCCTGGGCCTTCTTTGTTGCTGGTCTTCTTTTGTCCTTGGAATCTAAATTCTTGGTCTAGGGATGCTCACTAAATACTGTATTTAGTGGGTATTTGGGGGAGAGTCTGGTAGTGAACAATGGACCATCTACCTCAGGTTGGCTACACCCACGAAGTGAGAACTTCCTGTGGACAGAGGCCACTTCCCTACACCTGATTGGCTATTTTCATTCCATGCAAGATGGAGGCAAATGAAATGGAGATGTCACCTCACATGCACAAACACATTAGGGGTGATGCAAGCTGAAGATGACCACTCCTCCTGTCCTTTGTGTGGTTTCCCAGCGTTACTCCCACCAAAAGTGGGGGTTTGCAATGGGGGCAGCCTTCTTTAAAGCTCGCTGGCATGGCAGTACACATTCCTGGGGGAGGTGTGATAACTCCTATGCTCAGGAAGGGCTTTGTTCTTGGACCCAGACAGCAGGATCTTTCTTCCCAGGGTTCCAGAATCTTGTCTATTGGTGGCAGGCTGATTGTGACTGGCCAGGAACCATGCCATAGAGTTAGCTTTTGCAGGGGGCACCTCTAAGATGTCCCCTGGGTACATTATGTGATAAATTTAGTACTGGTACTAGCTTGGATTTATCATTCTGAGTTGCTTGATACCAACCAACCCGGGGTTCTGAGTGGCCATCATGTGAAACTCATCCTGACCAGTGTCCAGCACATGCATTTAAAATGGCTGCTATATTCACCTACTATGTCCCAGGTTTGCAAGGACATAGAAGGGGCATATTGCTCATCAATAAATCAATCAATCAGGAATTTGTAAAGCCCACTGCTCACCCGTGAGGGTCACAAGGTGCTGAGGATGGGGAAGGGGAGAATAGGGAATGCTGCTACTGCTCCTACCAGCCAGGTCTTGAGAAGTTTTCTGAAGGTAAGGACGGCTTTGGTCTGGCGCAGGTGGGTGGGAAGAGTGTTCCACATCTTGGAGGCGAGGTGTTAGAATAATCTACCGCCGGTTGTAGTTCTGCAGATGCAGGGGACAGTTGCAAGTGCGAGGTCGGCGGAGAGGAGATGCTGGGTTGGCTTTGTGAGCATGGGTCATGCATCTATGCCCACACACACAATATAGTGCACCCTGCCTTAGGGCTAGAAACCCTGCCAAAAGGGTGACTTACCTGTACTGAATGCAGTGTATAGTGAACAGGGCACACAGGTTGAGTGCCAGGTGAGATGGCATTTTAGGATTGCATCAGAACACTCAGCCTGCAATGGCAGTGATGGGTGTATCTGGATGCATGGCTGTGGAGGGTGGCACAATCTGTGAAGCAGCCCTTTGGGGCCTACCTTTAGTACCCCAAGTCTGTTACAGGCAGCTGAACACTATTGGCATAACTTCTGAGGCAAGGGATGCAGGCAGGCCCCAGCTCCCTGCAGGGAGTCTATCCAGTCCCAGACATCTTGAGACTCAGAGAAAAACTTAGTGCCATTGGCGGTAAATTATGCCATACTACTCCCTGCAAAACTGTTCCAATTGCACACGTATTCACTAATTACAGTTTTTGTGCTCTGAACCTGGCAAAGATACTAGATTAAAATCAACATAAAAAGCTCAAAACCTTGAGCCACAGGTGGTATCCCCAAAGTCAATGTTTCTGGCTTGCCTTTTCAGTAACAAACTTCACCTACTGGTTATGACAATACTTGTTTGACAAAAACAAGACCTTTTGATTTGCCAAGGCTTCTTACTGTGATCACCAAGATGCTACCTCCTTTTATACCTCTTTACTACACGCTCACAGGTCACAGTTAACCCTAACACCATTTTCAACTCAAATATGCCATCTTCAACAAGAGTCCTTGTTTATTACTCTCTTCAGTCATACATTTAGTTGTATTATTTTAATTTTAGGGATTGTATGTTGTATTTGGCTATACTTGGCATTAGTATCGCTTGAACCTAGCCAAAAAGAAGCGAGATGTTCAATTGCAATAATTGCGTTAACACGCTGTAAATCTGAGTTCTTTGCTGAGAGGGAATGCCAAGATTTGTATATTACTTGACCTCACTATTTAAACACAGCTCTCACTTGCCGATTAATTCTTGTGATTGTCACTCAAGCCCGAAGATAGTATTTGATGTGCAAACCATGCACTTGTTTTAGGTAACACGGTGAAAGGTTGAAATGAGACTTTCACCTGAATTCAAAAGAACTATTCCCAATCTTCAAAGCAGGGCTACAGAAATGTAGGAATATGGAGTTTTAGGGAGTGAGACTGGTTAGGTCTCACTATGCAATACTCACACAATGCCCCAAACTGGGTCCTTTGGATTCACAATAATAAATCCTTCGCTC
This sequence comes from Pleurodeles waltl, assembly GCF_031143425.1. Classification (NCBI taxonomy): domain Eukaryota; kingdom Metazoa; phylum Chordata; class Amphibia; order Caudata; family Salamandridae; genus Pleurodeles; species Pleurodeles waltl. Next base: position 1,479,304,513 of record NC_090444.1, read on the forward strand.
AATCCTGGTCGGTGTGGCACAGATCAATGAGGCTTTACAAGAGGTCCATGGTTGAAGCATTTTAGAGTACCAACATGGCCTATAAGTAATTGATACAACTCAAAAGACATCTGATACCAATTCATAAAAATAGAACAGATTTTTATATAAATCTGGACACAAACACAATCAGATATGTATAACCGGAGTTATGGATTTTAGAGTGAAAAATAAATCAATGCAATTCTGTCAAACCTTAACATTGTGGTGAATTGAGAAAACATCTAGTGACAATCAAACACTTAGATGTTGAGTCCAGTGAAAACCACTAGGAGTTAAGGTGATGTAGATACCAGGATTCAGCAGTCAGTATAGTTTGATCTGGCCCGTGGAGCCTGGGTGCAGAGTTGTCTTGGCTGTCCTTGGAGCTGGAAATGGGAGAAGCAGATGCTGGAAAACACACTTGGTCATGTGCATGCTGAGTTCAGGGGAATCCACATGGTTAAGCTAGTGTTGGTCCCTGGACCAAGGTTCACCAGGCAGTACAACTTTACCTGGCTTGAATGGCCTGGGTGCAGAGTGTTCCTGGTTGTCCTTGGTGTTGAACTCAGGAGCTGCAGGTGTTGGATTTACCCCTTACTCAGTGCTGGAGAGGAGAAACAGATGCAAAAACTCGACAATGGAGCCACTGTGGTGGTTGGTTGAAGATGTTGTGGGGTTCCCTCAAAGTGCAGCATCCATTAAAGGTGATCATCGCCTGGCTGGCTACCAACAAACCTTGGCAGCGGCAGCCACAGCATGCAGAGACTTTGATTCCTGGGGTCTAAGGAAGAACAGTAGTGGCCTCAAACTTGTTGACGGTTGAGGTTAAATTTCCTACAATGCACTAGAACATTTACTTTTGGGCAACCCTTTCGCAGGCCAGATGGCCAGTGATTCTTTGGTTCGGGAGCATGCTTATTACTGTGGGCTGCAGCGGAATAGTACCACTAGCTCTAGAGGGTTCTGGATTTGCCTTTGGTGCTCAGAGAAGTTCCTCTTCACTTTGGAACCAATCTCTTGTCCAGGACGAGCCACATTCATGCAGTTAAAGGGTGGTTGCCACAGGTGCAGAGTTTTTCACCTTTTCTTTGTGCAGGCCCAAAAGTCATAGACTTAGGTCTCTTCTTTGTCGTTGGGTGCAAGTCAAATCAGATGTAAGGTTCTGGTGTCAGGGGCGTCCCTCAAATTCTAGATTTAGGGTCACTAAGGGTGTCGATTTAAGTGAGCAATGGGCCACTAGCCTCAATGGCTAATCCGCCCTGAGGTGACCACATCTCGGGTGTGTGTGTCACCATTTCTATCCACAACCTCCTATTATGACACCTTTCAAAATGGCAGAACCCATCCTTGGCTGTACAGGCCAAGTAGCCACCCTAGATGCATGGCTAGCCTTCTGGGGGTGTATGCCTCCTTCCTACCTAATTATTCCACTTGCGCAGGTGTAAATGTGTCTGGGGTGAGGGGGCAGCTTTGTCTTCCTCCAGAAGACAGCTTACCTGTATATCAGATGTGGTGTCCCCCTTGAAACTCACCACCTTGATGTGGCACTTCACTAGCCATTCTGCCAGGAAGGGAAGTGACACCTCTGACCCAGACAGGGCTTTGTGTCTCACTCCTGGGAGTGTTCACACCACACCTCCTTACAGGGGGTCAAAAGCCTGTCTGGGTGGCAACAGCAGCAGGCTGTCAGCCGGGGCACAGGAAACAATGGGGAAACCATTTTGGCTGCCTCTAAGGTAGCCACCTTGGTGTATGTCACATTAAATCTTTCGAGTCAGGTTTAATGAGACAAGTTGTTTGATACCAAACATAATATAAACTTCAGTAAGGTCATAAAGGAGCTGGCCACCTTGGGATGCCCAGGTGCCAGCACAAGGGTTAGCCCATAACCTACTTACTACTTATAGTAGCCTTTAGCGGCAAAGCTTGCACATATATGCCCACACTTTTAATATAAAGCACCCTGCCTCCTGGACTCAGGATGCCTACCTTAGGGGTGACTGGAATATATTGAAAGCAGTCCTTTGACTTTGCCACACATGGTGAGGGCAAAGTCGAATTGGGGCAGTTTGCACTGTTTCTGCAGTCTGTGAAGGCAGGCCTGCTGTTATATGCTTGCTTGGGGCACTCAAGGTCGCACAAATAGTGCTGCAGGCCCTGGTGTCCCCTTTAACTCCCATGTCCTGGGTACCACTGGCACGATTTACCAATTGACAGTCATCATATCTTAAGGAAATAACACTGGCACTGGTGCCTGGTTATTAGGCTCCAACTCACTTTCAGAGCACTGGGGCAAAAAATGTGGGGGTGACATACAAAAAGGGCACTTTTCAACATAGTGAACACACAAAATCATTTAAACATACTGGAAATCTAATACAATAACAGTCATAGACAGTGCTTTTAGTAACAGTAGTTGGACTTTTAAGGTTGGTTTCACAAAGGAGCGTGCATGAGTACCTAAAAGAGTACTCCAGTAGTACAACTTCCAGTACTCAAATACTTTTGTGAATCGGCCCTATTATTTTCAGAGAATGGGAATAAGGTGCTGTGATGTGTGTTCTTTTTGTTATGTGTCAAGATAATCTATCTAGGGCTAACATAAAAGTCTCCAAAAAAACAATATTTCTCTGTCTATAATTTTATAAAGAAAAAATAAGTGACCAATTGAGTTGTTTGTGATAGCATGGACGACTGCACATTAGTTCTGGTTTTAGGAACCAGGGGCCAGATGTAGAAAGATTCCAAATTGCGATTTGCAATTTGCGAGTCCCTGCGACTCGCAAATTGCAAGTCGCAATTTGGAATGCAGAAAGGTGTCTCAGACACCTTCTGCAACTCGCTATGGGGTCGCAAAGACCCACCTCATAAATATTTATGAGGTGGGTCGCAGTTTGCGACCCCATAGCGAGTCTAGGCACTCACGGGGATGGTGGCCTGCTGGAGACAGCAGACCACCATCTCCGTGACTGCTTTTAAAGAAAGCAGTTTTTTTTTCTTCTCTTTGCAGCCCGTTTTCCTTAAAGGAAAACGAGCTGCAAATAGAAAAAAATACCGAAACCTTTTGTTTCGGTTTTTTTCAGAGTAGGCAGTGGTCCATAGGACCACTGCCTGCTCTGAAAAAATAATTTTGTGAGCATTCACAAAGGGGAAGGGGTCCCGTGGGGACCCCTTCCCCTTTGCGAATGAGTTACCATCCACTTCAAGTGGATGGTAACTGCGAGTTGATCTGCGACCGCTTTCGCGGTCACAAATCAACTTAAATCGCTGTGCGAGTCGCAAATAGGAAGGGAACACCCCTTCCTATTTGCGAGTCGGAAACACATTTTGCGAGTCGATTCCGACTCGCAAAATGTGTTTCTGCATCGCTTGAGGGCTTTTGCACCTCGCAAATGGCGTTTTTCGCCGTTTGCGAGGTGCAAAAGCCTACCTACATCTGGCCCCAGATGTATCAAAGGGTTTTACCCATTCTATGTCTACGGGAAAATGTGTTCTTATATATGGCCCTATATCCTTTGTATAATAACAGAAATGATTTGAAATTCAGATATACTCTCGCCTACCTGCTTTACAGCTAATAGTTTAATGTCAATTACGAATTGGTTCACGTTATTCCTTTTGTTTTAATTCCTGATAAAAGTTGTACAGCTCGGCTTCTTTTCCTGGGGCTGTAAGTGCATTAACGTATAATCAGGAATTTGCAGTTGAAAGTTTAAAAAAAAAAAATCTTATGGATCATTTCGATAGGCAAATTCAAATTTCAGCCCGAAGGTTTAGTTAGGACAACAAGAAGGTATACAAAGAGCATGTCACATTCCGTAGAATATTAAACAATGATCTAATTTAGTTCAAGTTATAACAACTATGAAAAAATATGCTTTTGATTCTTCGAGCGTTCAACTCATCACAGTGCTAGATTGCTTAATTTTATTCTTATATTATGACAGGCTTCACAATAATCTGATAATTGAGGCAACATTATATGCTTATTATACGCCTATTCTTTTCTAGCTTCCCATTCACTTGAAAGGAAAAAACATAACAAGATTCTGGTAATGAGTGTAGAAATTACAATCAAGTGCATTACCATAATAATGCTCGAACTCCAATGCGAAGAGGAAACATTTTAACTTAGTGACAGTAAAATGTAAATTACAGGTACAGCTATATTTATTTCACCACCTGTTTAACTTGTTGGAAGTGTGTCATAATAATACTATGCTTTCAGGCGCGACAATGCAGAATTCCTTGGATATTGTCTTAGTCATCCGTCTATTTATTCCAAAGTATGCTTACCACATAGCTCAATGTGCACAACTTAAAGCCATGCACAGATGCACATGTCTGGGTGTTGAGCATGACCAAAATGTACACCTGTGTCAAGGTCGGCTATAAATCATGCAATCATTCCCCAAAAATATTTTAAAAATATTAACAAACTTCTTTGAAGGAAAGTTATGGTTCTTTCCACGACTGAGAAAATATTTCCTATACGGATTCATTCATATTGCTTTTAAAAACTTCAGCCTTCCAAATTCCGAAAAAGTTCCCACAAAAGTACATAAAAAACACGCGTTTTCCTCTTTTTACCCAACTCTCTGAAACAACTTTCAAGACCTACCTTCAAGACATTCAAATCAAAACTCTTATCTAGCCTTTTCTCTGTTCACCGCCCACAACTAACGTCAGCCTTACCCGTTCTGCTTTCAGCATCGCTTTGCTTCCTCTAAAATCATGTCATTTTCTCTATCGGCGTTTAAAGTTACGAAATCCTTATTCCTCTTACATATTTGAACCATGCACTTAAATATATTTTACAAAGCTTGTTCCAGATGTATTTTTACTATTTTTATAAAAATTACTCCTAGTTTCTTCTTATTCCCGACTGTATCATATACAATTCCTGTTTATCGCCTCCCCATTCTTTTGTGAACGACCATAGCCTTCCTTGCCTTCCCATGCTGGCTCTTATCTCTGACTCTGTTGAGTAAAGTATTCTGTGGCCCTTGGTGGCTGGTCCCCGCTATTTCAACTCAAAAGGAAATACACAAAATATAATTTGACCAACAGAGAAGACGTATATACTCTAAGTGCCAGATTCACCAGAAACTGGTGCATTACTACTGACACCACGTGTGCGCCATATTTATAATACCGTGCACCATGGCGGTCATAAGTCCAATAGCATCAGAATTTTTGACGCTATTGTGGCTATTTGCTCCAGTAGCGTAAAAAAAAAATGACGTTAGTGGAGCAAAGTGCAAGGAGGCCCATAGGTTCATATGGGTGCGTCACTTCAACGCCTGTTCTTAGCAGTCGTAAAAAATAGTTCAGCTTAGTTTAACAAATTTATAAATCGCATGGCTACCCGAAGGCTTCCCAGCGCTAAAAGGCAGTGACAACTCCAACCCGGGAAGTAAACTATAAAAGTAAAAAGGATTAAGTCGAATAAAGTAAGGTTTTACATTTTTTCCGGAACGGTAGTTCCAAGGATTCTTGCCGGAGTTCTAAAGATAAAGAGTTCCAAAGGCGCGATGCCTTCACTGAAAAGGAGTTACCTCCCCATGATGACCTCTTAAAGAGTGGTATGTGTACTAGCTGGGTGGTAGGGGATCTCAAAGTTCTTGTAGGGATATAAGGGGAGATGAGTTGTCTGAGGAAGTGGGGACCTTTATTATGCAGGGCTTTATGTATCATGCAGAGTGCCTTAAAATGAATCTGCTGTTTTATAGGTCGCCAATGAAGGGAAGCTAAAGCTGCTTTGGCTGATTGATGTCTGGGTAGATTCATAAGTAGTCTTGTGGCCACATCTTCACTACATAATCAGGGCCAAGAAAAAGGGAGTTCCCATAATCCAGTCGGGAAAGTATCATAGCCTGGATGAGAATTCTTCTAGCTGGAGGGGGTAACAGTTTAAAGATTTTCCTTAGAGTTCTAAGGAGGCTGAAACAAAATGAGGTGACAATCAAGCCAGAGGCCAAGGCTCTTAATATGATCCTTGGGGGGAGAAAAGTTACTGAGAACCTTAGGGTATAATGCCAGCAGAATAGAAGGGGCACCATTGCCTACAATCATCACCTCTAATTTTCCATCATTGAGTTTCAATTTAGACATGTTCATCCATTTACCAATGTCAGCAAAGCAGAGTGAAAGATTCGTCAGGGAAGGTACCTTGGCATTAGAAAGGGATACTACTAGTTGGGTGTCGTCAGCATATGTGACCACTGAGAGATTGTATGGTTTTACAATTTTAGCTAGGGAAAGATAGATATTAAAGAGAGTAGGACTCAAAGAGTAGCCTTGTGGAACACCACGGGTAAGGGGGAATATATCAGACAGAAAGAACCGGTCAAAGACTTGGAAAGAGAAATGAAGAGAAACAAGCTAGTGCTGTACCTTCTATCTCTATATTAGAAAGCCTATGGAGAAGAATATTATGATCTATAGTGTCGAAGGTGGCACTGAGATCGAGTAGGATGATGGCTGCATGTCCTCCATGATCCAACAATTGGCGGGTAGTTTCAGTAACTGCCAAAAGAGCTGATTCTGTGCTGTATTGGGGTCTAAATCCCATTTGGGTAGAATCTAGGAGTTGATGGTCCTCAAGAAAGCAAGTCAATTGCCTGTTACCGTGCTTTTCCATGATTTTGGCTAGCACTAGAAGGAGAGCAATGGGCCTGTAATTTCTGAGCAAAGTAGGGTCAAGATTGGGTTTTTTCAAGCGAGGTTTGATGACCGCATGTTTAAAAGATTGTGTCAAAAATCCTGAAGTTAGAAGGTGATTAAGAATATTTGTCAAGGGCGGAACAATAATGTCAGGGACCAATGCCAGTGTAGTAGGAGGGGCGGGATCAAGAGGGGATCCTGACTTAATATTATAGAGAAGATTCGAAACCGAAAGTTCTGTTAAAGGCTGAAAACCTGCAAATGAGATCGATAGAGGTTGAGGGTTGGCAAACTGATCGGTAATGGTATCATAGCTGGAAAAGAAGAGTATATATCAATAACATTTTCCTGAAAAAAGACTGCCAATTTATTACTGTGTTCAATAGAGGCCTCTATGGGTGACTCATCTGAAGATCTATGGGTAAGTTCTTTAAAGATGTGAAAGATCTCTTTTTGAGAATTTGCCGATTGCTCTATTTTGGTGCTGTAGAATGAAGATTGAGCTAGTTTGATATTGTTGTGATAGTTTCTAATGACTGCTCTAAAGAGTTTTTGGGAGGAAATACTGTAGTCTTTCCTCCAGATTCTTTCTAGCTTCTTACATTCTTTTTTTAAATCTAGCAATTGAGGATTAAACCAGGAATTGAACTTGCGTTTAGGTCTATTTACCATCGTCTTAATTGGCAGGATATGGTCTAGAGAAGTGGAGATTCGATTATTAAAGGGGTCTATAGATTCAAAGTTGGATATATTAAAACTAGGGCCAGAGCAACAAAGAATATTCTGCCATTCTTTAAGGTCAAGTTTTGACCCTCGACGACAGGTTGTTTTTGTTTAAATTTGGTGACAGGAGGAAATTTAACAGAAAGTTGTAAATGAGAGTAGAAAATGATCTGTCCAAATAAGAGGCAAAGGAGTGTGAAGAGAAAGATCCAAGAGATTACTAAATAGTATGACCTTTGTAATGGGTAGGTCCTGTAATATGCTGAGTACGATTTAATGCTGCCAGGGTGGATAGGAGCGTTTTGGCGGAAGTAGTGCATCCAGTTGGATGCCTACTGAGCTAACAACTAAAATGTGAACAAAAATGGCGGTTGAAAAACGGCACGACCAAGTAAAGATGGCTATCGAGGTCTAATGAGCTGGCTGCGTAGGAGAACTGCCGGATGCCTCTGAACACGGGCACCGGCAGAATGAAAATGTAGAAGGAGAGAGGGGTGCGAGGAGAGCAAGCAACAGATTAAAATCCAGAAAGGCAGCAGTACAAAATGAAAGTGCAATAAAATAGAAAAAGGTTAAAATAAAAGTTAAAATAAATGTTATATTAAACAAATAAGTATTTCCTGCTCCGAGGCAGTCACGTACCTTGTGCGGCAGGCGCGAGGTGTTGTTCAAGTACTGCATCCAATTGGATGCCTACTGAGCCAACAACTAGAATGTGAACAAAAATGGCGGCCGAAAAACGGCACGACCAAGTAAAGATGGATATCGAGGTCTAATCAGCTGGCTGCGTAGGAGAACTGCCGGATGTCTCTGAACACGGACATCGGCAGAATGAAAATGTAAAGGAGAGAGGGGTGCGAGGAGAGCGAGCAACAGATTAAAATCCAGAAAAGCAGCAGTATTAAATGAAAATGCAACAAAATAGAAAAAGGTTCAAATAAAAGTTAAAATAAATGTTATATATTAAAAAAATAATTATTTCCTGCTCCGAGGCAGTCATGTACCAAAACGGCGCCAAAATGTGCAGTGAAATCTTCTAGATTTCACTGTGCCACTTTGTGGGCCCCCTAATGCCGGAACGTCCCTTTTGCATACATTATATCTGAAGCAGGCATAATGTGATGCAAGGGGTCGCAGAGTGGCACAAGGCATGCATTGCACCACTTTGTAAATATTGTGCGGCAAATATGCTTCCTGGAGCCAGGTTAGTGTAAAACAAATTACGATAGTGTGGCGCTAGGGCCTTGTAAATCTGGCCCTTTGAATTTGAGTGAATGCACAGTATGGTGTGCGTGATGGCCCTACTTTTCTGCTTGCAGTTCCTATGTTGTCTACTGTCATGATACATTCTTTCTGTTCATCATTGTTATTTACTTTCACTTGTTGCTTTACCAAACGTACCTACATTGGCACCATTGGTGAATAATCTGGAGCATGATCTTTATTGTAATAAGATAATAATAATATTGGATAACCTGATATATAAATAGAGCTTTTAACCAAGCAGAATGTTACATACAATAATTATTACTCCATCTAAATTGGTACTCTTTTCACTGTCCATGGAAGTATAAGAAGTTGAGTTACCCTTTCTGTGACTCAGACTTACAAATCAGACACAGATATCACCAGCAAGTGCTCAGCAGGAGCAGCATTTCAACATTACAGCGAAGAGTCAGAGAATTGTAGCTTTGAAGCTCGGTGTTCATTGGAGGCAGATGGAGAAAGCAGGACTGATTCCTGGAAAAAATTAACCATCGAGCCTGTACTAGACAACACCAAGGATTGTGCTGCACTGTGGGTGTAGCAGGTTGACGCTCTATCCCATCTCCCACAGGCACCGCGGTCAGCAGGAACCTGAGACACCCAGGATCATGCCACACCGCACCACCCACTGAACCACAAACCCCCATCAGCGCTTTGTGCCCCCCATATGCCCACAACCAGATGCCCATGACCCGTGGACAGCTGTCTTCTGAGCATTAAGCTCATCTGCAAGAAAGGGGGAATGGCACAGGGAGTACTGAGAGCTCCATTTGTCACTCTATAACTGCTACAACATCCTTTATCAGATTATCTGCTGCCTTATCCCCCTCAAACCTACAGGAAGAAGGAGCAGAGAAAAACAGACCCTGGGGGACAAATGCAAACCAAGGAGGAAGTAGGGAGGTGCTGGGGGTGCTGTGGGCATTGTGAGCACGCAGCCAAGTTTGCTTTGCTACGTTCTGTTTTGCACACCTATCATTTGAACTGGTACAACCCAACCAATCTTTATTTCTGTGCACCTGCTGCATCCCTGCCGGAATGTAAACTTCCTTGATTACCTCTCTTTTCTGGGATGCCAAAAACGTTTTCAGCCTCTCAAGAAGAGGAGAAGGGTTATTATAGGGCAACAGACAGATGTCAGATTACTAGGAAGCCATTATGAATTAGGGGTGGGAAAAGTATTCCCAACGGCCACTGCACCCCCTGCAGGCCAAGGTTCTGTTTAGGTGGCTCTCCTAGGAGAGTTCCCTGGGTAAAGTCCTGCAGGTGCTGATGCAGATAGCACCGTGGTCACTCCCTAGAATAACTGAAGACCAAGAGATGGCTCAGGGGAAGCTTCGGCTTCCACATTCTCTTGCATCCTCGAAAGAGAAGGTATTGTCACACAGACCGGAGCCTTGGGGGTAGTAAAAAGGTGACCCTAGGGAAGGCAACTGATGTGGGCCAAATAGTCTATCTCTAAGTCGAGAAATATTCTGTCGATGAAGACTTTCTCAAGAGACATTAACAGAGCTCTCCTACCCCGCACAATAAGAATCGGACAAGATGCTGACAGCATATGCAAATGATGAAAACCCTCCACCAATTTCTGAGAAGGAGCAGGACTGAACAAAAGAAAATCACCATCTGTCCATTTCTATTTAGAACTTTCCAACTTACTGTAGATGCAATGAACTTCCATTCAGCCAAATGGATATACAGATTAGCTTCCTAAATATGTTACCTGATATCTGACAAATATATATAAGAAAATAGCAGATTTAAATAGATTAATCAAACAGGCACAAGAAGATCCGGCCTAAGGCCCAGTTGCACATGCTCACCCGTCCTTGAGAAACTGAGCTCAAATCCTACAATTTTAGAAGCTTTCTTTGATGTCCTGAAGTTGTCATTAAACATCAAATGCCAAATGTCTCGGACCTTTCCAACTATCAACCAGCATCAGATGAAGACAATCTGGGGCACTGGTGGTCAGCACTGGAAATTCGGGTACCGTCAGCCACTGACTAATAACACGCTTCAAAGTAGTAGAACTATATGAGGAACCCACGGAAAAGGGCAGTGAAGGGGGTGATGTGCAGGAAGACACAGTGAGCAGCCTTGGGGCCAGAAAAAAAAGCAAAACAAAACAGCAGACTATGAAATTTTTTCAGTAGACTCACTCCAGCAAACAGGGTTTGAGGAGCTAGACCAAAAACCAAGAGGAACAAAAAAGGAAAGTTAGAAACAAAGCCTTTTAAAAAACAAAGTTGCTAAAAGAATACCTGATCTTCAGTAATAGGTGAACAACAGCACCTGACAGGCGCTGAGGAGGGACATGAACAAGAAAACAAAACACTAACCAATAATAGAATTAGACATTAATTTCAAACTGACCCTGCAACAGAAAAAACTGGGGGGTCACGGGGACTGTCCAAAGGGCCCAGATCAGTGGCTGCAAATTTGTTTGAAGCGTAGCTCAGCGGCTGATGTCTCCTCTCAAATACATCAAGAATCAGGACAGCCCCCACGATATGAGGCTGCACAAAACATACCAAGTGAAGCAAGGTCGGCCAGCAAGACAACCTCTGGGACATTTGTACAGGAGGTGACATACCTCATGAGCCAGCCCTGGTAGTAGGCAGATGGCACCGCAATTGGGAAACAACGGGAGCAGTGGGTTTAGCATAACCCTTCTCTACTTAGAGGATACTTCAAAGGGGAGCATTGATTTTCATCACTGTGGAAACATCCACAAATTATTGCAACGATTCCCAACAGTAACAGGGCACACTTTGGCTGTTATTGAACCCATACAATTTACTAACACAGCACCGGGGTACCAAAATGATACAACTAAAACTCTCTGCTGGGACCCTGCTGAAATGGCCCAGAAAATACTGAAATACAGCAATTCAAGGAATGGGGTATATGTTTGAGTATCCATCAGAAACCAGAGTATCTTCATCCACTGATCAGAAATAGTGCAGATTACAGTGAGAACTCTGACACGTAGCAGAAACCGTATTGAGTACACAAAAATGCACAAAGCATGATAGGGATATAGACTCCGACACCCTTGTTTTAGTGTAAAAGGCCATTTATTAGGACAGGCTTGCTTAATATACCACAACAATGTAACCGGAACTTGAATCGCAACTTTTTATCTTTAACCTTGTAACTCCCTTTCTTACATCCTCACTTCAATCCACCACGTATCCTTCGCTCACCCAATTTCCACTTCCATTCCCACACATCCCCCTTTTCTTCATATCCCCTGCTTGACTCAGGCCTCACCCCACTCTGACTCTCCACCCTTCCCCATCTACTGCCACCCAGCACAAACCCAATTGGCGTTTTGCTGCCCCTCCAGCGAACCCACTGCAACACTACATGCCTTTCCATCAGTTTCACAATGCCAAAATCTTGCTCCCCACAAGTTAGTCAGCATGAAACGCAACTCCATTATGTAACGTGCATTCCCCATTTCCAAGAGATGCACACAGTCGTCCCTGAAAAGCACCTGCTCCTCTTCTTTTATTCCCTTGTGTGTCAGTACCTAAATATCCTGAGCCCTTGAGCTTCCTCCGAGCACTCTCAATAGCCCCATGTTTCTGTGCTCCACACCATTTTCTCCATGATACAAATTCTCTCCATACTAAGGAAGTCCCATGCATGTTGCGCTTCATCAGTACCAAATCACGCTGCATGTGTTGCAGTAGGGTGAGCCCAGAGAGACGCACCAGGTCATTCTCTCCCAGATGTAACACCAATACATCAGGAAATCCCCACGTCGGCAAAAATGTATGTAATAAAAGGAAGCAAATTGCCCCACCTCATGCAGCTCTTTCCCCACCACAGTACATCGTGCCTGCTACTCTGGAGTCCCAAAGATCATCCATAGACCTGCCTCTCTGCAAATTTTGCCATCCAATGAATAAAAGAGTGTCCGACCAACCATGTGATCGCCTTATGGTTCTCCGGGCCACTCACGCAACCTGGAAAGAGAAATAAGTGTCAGAATGAAAACCACAGCACCCTCCCATCTTACAAAACCTCACCCTTGACAATCGCTCACTACCCCCAACTTGCTTGTACCTTTCCCCATAACCATTTAAGACCTCACATATCTCTCACACCATTTTGAATGCCACCGTCCATTGCACTTGATCCTATCCCAATCCCACCTCAACCTGCCCGCTTCCGTCCCTGCACCAATCTTAAAGGAGTGAGTACCAAAATTACCTTCTTTTCTACCCAGGCGTCTCTGACCCATTCTCAGAACAGCCAACAGCTGGAAAGCTGTAACCTTTATGCCATTCTCATGAATAAGCACACTTTCCCTTGGACTCACCCTGTTCTCCCTGAAATTGTCCCATTCTCGTACCTGAAATATCCACTCACCCTTAGCCAATTGATCCATCTTTGATCACTGCAACCAGATCCCTAGCCTCTCACCTTGATGTTGCACCTCACTCATTTTCAAGCCACCAGCTTTCCCCACCCCCAACAATTCAGACACACGAAATGCACCAAAAAACATCCATATCATACATAAATGAAACAGAGTCCCCTCATCGGCATTAAAACAACAAACTGGCAGCACGTGTAAGATCTCAAATAGTAACTCAAATGTAATAGCTTTATAAACAAAAACTGTGCAGATTCTCCCCCATACTTTAAACATTTTGACAAGAATGTCATTCCTCGCCGGGTACCATCCAAAAAACAACTTTCCATACAAAGACACTCCTGCCAACTTGCCCCCAAACGTGGCTGGCGATAAACCTTTATGAATCAAAAACACCACAAAACTCATCACCCTAGCCTCTAGCGTTCTTTGTCCCTGTTTCCAAAACCGCCCCTTGTAAAATAAAAAATCCTGGAATTCCAACCATGCCAGGCGGTAACTTCTGAGGGTTGATTCCGCTAGTGACCTCTCCACCAGTCTCATAGCCATCACGAGCCCCACTCCCAAATGTCTGCCGGGACTGCTCTCTTGTGCTCCTCTGCACTAGGTGCCAACTGCCGGAAACGCTGCCACTGTGAACGAGAAAGGGAATCTGCAATGGAATTGTTTGCCCCAGGAATGTGCACAGCCTTAAATATGACATTCAAAGTCAAGCAACGCAACATAAACCTCCTGAGTAACTGCAGCACCCTCAGATCCTTAACCCTCCGTCACTAAATAAACCACTGTCAAATTAGCCACGTGAAACATCACTGACCTGTTCGCCAGTTTTTCTCCCCATACCGACAATGCCAGCAGCAGAGGAAAGAATTCCTAAAAGACAATGCTCCTCCCTTGCCTCAACCATTGGCAGGCCATGACTCTGCGCACCAGCAACCATCCCAAAACAGTCCAAAACCAAATGCACTTGCTGCATCAGAAAAAATCTGCAACTGCCAAACAGTGTCTTCCTCATGGAAAGACACGGAGACCCCGTTAAAGTGTGTCAAAAACAGGTCCCATACTTTAATGTCTTCTCGCACACCTATGGACAATCTAATCCTGTAATGTGGGAGGGATGCACCTGACACTGCCAATCCCATACACCCTCAAAAAGTCCTGCGACCCCTGACCACCATGCAAAATTCAGAAGACCAAGTAGTTGTTAAGCCACGTGCAGTTCGATTTTTTGCTTCATCCTGAGCCCCCTCAAAAATAGCAGAATCTCCTCAACCTTTACCGCCAGTAGGCGCGGTATAAACTCTCTTGTGTCCAGTTCAATGCCCAAAAAAGTCAAAACACAACTCAGGCCCTCCGTTTACTCCGGGGCTAAAGGTATCCCAAAATCTTGTGCCTACCGCTCAAAATGCTGCAGTGCCCTGCCACACGAGTCTGACTGTGCTGTTTCTACAAATCGATAATCATCTAGATAGTGTGGCACTGTCCGATTTCCACTCACTTGAACAAAAGCCTACTGCAAGAAAGCACTAAAAGCCTCAAACAGTGCACAGGAAATCGCGCATCCCATGGGAAGTACTCTGTCCACATAAATAACCCCCCCAACTGCATCCCTAGCAAAGAAAAATCATCTGGGTGAATGGGGAGCAACTGAAAAGCTGCCTTAATGTCGAATTTAGCCAGTTCTGCACCTTTCCCGCACCCACGGATGAGACTACTAGCATCATGCACTGTGGCATATACCACCTTTGTATCTTCTGATGTGATGAAATCATTCACCGATGCCCCTTCAGGGCATAACAAATGATATATCATCCTAAAATCCCCTCTGTTCTTTTTTGGTACCACCCCCAAAGGTGAGATCATCAGATTCTACATAGGCCATTCATGAAAGGGGCCCAAAATCCTGCCTTCTGCCACTTCCTTGCTCAATTCCGCTGGCACCACTTCTGGCATGGCCATAGCTGACTGCAAGTTTTCCGCCCATCTCTTTTGTCGTGGTCCTTGATATCCCACCCGGAAACCATCTCTGAAACCCCATTCCAACTTCAGAAACGTGTCCGTATCTGCGTACACGTGCAACCAATAAAGTAACCTCTCCAATCTAATTGAGTAGGCGCCCTTTGGCCCAGGAGCTCCTTGTCCCGCCCTCCCCCTGGTAGACCTCCACTGCTCGGCCATACTAGCGAGTGAAAAGCATTGCATGACTGTGTGTTTACTCCCACATTTTGAACACTCATGTTTAAATTTTACAGGGGTGCCTGGAACAAAACCCCTTGTTGAAATTCTAACATGCTCCTGAGGTGGATACCTGCGCCCTCTGAGGCAAACCTGCCTCTCCCTGAGCGAAACACTGCTGAAATGGCATATAAACTACCAGGAGTCTACTGGCTGTGTGTGTGGAAGCCACAGAATGCGAAGATGCCATCCATTGCATTCATAATTCTGAATCCACCCCCCCCCAGGGCTTTTCAGGGTTTATCCTAACTCAGGCCCTGAACTCCTCATCGTAGTTCAGCCATGCAAATCCCCTGAAGTGTAGTTGGGCTTTCTGAATAATGTCCATGATTTCAAACATGGCAATGGCCCTGTCTAGATATTTCTCACAGTATATCAAAAAGGCAGAGATCCAGTTGTCCATAGTTATTGGAACATGAGGCCTCCGCGCCAATGCACACTCATCTTCGTTAGAACCTTCTTTTGCCTGGATATCCCTGTGTAAAGGTTTAAAAACACCAACATATTCATGTTTCCATATCCTTGCTTTTGTCTTGTCTGCCACATGTGACCCGAAAGGCATAGCGAGTCCCATGTATGGCCCACCCCCCCTTATCCTCATCTGCCTTCTCCCCACTTTCCCATGCATCCCCGTCTCCACTTTGCGCCAATAGCACCCTGTCTCCCCCTTTGTCTTTACCACCTGCATCTACAATACCTGTATCAGGCTGCAAGTGTATGGAATACTCCCCAACACCAATAGATTTGTATTATGTCACACTGGCATTGCCTCTCCGTTCACCCCATGGTGCCCACCAGTCTCCTTTACCTTGCATCGCATGACCAGTCATTGCAGTGTCCAGCCTTGGTCTGCGTCTGCCTCCATCCTTGCATGAGACCTAGTGCCCCTGAGCGGTAGCCGTTAATGCCTGCAAAACTTGAACAGAAGAGGGTGTTGCACCTCTCCTGCACCCCTGCCCCTTCCCTTGCCCCCGCTCACCTCTTTTTCTTGAAGTTCCCCCTCTTCCCAATCGTCAAAATCCTCATAATAATCCTGTTCAATCATTTCTTCCTCATCTACACCCATTCAGTCATCAGCACCAGCTGCTTCCACCATATCGTACCATCATCCAACCTGAAACACCCCTGGTGTAAGCCAAGCGTGTACTTCATGCATTCCCATGGTGTAGAGAATGCCACCTAAGACCCCTCTATAGCTTAGGACCAACTTGTTGAGGCCGCGTTGTGCCCCGTTAGCTTTACCACCATCCTGCCAGCCTCTGATGCTGGCATTGACCGTCCTTGCCTCACACTGCCTATCCCACCAGCCGCACTAGCTTCCTGAACTGACCCTTGCTCCTCATGTGGAATCCACACCCAACTACCCTTCTCAGCCCTGTGCCCTTCATCCTGGCCCTCAATAACCCCCACTGATTTCCTCTTTGCCTTCCTAGAATTCCCTTCCGCCTCCACCCTGTCCCTGTATAGCTTGGCCAATCTGAGTTCTGTCACTCCTACCAATTTTCGCTGCTCTTGGATCCTGGCCTCTATGTCAACTGACGCCCAATCAGTGGTTAGGGAGTGTTGTGCCTCAAATACCTCCTCAGTCCTGCTGCTCTCCTCCAACTGCATCCCGTCCCCTGGGCCAGCTACCTCACCTCTGCCAGGCAATGCCCCCCAAGGGTCCCCCACCCCAGCACGAACCCTTTTCCCCTTCCCTTTGTTGCCAACCAGCCCCTGTCCTTTTCCTATTCTGTGACCCCTGACTGAAGCCCCAGCCAATGTAATGTCTAGGGGCTGCTCTAGCCACAGGTGGTCATCATCCTCCTGCCCAACCTGCAAGGCAGGCTTTCCTCACTCAAAGCCCTGAGTCAGAGGGCCTAACATGTATCCAGATGACCCCCCTCTCCCCAGGACCTCTCACCCCAGCTCAGCACTCCCACGAGTCCCACCCTGTGGCCCCCTTTCATTGGAAGCGGGATGGGGGTGGACATATTGTGTCCCCGCCCCTTTTTTGACTTCTTATTATTCTTACGAGGGGAAAGGCAAGCGGCGGTCACTGCTGCCACCCCCTGTGACGGCACGTGTGCGTCATACCTACCCACGCCTGAGTAGGTCAACCCGGCTGGCTTTGCCGAGCAAGCGAAGCACAGCCCGAATCGCGTCCATATCATGGGCCGCGGCCATGATTACATGTGTTAGCCTAAAATAACTTGACTACACGATTGGCCCAACCTCCGCGCAGCATGAACAGCCAGTTCCGAAGAGGCCGATCCTCCCACCCCCACCCACTTATGTATCCTCCTCGAAGACTCTCCCACACCCGTTCCCCAGCCTACCCTGGTCCTGGCATCTCCATCCGGCCCAAGAGCTCCTGCAAAAAGACAGGACTGCGTCCAGCTCTTCACGGGGCTGAACTCTACCAACAGAAGGGAGAGCCTGGGAGTTGAAACCAGCAGAGAAATCAAAGATTGCAGCTTAAATTAGGAAAAAGAAATAGCAGCTTGGGTTACATAGCAAAGACTTTCAACCTGACACCAACCAGAAGTGGATTAGCAATAATCCAGCAGAAAATGTGGAGACCAGTAAAACATTGCTTCGTTTTTGCTTGTGGAATATCCACAGGTTCTCAGGCAAACTAGAAGATACTAAGTTTCTAAATTACCTGCAAACTTTTAAGGTGCTCTTACTACAAGACACATGGGCCGTTGAACCTCTCTCCTTTGTGAAGATGTTGCACAACACCATTCCAGCAGCCAAGGAAGCTAAAAAATGGTCACAGTTAAAGTGGCCTTGCCATCTACCTATCAGCAGCATTTGTCACAAAGAGTACATAATTCAAAAGTCATTCTGACACCCTGCAAGTATTACAAATAACACTTGAAATGGAAGGGGAAGCTGCATTGGTAACACTAACAAATGCATACATCTACCAAAACAGTAAATTCAGCAGCGAGACATAAAAAAAATAGTGGATACTATTCTTTAAATTCAGAATGTGAGCGCCAGCACCCAGCTAATTGTTAAAGGTGACTTCAATATGAAGCTACTAGGCTCCTCAGATCGTAAGGAAATTCTCGTATCACATGCAATGGGAAATACCCATAATAAAGCAAGAGACATAGGGAAGAAAGATACCAAAGGCCTTTATCTACTGGGTAACCAGGAGCACCAAGGCCTACGGGTCTTAAACGGATTTTGTGCAGGTGACATTCTTCGGGCATTACTGTTTCATTTCAGCGATGCTGCTGCCTGATAGACCTCACTCTTATAACCCTCTCACATCTAAGATGTCTGTTCATTTAGAATGGGTGTAGGACTAATAAGCGACCATCTACTGCAGAAGTTAGTACTGACTGTCCCTCCAAAAGGACATTAGAGTGCAGTGGAAGCTGGGGGCAAAGTGTACATTACCAACCTAAAAAGAATTAAATGGTCACCGGATACCCTGCAAGGCCTGGTCCAAGGTGCAGAATATCTCTTACAAACAGCAAAGTAAGAAAAAAAAAACACAACAAAGACAAAGGCAACATGGAGGCCTTCACAGAAACCTTTGCGAAAAACCACAGCACTAGAGTTAAATCACGAAGGGAGTCCTCCGTGGCCGTTCAATTAAACACTTGCAAGCGGTCCTCTAGTTGTCCCACTAAAGAACTTAAATCTATCACTAACAAGGCTTTGAGGGTAGTGAAAACATTCCCTAGTGAAGCATCCTTAAATGCTAACTAAAGCAAAGCAAAAAAGTACCTAAAAAGGCAAACTGGGAGGAAACAAACAAAGCCAACAACGTTTTATGGGCCAAACTAATCTGGGATGTCAAGTATTACAATTTAAACTAATTCTGGAGAACATGAGCAACAGAAGGAAAACTCTGAAACACTCATTAGATTCCATTATCTCCAAGCAAAGCTGAGGCCTACTTTCTACATACTGACCTCAATACAGACACGGCAGTTCCTCAGAAAACCTTAATCTGAACCTGGATGATTACATTAGCAGCATCCTCAAAGCTAAATACATGAACTATCAACTGGGACACTTACCATCAATTCTATTTGTGTCCTCATGTTTAAGAAGGGATAACACAGACACCTGCAGTTTGTGTGGCTACCCAAAGGAGGATATAATTGACATTCTGTGCCTCTCTGAAGGGATGCTTAGCCTTCTCTGGACCTTTTTTGGTTCAATCTTGAACCAAACAGGTCTAAGCTCCTGGTGACAAGCTGTAATTACTTGTCTCAGCTCAGTAGTCCCACAGTTGATATGATGCTGTGAAAAATATCTACAGGGGGTTTAAAACAAACTAAAGAAAACAACAAGCTATGGTGATAAACGTCTTCAATATATCAGACTGTCTTGACAAACTGATTCTGCAGGCTTAACTGTTGAAGAACTTTGTTTAAAGATATTTTCTCTCAGTGGCGTCTATGAATTTCATTGTACACTTTAGCTGGCACTTCAATGACCACCTAACACCCCCTTGACGCCAAGCATTGTTCACTTTGCAGGCCCAACTGACATTGAACCTCATTCATTCAAACTGTGCTACAAATGGTATTACATACTTTAACTGGAACATCTTCTGCACTTTAATTACTAACCCCCCCCGACGTTATTCGTTTTGATGCTAATGCTTCTGTGGTCTGAAACCAGTCGTTGTCCCACACATTACCTTATCGTCTAATTCATTTTTATGGATGCATATGTTATGTATATAGAAAGGTTTTTATTAATCATGCATAATAAACTTTACTTACCTAACCCCTTCGCTGCGAGGTCATTTCCCCCTCAGGTGCCAAGCCTTTTTTTGGCAGTTTGGGGCAGTTCGCGCTTAGGCCTTCATAACAAATTATCCACATAAGCTACCCATGTCAAATTTGTGTCCTTTTTTTCCAACATCCTAGCGATTCTAGAGGCACCCAGACTTTGTGTGTTCCTTTGAAGGAGACCAAGAAATTAGCCAAAATACAGCGATTTTTTTTTAAATGGGACAAAATGGCTGCAGAAGAAGGTTTGTGTTTTTTTCCCTGCAAATGGCACCAACAGAGCGTTTGTGGTGCTAAAATCAGCATTTTCCCAGCTTTTAGGAACAGGCAAACTTGAATCAGAAAACCCAATTTTTCAACACAATTTTGACATTTTACTGGGACATTTCCCATTTTTACTATTTTGTGAGCTTGCAGCTCCTTCCAGTTAGTGACAGAAACGTGTGTGAAACCAATGCTGGATTCCAGACAGCTAAACATTTCCAAAAAGTAGACAAAATTCTGAATTCAGCAAGGGGTAATTTTGGTAGATCCTACAAGAGTTTCTTACAGAAAATAACAGCTGAAAAGAAAAAATATTGAAATTCAGGTGAAAAAAACAGCCATTTTTCTCTACGGTTTACTCTGTAACTTTTTCTTGCAATGTCAGATTTTTTAAAGCAATGTACCGTTATGTGTGGGAGACTCTTCTGGTTGCGGAGATATATAGGGCTTGTAGATTCATGAAGAACCCTATGTACCCAGAGGCAATAAATGAGCTGCACCTTGCAATGGATTTTCATTCTATGCCGGGCATACAGCAATTCATTTGCTGAAATATTAAGAGTGAAAAATTGGTATCAAGAATACCTTCATTTTTTCCAAAATGGGCACAAGATAAGCTGTTGAGAAGCAGTGGTTATTTGCACATTTCTGAATTACGGGATGCCCATACTAGCAAGTGAATTACAGGGCATTTCTCAAATAGATGTCTTTTTTACACATTGTGTTACATTTGGAATGAAAAAATGTAGAGAAAGACAAGGGGCAATAACACTTGTTTTGCTATTCTGTCTTCCCCCAAGTTTCCCAATAAAAATTTGACCTCACTTGCCTGGGTAGGCCTAATGCTTGCAACAGGAAACGCAACAAGGACACATCACATTTTTAAATTGAAATCTGATGTGTTTTTTGCAAAGTGCCTAGCTGTGGATTTTGGCCTCTAGCTTACCCGGAACATAGAGAAACCTACCAAACCTGTGCATTTTTAAATCTAGGCACCTAGGGGAATCCAAAACGGGGTAACTTGTGGGGCTCTCACCAGGTTCTGTTACCCAGAATCCTTTGCAAACCTCAAAATGTGGCCCAAAAAAACACTTTTTCCCAAGAAAGTTCTGGAATCTGAAAGGAGCCACAAATTCCACCCAGCGTTCCCCTAGGTCTCCCGATAAAATGGTACCTCACTTGTGTGGGTAGGCTTAGCGCCGACAACAGGAAATGCCCCAAAACACAACGTGGACACATCACATTTTCCCAAAGAAAACAGACCTGTTTTTTGCAAAGTGCCTAGCTGTGGGTTTTGGCCTCTAGCTCACCCGGCACCTAGGGGAACCTACCAAACCTGTGCATTTCTGAAAACTAGACACCTAGGGGAATCTAAAATGGGGCTCTCACCAGGTTCTGTTACCAAGAAAACTTTGTAAACCTCAAAATGTGGCCAAAAAAACACCTCTTCCTCACATTTCGGTGACAGAAGGTTCCATCACAAAAATGTGGGAAAATGTGTGATTTTCAGCAAAGTTTGAGGTTTGCCTGGCATTGTGGGTAAGAAAATGTTGTGGGGTGCATGTGAAGCACACCACCCTGGAATCACCCAGATGTTTAGTTTTCAGATGTGTCTAGATCTTGTGGATTTTTCTACATGGCAGTGTCCCAAAGTCCAAAAAGTGCAGCCCTCACCTTCCAAGTGGGACGATTTTGAGAGTTAGCCAAGCTCTAATTGCCCAAATGTAAAGCCAAAACCCAAAATAATCAAATGTCTTCTTGCTTGTTTTAGTGTGCGGGGGAGATCTGAAAGACTGTTACCCCCTTCAGTTGAGGTGGGGGCATAACCAGGCCCATACTGGTTGGTAGCCACCACCCCACTATTTTTTTATTTTTATTTCCTGGCATCTAGTAGACTTTCTGCCTCCCAGTGTGTGGATCAGTGGTAATTGTCCCATCTGCCTACTAGTAGGCAGAACAACTTTGGCCCCATTTTTTGGGGCGGGGGTATGGCCATACCACCACCCTCCTATTTTGGAAAAAAAAAAAATTCTGGTCCCTGGTGAGCTTTTGCCCCCCATGGGGGCAGATGGGCCTTACCAAAATAGGCTGGTCTTCCCCCAAGGGGGGCAAATATGGCCAACAGTAATGTGCCCCTATGGGGAGCGACCCTTGCCCAAGGGGCTGCCCCCAAACAAAGCACACACATACACATACACCAATCCCTGGTGCCTAAGTGGTTTCTGCCCCCAGGGACAATCAGCCTAATAGAAATAGGCAGATCTGCCCCCAAAGGGAGAAGAAATGGCCTAAAATAAATTTTCCCCTCAGGGAAACGACCCTTGTCTAAGGGGGTCGCTCCCATTACGTAAAATTGGTGCAAAAAAAAAACAAATCACTGGTGTCTAGTGGTTTCTGCCCACCTTGGGGGCAAATATAACAAAAAAAGGCTGATCTGTCCCCAAGTGGTGCAGAAATAGCCTAAATACAATTTGCCCCCTAGGGGAGCAACCCTTGCCTAAGGGGTTGCTCCCCATATAAAAAAAAAGTAAACATTAAAAAATATATATATCCCTGGTGTCTAGAGGTTTCTGCCCCTCCCCCCTCGGGCAGATAGGCCTAATTATAATAGGCCGATCTGCCCCTGAGGGGGCAGAAAAGGCCTATAAATATACTCCCCCCCGGGGAATTGCCCTTGCCCAAGGGGCTGCTCCCCTCATCAAATAATATAAAAAATAAATCCCTGGTGTCTAGTGGTTTCTGCCCCCCCATGGGGGCAGATTGGCCTAATAAAAAAATAATAATAATTTTGACCCCCCCGGGAATAACCTTTGCCTAACTGGTCGCTCCCCACATATTAAAAAAAAAAAATAAAAAAAAAAAAAATATCCCTGGTGTCTAGCGGGTTTCTGCCCCCCTGATGGCAGATCGGCCTAATTATATTAGGCTGATCTGCCCCCGTGAGGTCAGAAATGCCCTAAAAATAATTTGGCCCCCTCGGGAGCGGCCCTTGCCCAAGGGTCCACTCCTCTCATGTCTATTACACACACAAAAAATTCCCTGGTGTCTAGTGGGCATTTCTCAGAAATGCTGGGAGAGACATGAAAGGAGAGGAAAGGCCTTTCCGCTCCTTTCATGCCTTTCTCGGGCACTCCAGTCATCGGAGAAGAAATTCAGAAGTATTTCTCCTCCAATCCATGAAGGGGCAGGCCTCTGACGAGGTCAGTGCACCATAGCGCACTGATGTCATCAGATGCCACGGGGAGGACATGGGGGAGGCGGGTGGAAGGGGAAGCGATTCTCCTTCCATCCCTGCAGTGGGGGCACTGAGACAAGGATCGTGAGCTGGTCCCAGGACATAGCGGTTACGTCCTTGGCGCCTCATCGCCGCAGCCAAGGACGTAACCGTTACATCCTTGGCTGCAAAGGGATTAAGTGCTCAGCTCTCCCAGCAATCATACTGGCTCAGAAAAACAAATATGTCTGTGATCTGATGTTCTGTAGTTCGTTCTGGATAGATAAGTGGGCCATGGTTTTCTTCTGCATGCATTTAAAAAGAGTATGTACAATGCAGAAGGGCAAATTTACAAGCACCAAAAAAGTGACACACTGGCAGCACACAGTGCAGACCCATATCTACAAGTTGTCACGGTTCCGGGCGCGTCTAGTCAGGACTCTAGTTGGGGCACCCCTTGACATCACAGAATATCTCCCAAGGAGGTAGTGTACCGAAGCAGAAGAGCAGCTAAAGGCATACACAGGGAAAGGACGGCTATGGTAAGGCAGAGAAAACAGGAAAGGGAAGGCAGAGCAACCTTAGTGGGAATAAACAAGGAACAGATCAGTAATGGACAAACAAGCTGGGGTTATCACTAAGGTTGTCCCACAGCAATAGGGAACGTCAATGCCTATGTGCAGACTACTCTTACAGATAGTCACCCCGCAAGCCCTATAGAGGGGAGGCGGCAGAAGTGATTCTGTCTCTGGACCCTTAGGGAACAAACAAGGATTGTACTTACATTCACAAGACTAGCCCTTGTGGGTCCAGCTGAAAACACAGTGGCAATTCCTGGAAAACAGCGATAGCACACTGTCACTGTTAGGCACTAAAGACTACATGCGAAACCAGACAAAGGATGGGGGCTGGAATTGCCTCCTGGAAACTAGGAGCCAACCCCAGTACAAAGGAAAACACTTATACACAGGTGAAGAATTATAGTACACTTACCAGACACGATAACCCAAGAAGAAACAGAAACAGAAGAAGCAAACTAGGAGGCAAAGGCAGGAACAGGGAACAGGCTCAGGCTCAGGCTGAAGCTAAGGCAGGAGCAGAACTGGAAAAATAGGAAGCAGGCTCTGGCTGGTACAAGCAGGAATAGGACTGGGAAACAGAGAGCAGGTTCTGGCTAGAACAAGCAAGAACATGACTGGAATACAGGGAGCTGGAACAAGCAGGAACAGGACTGGGAAACAGAGAGCAGGTTCAGGCTAAAAAAAGGCAGGAACAGGACTGGAAAACAGGGAGCAGGCTCAGGCTGAAACAAACAGGCACATGGCTGAGAAACAGGGAACGGACGTTGGCTGAAACAAGCAGGAACAAGGCTGAGAAACAGATAGCAACTTCAGGTTGAAGCAGAACAGGAACAGGACTTGAACACAATCCAACAAAGGGGCTTGTTCACAAAGAAATCGAACTCCAATGCACGACGAGGAGCTTCAGGAAATGGCAGCTTATAACCAGTTCCAGGCAGCAGCAAGCTCAGGGCTGAGTCACATGGCTGAGCTACACAAGAGAGGTCACAGGTGTGTGCAGTTTCAGTCTCTCACAAGTCCTGGAGGAGAGAATCCAGTATAAAGGAACAACTGGACTTTTCCCATTGGAAGCAATGAACAGAAGATTACAGGTCTTACCGACTACCAGGCAGTGCACTATGGGACCTGAAGTCCATGGGAGCAAATGTAGTTCTTCCGTAGCATGCAATATCGAAAAGGGAAGCAATCAGGAGTCAGAAAGGGACTCTGGGTGAGTGTTAATGATGATTCCCAGGCTACAGAAAGTCTGTTTACAGTGCCCCCTAGAGATGGGACAGCAGTTATAACACAAGCCACGCAATGCAACTTTGTGTGGCTTTTCATGGCCTTGGAGAGATGTTGTAAGACAATGCAGTGCAAGTCATTGTGTTGCCTTAAACTGTGACAGGGAAGGATCCCATGGGCATCGATGTGGGTGTCCCCACACAACACTTCTGGGTTTTGATGCATTCACAGTATCTATAAACCTGGGAATAGGTCAAAACTGTACGCCTCCTGAGGGCAGGCCCCATAAGTAGAAATATCTTTAATTCTTGTTGTTGTTTTCTCTCTCTAAAATGCCTCTCTTGATTGTTTATGTGCAAGAAGGTTTCCCTTTCTGCACAAAAACAATTCTGCCAACAATGCAGGCACCCTTGCACCATGATGCCAGTTTTCCACACAACACCAATGGGTTTTGAAGCATTGCCAAATTTACCAGGCTTTTGTAAACCTAAAAATGCATCAAAACCGTATGCCTCCCCAGGGGAGGCACAATGAGGAGAAATATCTTTAATCCTCCTCGTTTTTTCCTCTTTCTATGTGTTCTGCATTCTTTAACGCACATAGAAAGAGGAAAAAGCCTAGATGGATTGTTTCTGTGCAGGAAAGTGCCCCTTCCTTCACAAAAACAATCCTGCCAACAACACAGACACCCTTGCACAATGGTGAAAGGATGCTTGCTTCGGGGCTAGGCACCAAATTGTGTGCCTTCGCAGGCTGTAAGGACAGGAATGCATTGTATCTTCTAAATACGGTCCATTCCTACGCATTCAAAATGGTATCGATCAGCAAAGCAAAAAGGCTTGCAGTGCTGCCTACACAAATGTTCATTAAGTATGTCCCTGTATGTACTACTCTGACTGAAGACATTTAAGGGAAATGAGACCAACAGCAGCAGAACGTTTATGCCGTGGAGCACTCAACAGATGTTTTTCATCATTTGTCAGACACCAACATACCTTCAACACAAGACAATAACGAAAACCTTCATAAGTGTTTTGTGTCCTTCCCCTCCAAATTCCTTTGCCTATTAGTGCAGCATTTGACTTCTATTCTTGTACTCTATTTTGTCACATTAATTACCCCTTGTCTCAGCAGGAGAAATGTGAACCAGCTGTTCCGTGCCTAGCCCACGACTGCCACAACATAACTTACCTACACAGATGCACATTGTAGTAGTTGAGGTTGAGGCTATGGAATGGAAAACAGTTTAACAACGCGGACTAAGGCAGCGCATTCCGTTTCCTCGCAATCGGAACAACGCTTGCCTGAACCACAACTCTCTAGATCCTTAACCACGGATATGCCGAAACCACACATATGCATGGTTAAGGCAGAGAGTGGTCTGCGGTCTAGCTGTGCGAATGGGCGGAGAGTGACAGAACAGGAAGAATCAGGAGAGGAAAGTGGTGCTGAGGGTAGTTTTTTGTGGTGGGGACTGTTTTAGGGCTAAGGGCAAGTGGGGGGGTTTTGACAGTGGGAAGGGTTTTAGAGTTTAGGGTGGGGGAGTTGGGTAGTTTTAATGGGGAGTGGCCAGTTTTCAGGGGTGGGGGCAGTTTTAGGGCTGAGGGAAGGTGGGCTTTGGTCAGGGTAGTTTTGAGAAAGAGACTAGAGAGTGGAAAAGGAAGGATTAGGGGAGGTAAGCAAGGCTTGGGGATGGATTTTGGGGGGTAGTTTTTAGGGGTGGTGGTGTTTTAGGGCTCAAGTCGGGGTAGATATTTTGACAAGGGTCAGGTTTTAAGGGCTGGATCTGGGTTTTAGGGATAAGGGCAGAGAGGAAGGTGCCGTTTTTAGGGGTTGGGGTCCGTTTTGTGACTGAAGGCGGGGGTCTGGGATCAGGGTAGTTTTTAGTAAGGGGGAGGGGAAGGGATAGTTTTAAAGGTAGGGTGGGTCATTTTTAAGGCTCAGGGTGAGGGCGGTAGATGGTTTTAGGAACAGGGTGGGGTCTGATTTAGGGCTCGGGGGGGAAGGGGCAGTTTTAAAGGCTGGGTGAGGTGGACTTCAGGGCTGGGGTATCAGCCATTAGAGGCAGGATGAGGGTGGCAGGGTGCAATTTACCATGCATATTCGTTTACTAAACTTGGTTTCACAACGAAATTCATTATAAAGGCATGCATGGTAAAGACGTGGTTGTGGTTCTCACTGTGATGTTTAGGCATGTGTGGTTGTGTCATAAAAAGCTATGGAACCAGTGCTATTACATCTATACTGTTCCCTACTTTCTGAGAGCGCCTGAATTCATTCAATTCCTCCAAATGACAATGTCCCTTCTTCAGAACGTAAGACACCCTTCCAATCACAAGGACATCAGACAAGCAGGCCATAACCTTTCCTCTTAGAAAATTACTCTGTTTTAAGAGCTATTTATGTACAGATCACACAGAGTGCTTCTCTCCACAAATATAGCCCGCATATATACAGAATCTCCTGAAATATTTTAGCTCAGGTGAAATCTTCTCCCATACAAGATTCCAATATCCTGCATTCAGTCCACACTCCATTGAAGCTACTGTGCTAAAAAAGTCCCTTACATTAGGGATAGACTAATTTCCATAATGTCCAGAATGTGGTGGGAGTTTGAAAATCAGATTGTCGCAATCAGTAAATGTGTTAATGGACAAAAGGATATTAGTCTTTGCCATTCAGTTATTCACCCTGGTTTTTCTGTGTGCAGAAAATGCAGCCCGTAAGAGATTAAGGCGGTCATTCTGACCCTGGCGGTCAAAGACCGCCAGGGCGGAGGACCGCGGGAGCACCGCCGACAGGCCGGCGGTGCTCCAATGGGTAAAGCCGCGGTCGGACCGGCAACATTGGCGGGCTCCCGCCAGTGTACCGCCGCCCCATGGAATCCTCCAAGGCGGCGCAGCTTGCTGCGCCGCCGAGGGGATTCCGACCCACCCTACCGCCATCCAGATCCCGGCGGTCCGACCGCCGGGATCCGGATGGCGGTAGGGGGGGTCGCGGGGCCCCTGGGGGCCCCTGCAGTGCCCATGCCACTGGCATGGGCATTGCAGGGGCCCCCGTAAGAGGGCCCCTAAATGTATTTCACTGTCTGCTGTGCAGACAGTGAAATACGCGACGGGTGCAACTGCACCCGTCGCACAGCTTCCACTCCGCCGGCTCGATTCCGAGCCGGCTTCATCGTGGAAGCCTCTTTCCCGCTGGGCTGGCGGGCGGCCTGAAGGCGACCGCCCGCCAGCCCAGCGGGAAAGTCAGAATTACCACTGCGGTCTTTCGACCGCGGAACGGTAACCTGACGGCGGGACTTTGGCGGGCGGCCTCCGCCGCCCGCCAAGGTCAGAATGAGGGCCTAAGTGCCTGATTTATGTCTTGGCAGAGAGGAATACTCTGTCACAAACGTGAAAGAAATCCCATTTGCTGTATTACAATCCCATTCTATTTTATGGGGAGCACGATACAGCGGCTAGGATATCCATCACATTTGTGATGGAGTATTCCCTATACCAAGGCCTAAATCAGACACGGATATAAAATAGCTACCTGTGGCAGGAACAGACACCTCACTGGATGAAGAAAACAAGGATAATGGAGGAAACAGGTTTCACAGATAAACTGAGAAATGGAACAGCATGAAGTGGATCAGGTTGGGGAGGCAGATGTGATGTAAAACCTCAAATTAAGGAGGTCATGAAGACGCATAAAGTTAAAAATTGTTAAGTGACTTAGAGTATCTAGACCTTTACATCCTGCATTTCCTGAGATATTGCTTCCTGAGACTCTCTCAGTCACTTCAGGACCCCCTTGAGAGCAGCAGGACACATTTCCTTGGGTAAAGGAGTGGCCTGTGCAAAAGGGCTGTCGGGTCCCAGGGACCAACTTGTCCCTCAACTGTTGGTTTTCTTCTGGTTGGGCAATGAGAGGAGGTGATGATGCCTATGCAGTGCGTGCAGCCTGAGGCTCCCACTGAATAAGGACCTATCAGTTAATGAGGGGCAGGGAACAGGCTCAGGTAGAGGTGGGGCCCGCTCTTTGAGCAACACAGTTTGTTGTTATTCAAGGCCTGGAGGAGCCCCAAGACCTGCCTCCTCTTGCGTGACGATGTCCACATCTCTCCCCCAGCCCTAGATCCCTCTCTAATCTCATCCTGTAGTGTAGCCATTTTCAATATAGCTTCATGCATGTTAGTTTTACATACTAGGCCGCTGTGCACTTTGCCCTAGATATATTTTATTCAGCATCGCACTGTTATTTTACAATAACCTGTTTTTACGGTCTTGTTTTAATTTCTTCTATCACACTGTTTAGCTTAGTTCAGCACTGTGTTCTCAAATAATGCATTCTTGATCGCCCTGTGCTTCAGTCAAGGTTACAGTCTGGTGAATTACGGGTAAACGTGGTAGATGTTTAGTCTCCAGCATTCGTAGAAAATACACATCCTTACGTAGGAACATTTTCTTAGAATATCTGTGTGTTAGTTATAAAAACACTTTCTAGTCCTAGTACACGTCAAGAGGGGTATTCCAGCCAGGGACCCACAACTGTATGCTGAATGCCCCGTTGCAGATGCTGATGCAGATTACAGGCCTTTGCTCAGGTATGAGGGTCGATCTCCTCCTGGGGGAACCTGAAAGGCAGGCTTAGAGCTTAGGATGCTGTGCTCGAAAATATAACTTAGAGAGAGAATAACCTAGCGGCACTATGATAGCTTTATTCTTATGCTTCACTCTCATTGTTACTATTTTAATATTACTGTGTTGTGTAGTTCTTGTTATTGCAGCTCACGCTTTGCTATCTAAAATGCAGTTGTTTCATTAAACCAATCTTTAAAACTTACACTGCTTCTATTGTCATTTATATATGAGACCGCACTGTGTATGAGAGAACCGGTTGTGACCTGATTGACCACGACTTCCTTGAGAAGTATGTCATGCGCTCGGCTGCCCAATTGTCTCTACCATTTGGGAGAGATGAGGCACTGCTAGTTAGCCGGAGCAAAACACGGATTTAGAGTGACAAGTGTCATCCACTGTGGGTCAGACTCAGTCCCCCACACTGTGAACGATCTTGCAATCAAAATCCATCAGTCTCATTAAGATAATGAGAGCCTACGCGACAATCCCAGAGTATTTTGGTAAAAGATCACCAATGTCTCCAGGCAGGTGAACAATCCCTTCTAATGTTGGCTTCCTCCTCCTCATCGCTTATATAAAGTCTTGGTGACCACCTCAAAGTCAAGCATCTTCTTTCTTGCTCCAGGTCTTTCTGTACTGAATCTTGGCCAACCCAATCCACTGAAAAGGAATGTGAAAAAAGAGAGACATTTTGAATTCATATATTCAGTGCAGCATATCAACATAAAATATTGTAAAGGGGTATTTTATACTTTAATGCAAGATCTGACATTGTGCAATATTTAAAAAACTTGTCACAATACAATTATTTTATACAAATATTTGTTCATTTTCAACTACGTACAACTTCAATTTTTAAAATAAACTTTGGATTGAGGCCTTCAAAGGAGGAGAAAGGAATATTTTAACAGCTCATTTCTTTCACTGTGCTTAAAGTAGAAAAAATGTTTTGTAACATCTTCCACACATTGGCTATCTGAGATTCCAAAGCCACAGAGCATTCTAAAGGATTATGTATTATTATTAATTTCGTGTCATGTACCTGCCAAAATATTGATTATGTACATTATGACTGTAATGGGTGAAACATATGTGGTGGTTAGTGGTAACTGAAAGGTGCACAGTGTCAGCTTCACACAAACTAAACTTGACACCATGGGAATATAATAGTTCACAAATATAGTCATTGTGCTTTAACTTTGATGTTGCTGTAGAACTTTGAAATACCTTCCATAATTACAAGATCAGATGATTAATCAGTGCAAACAAAGCTACAACTATAGATGCATGTTAGTAATTTTATACATTTTTAATTCTTTTAGAGCACACAAATAATGCAGGTTAATTACAACATGGAGGATAAGAACAAAGCTCAAACTGGACACAACAGGACACCTCTCTAAAAAGACATATTAAAAAACACACTTACCATATATTTGCTGCTCAAACATTTTCAACTGAGCATGAAGGGATGGCCACGCTTCTCTCAGGAAGCTTCTGTACAGTGGTGTGATGGAGGATATGACTGATATGACAATCCCATAATGTCCTGGGCTTTTATTCAAGCCTAGCAACAAAGGCCCCCCAGCGCTGGATGTGGACTCTCATTGTACTGCATGTGCATGAGACAATATTGCACCTGATTTGTGCCCATGCTGCATTACTCAGCTGCATCTGCGGACCCCCATAAAGGTGAGAGTATGTTTAGAGGCTACCCTAACTAATAATGCTAGATTCATCATAATTGAATGGAGGCATGGTGATTTTCATCCAGTCTCTTGGCTATGTTGGGGGTTAGCCTATGCCAAGGAGCAGAAAGATAGTGTAGGAGGGTGTTGTGATCAGAGGACGGCTCAGAATAGCTACAAAATGCCCAATGTCATATTCATGTATGTAATTTCTTGTTTGTTGACCTAAGCACAGGTCTCAGCCATGACTGCAGCGGCATACAGTGTGGAGACTCTGCATGCAGGAGGAAACCCTCTGCATGCAGAGCGGATAACCCTGGACACAGGAGGGAAACCTCTGCATGGCTCTAGTCTTATCTGGTGGCTTAGTGGGCTAATGCATCCACTGTAGGGGTTGGTGATGGTGTTTGACCTCATAGTTACAAGTTCAAATCCCAGTGGGTTGACTCAGTCATTTATCCTTCTGATGTCGATAACATAAGTACCATTGAGTTGGGGAACAACAAACATCTGTTCTTCAGTATCAAGATACCTCTCTGGGTAAATGTGTACTTTACAAATACACATTATGTCATACATATAGCAAATCTGGATGCAGGAGGGAGATCCCTGCATGTAGCAAGGACCCAAAACAACTGATAGGATCACAAATGTTTTCACAGGGATTTTTATATACCTAATATATGCATGTTAAATAAGGTATTTAGTATGTGTGACCAAAAACATAAGTGCACTATGTGAGATTTTGTAGTTAAGTGTTTTAATGATAACTGTGAATATTATAGGAAATTAAGAGTCCTTTTTATTAGGGCATAGCATGTTAGTTGATGATATTTTGTCAAAAAAATAAAGTTGTCTCAGGCTAAGATATTTGGACAGTGGGGTAGTAATTCACCATTCATCAGTGACTGCAGACCATCCAACCACATGAATACAGCAACCAAACTAGCAGCACAAGAAAAAACATGAGTTAAGTATCAAATCCTGCACCTGCAGACCCTTATCCCTATTCTGTACACCATGCTCAGTACCTTGATGTGGGTGTAGAACAGGGTCAAGATCCAAAAGTAAACCCTTATGCTTGGCAATGTTATGCAACACATAACAGGCTACAATAATCTTGCACACAATTTCTATGGTGTACACCATCGCCCTCCTAAATGGTCAAGACCTATGAATCATGACTTAAATATCCCAAAAGTGTGTTCCATAAGTGTGGATGCAAGTGGGCCCTATTGTACTTCTTTTGAGGTAGCGTGGTTTAATGTCTGTAGGATGTGAGGCAATAGATACAGCATACCAATCATCATCTGCAACAAAGACATGTGAAATGTTTAAAAAGGGGCCTCTATTCCATATTTAATACATCATGACTGCAGACTTCCAGGCAATGAAATTTGAAGTTAATGTGTGTGTATTATGTATTAGAGATGCCACCCCTAAGCACACATTTAGGTTCATTGTGAGGCCTTGTTACTTACCAATAAGCCACATCACAGAAATACCCAGCATCCAAACAACATACACAAGGTGACAATTTAGCTGTTGTCTGCTTCCATGTAAGGCAGTATACACATCAGTGAAGGAACCCCTGGCATTGCAGAGAGCTTGCATGTTGATGGAATGCCAGTGGTGTCTTCTACAGAAAAGTTGTGCTGAGTGGTGAGATGACTGAAGTGGCACATGGGTGTGAATGACACCTAGCACATGAGAGAAATTGACAAAGGCATAATTACCTTGCCACTCATTTCTTTATCACCTGTGGCTTTGACATGGCAATAAACTAGTACACTATTCTGTTGATGCATTTCAGTACCTGATGGACATACTAAGAGTGGTTTGCCTGTGGGATGCCAATGTTGTTAGTGGTGACCCTATGGAAAGATCCAGTGGTCAGGAAATTGAATGCAACCAGTATTTTGTGATATAGGCAGGAAAAGCGATGAGGGAGCCAACAAACTAATAGGGAGAGCCAGGCCAGAGTAGAGCCAAGCGTTGTCTCTGGTTTTAAGATACCATGAACGAGCTGAGTCCTCAAAACACTTGGCATGTAAAGCATGCAACAAACGTAATGTAAAAATATGAAATGTTTATTTAAAATTCTAACAAGTGTGTTTTTAACACAAAGAAAAATGTATTTCACCTCAACACATCAAAAGTGATAGTTTTAAACATGAAGTTGGAAATATTATTGCTGCCCATCCCTAAAGACAGTGTCATTAATGAATTAAGAGATGTCAGTTTTCCCTATATGTGAGTTGTTGTTTTATAGATGGAGCAAATTGATAGTCCATTAATTCAAACACAAGAGGTTTTTGTACATCACACATCTTAAACACACATTCTTTAATGTGCTGACATGTGTGTTAATGAAGAAAAGGGAGGCTTGGGGAAATACCTAGTCTTACACAAATTGTACGAGAGGTAAGCCTGGATTGATCCTAGGTTTTCTGGTTTCATATTATGCAATTCAAGTCTCTCAAACATTCAAGTCTCTTAACATCAAAGTTCTATATTTTGCTTTTAATTGTTGCAACATGAGAGTAGAGCATAGGTTGCAGGTGGAAGTTATTTGAAAGCATGGCTCATTTTGGGCTTGAATTTCCAAGAGGGCTTGTGCTGAGGTAGGCATCTGGCTCGAACCTGGTTAAAGCTGTCAGTGTCTTGCTCACTTCTAGACAGGAGTAGCCTAAAAGAAGGTTGTAGGTTAATCAAGCACCTGCTGCCAATCTGTAACCAGGTCAAGCATCATATCAGATGAGAAGTAGTGTTTGGGAATGACTGCTTCTATGGACATCCCAAAGATGTTGATCCTTTGCCTGTAAACTTTCTGTAAAAATTGGTTCATTAGTTGTGAAAGACTTTAGTCCTTTGTCAGTGATATGTTCATAAATGTCTCTTTAAAATAACCTAATGCCCACATTGTAGCACATGTGGCTTTCTCTTAGAGTAGTGAAGCAGAGCAGTCCAATGCCTGCTCAGAGGCATTGGTATGAACAAGTAACCCCAGCTCAATCACACAGAACACCCCTTAATAAATCACTATCCAGACAGTCCTTTACTTTTGACAATGAAGCATATATTTGTGGCACACATATTACTAACTACTGTGCATTAAATTACAACTGTGTACAATCAGGTTGAAGGGAATAACTTTAGTGATACCCTCATCAAACATTACATCTCTAGCAAACCCTGAATCTCATAATCACACTAACCTCCACATATACTAGATGCCATACCATTATACATAGTCATATAATTATCAATGAGTCAGGCCTATTGGCTTTGTCATGTCTCATTATCAAAAAGGGAGGTCTAATGGCTTAGTCAGGGTGTCAACACATTAGTTAAAAAAAGCAAACATGTTAAAATTCATTATCACATTGGGGGAGTTCACCACAAGCATGATGGCTGATTCTTAAGGAGCTCCTGTGCACAGTCCCCTACTACATAATGAAACACTGTAATACAATAAGTGCCATCTATCACATTATAGGAAAGGAGAAGCAACAGACCTAGCACATCCTAGGTGAACAACGAACAGCACTGGTCACTGGTGTCAGTTGAATTGAGGAAACCTCAAAGATTGGAGAAAACTGGTGGAAAGGAGATTCATAGATACAAAACACTGGAGGTGCGAAGTGATCTGTTGCACTGCACCATCTGCAGGAGTACAAAAAGTGACCCTTGACTATTTGCACGCCTCTGCTCCCCGCTGATGATGTGCTGGTACTCCTGGCATTAATTAGAAGGTAAGCCACCTCACCGCTAGACTCCGACGTAGCAACACATAGTATGAGTAGGAAGAGATACTAATATATGCAGAAGCTGAAAAGTGACAGCAGCAGAGAACAAGGTGGCTTTCACACTTACGAAAGAAAGCAGCACCGTACCTGTAGTGGTATGAAGATTGAAGGCCACACTGGAAGACTGACATACAAGGGCTGAGAACTCCGATAGAGGGAGTGGAGCTATGCTACAAAGGGGCCCCATCTTCATTCTTCCTGTTAATGCCTGATGATAAATTACTGAATCCAGGGTACCACCTAATGCTTCAGAAAGCTAATAAATATACAAAGAAGATATTGAAAGGCACTAAAATGAACCAATTTATTTTAACAGGGAGATTTTTACCCCACTGTATATAACAGGAAGACTAAAAGCCCTACTATTGATGGTTTATTAGACCTGATAAATGTTACTAACTTACCTAGCGTACAGCATCAACCTAGCTATATAGATGCTACCATCGAATTTGATACATAAAAGCTACTAGCTGTACTTATGCCTGGAAATAAAATATCACATCAACTCTTTTTCTTGGAGGCACTATCTGTAGGGGTTAAAAATCGACTACTATACAGTCAAGAAAACAGTAACTCTAAATCTATTGTGGCTGCTTGAAAAGGCATCACAGTTTCTATAGGAAAGGTAGAGGAGACAACTGCAAATACTAATAGAGACTTGACACTAGTACATGATGATCTTGCAAGCAGAAAAACATACAACAGAATCTCTGAAATGCAAATGGGCAGCAAAGAAGCCAGAGTCTTGGCAAACCAAAATTGGGATATAGATGGGTGGCAGTTAGAAACAGAAGGTGGCTGAATTAGAGAATGAAGGTAGGAGAAACTACACTATGTGTCATTGGCCTTCCTGAGAATGAGAGAGAAACAGACATGCCAGCTTATCTGATGGACCTTTTATCCAAAATAACAAGCCTGTCCTTCAAGCCATTGCTAGAGATCCAATGGCTACTACATTAGGGGAAGGCCAACCGCTGTCAATCTGTTACCTTGAGCAGTGATTGCCTACTTACAAAGATTTCAGCAGGCCCAAGCAAACATGCATGTATATTAAACGCATTGACCATTTAAATATAGACAATTATATATCTGTTGCAACAAACTGTTAGTTATAAACAAATATCATTCAGGAAAAGTGTCTAAGCCTAATACTGCACCTGAGAAAACTGAATGCCAGATGCAGGCTGCTTGAACCAGCGACCATGACAGTTATATATAAAGGAAAGACCAACGCCTATCAAGATTTAGAAGAGCTGTAACAATTTCTTATAAATATCATTGACAATGAAATGGACACAAGAGCATGACAAGACCCTAATTCAGGTATTACATCCACAGTCTGAGTCCCCTCTACTGCTCAAAAGGGCATCTCTGGGATGTAGGAAGGACTGCTACGCAGAAAAAAGGCACACCTCTGGGATAAGTACGGAGAAAAGTTAGAGGAACAAGAACTGCTCAAGCTGAGAGATAAATCGAAACCACCCCTGAACGTGTAATACAGGCTATAACACTGCTCAATTAATTAAGGACAATGGGAAAGGCTTTAGGTTTTATATATAGCATTGGTTACAAACATTTTCAAAGGAATCACTCTACTTTCACATGACGAGCCACTTGCCTTAATAGCATAGCCCAAAGCTTAAAGATAGTAGCTCCTTACTCATTCAACAGATGATCCCAGAGTGCATCCGGCATTTTGAATTGAACATCCCAATTATACATCATTGATTCACCTCCTTAGGGAGATCCTCAGATGTAAACATCTGCAATTCAAATTTTATCTTGTTTAATGGGACCTATAATGTAGCTGTGGGGCAACAGCAGGAAGTATTGATAGAATAGGCAGACTTCTGCCATGACTAGTGCTCTCCCTTCACTGACTCTATGGTCCATGAATGTTAAAAGGCTAACATTATTTGTTAAACAACCACCTGGCACATGGGAAACCAGATATAGAGCTTCTCCAGGAGACCAAACTCAACTCTGAAGAGTTGGGCAATCTTAAGAGAGACTGGGTGGGAAAAGTCAGTCTGGACCAGACCTCACAGTCATCAGAACCAAAGCACACTATGAAAAGAGAGGTATGGCCATACTTCTACACAAGCAACTGGAAGTTACAGAGTACTATGGAGAGCCACACTCT
Organism: Pleurodeles waltl; assembly: GCF_031143425.1. Classification (NCBI taxonomy): domain Eukaryota; kingdom Metazoa; phylum Chordata; class Amphibia; order Caudata; family Salamandridae; genus Pleurodeles; species Pleurodeles waltl. The sequence continues at coordinate 1,479,342,110 of NC_090444.1, forward strand.
TATAGTAGGATCAATATATGCCTGAACAAAAAGGCCTTTCTTTTCCAAACTCAATAGACTTTTTAGAGAATCTAGTCATTCTCAGTTCCTTGCAGGAGGTGACTTGAATGATTGATTGGGTCCTGGATAAGTTAGGAAACTGGATTTGACCAAAAATCAGGATAGAAATATCCATGTATTACCCATGGCACTGTTGGTGTGTCACTAATTGGAAATGTTGCTTTTTCCATTTGCTCAATAGTAATTCATGTATATGTGAATACTATTTTTGCCATTGTTTTCTGCATCAATGTCAGATTAGGAGGTTCAAAGATAACTGCTCATTTAAAAGTTGCCAATGAGCAAAACCTGACCTGAGTGTTTGTAACGCCAGTTTAATTGGATGATAGCTACTGACTAAACTTGTGCATATTGCAATAACCCCAAATCTCCTTTCACTCAATCTACAGCTGAGGACCAAATGTGGTTTAATGAGTACTTCCTTTTAGAAAGCCAATGTTAATAACTTTGAAAACTGTTTGCAATTGTTTAAATTATTTCTGCAGTTTCTTTTTCTGAGTATATGTATAGCTCTTTGTAAATTGCATATATTCCTGTTGCCAGGAATCTTTTCTTGCTAGTAGTACGTAGTCCTAGAAGGAAATTGGAAACATCCATGATTTCTTTAATCAGTAAAAAGTGTTCTTTATCAGCTGAAAGACTCAAACTTTCTAACCATCATTGGCATAGCTTATCTGCACTATTTGTAGTGACTGTTACAGATGTTTGCATGTTATAACGTAGGTTGGGATGATTAGCTCTAGGTCCCGGAGTGCTGAAAAGAAAACAACGCATGCAGGTATCGAAATCATATAGCCAAAAGGGTAAACCTTCAGTAGGAAACTGGTAGAAGTATAAGTTTTATTTTGGATTTATTCATTTATAGCTGAGTCTGACATTTTTATTTGCAATTGCCAGTTATTGAATAATGTCAAATTGACTTTTGGCATCCAATGTTTCCTTAGGTCTTTCATGGTACCAAATCCCAGACAGGTAGTCTACTGGATAGTTTTGTTGAGGAGCAATACTTTCTTTAGGTATTATGCATGCTTGAAAACATGGTTCTATGCCTTGATTTTGCCAAAAACTGATTTCCCAAATTATTTCCTCATCAATATTTGCTTTCCAATAATTGTGTTCCTGGCTAGCCAGATTATGACTAAACTCAGTGGATTAAAGTAGCTTGTTAGTCATGATTTTGTTTTTCTGAAGTCATTGTGGCTTCTGTGAAAAATAAAAAAAAGCCGAAGAATGTGATCTATCACTACTCTGAAAATAAGTGCATTTTTTCAAGAAACTAGAGTGACTATCAGGGCTCAAAGCCTCACAATGTTCCCATTGTGTGTAGTTGTATATGTCTCTTGAATAACTGGTTCTATCTATGTAATTGTGTGCATGGTGATGATGCATTTCATTATAGTTATTGATCTCAAATAAGGATCTTCATTATTCATCATAGCATATGCCTACAAGCCAGACATACTTGTTTTAAAAGTCTCTGTGTCTGAGCCATCTGAAATAAAAAATATGGAAAAATAATGTAATTTATTAAAACTTTTATCACATAAGGTAAATGTAATGCCTCAGTAGGTCCCTTTAACAGGTATAAAACCTTTTCCTTAACTATTCCCTTGGGCATAGGATAAGCTGTGATATGTGCAGGGACAAAATGTCCATTGGGAAGTAGTGGAACAACATTCATTGTGGATAACCTCATAATGAGATAAAAGTTCCCAAAGATATACAGGCATAGGGTCAAGGGAAAATCAGGTACCTGTCATGAAAACAATGATAGATACAAAGCAATCTCTGCATGAAGTGACTGCAGAGTGTGTTGCAAAGGCCTTTGTACAATATCGAGAGTCGTTCTCATTTTTAGTTAGCTCTCCAAAAGGCATCATCACAAATGATAGTGAGTGAGGTGGTACTTCATAGTGAACCATAGAGTTGTGTGGAGCAGTATCAACTGTATTGATGGCAGTGTGAGGTTTGTCTATGGAACTTAGTGCTTTGTGCAGGATTGAAGACATAGGCCCACATTACAACCCTGGCGGACGGTGTAATGTTGGCGGTAGAACCGCAAACAGGTTGGCGGTAATTACCGCCCCATTATGACATTGGCAGTTTGGCACATGCCAAACCGCCAATGTATCACACCGTCCACCATGGCGGTAATGACCGCCAGGCTGGAGACAACAGTGTCCACCCTGGCGGCCATCACTAGTCTGCTTTTCGGGATCATGAACCCGCATACCGCCATGGATTTCGAACCCCCACGAAAACCATGGCGGTAGGCACTATCAGTGCCAGGGAATTTGTTCCCTGGCACTGATAGGGGTCTCCCCATCACAAGAGTCTTCCCCCAACACCCACAACCCCCCTACCACCTCCCAAAGATGGTAGGGCCCCATCTCCTCTCCACCTGACCTCCATGGGCCCAACGACATACCCCCCACCCACCCACTCACGTGGGCACACACCACTCACACACTTTCACGTGCACATACATGCCCACATGCACACATACATACACGTTACCTCCCCACTACACACATCACCCCCCCGCAAACATACACTCACCCACACGCCCCCTCTAAACACTCACACTCACTCCCTCATTCACGCACACACTACACAACACCCGCACCCCCCTCCCCTGTCGAACGATCACCTTACCTGACTCAGTGTTCGTCCGGGAGGGAACGGGATCCATGGGGGCTGCTCTGCTGCAAGCACCCTATCACCAGAACACCGCCACGCCAAATACTAGAACGTAATTTGGTGGGTGGTGTTCTGATGACGTGGCGGTGACGGAGTGGCAGCCACCACTACACCGCCGACTGCCAGTATGGCTGCTGGCGGCCCTCCATCCCAAAAAATGATGGAGGGTCGCCATCAGTCATAATCTGGTTGGCGGAAGACCGCCAACACTGGCGGTCTTCAGTCTGGCGGGAACTCGGCGGTCTTTCGAAAAGACCGCCGAGGTCGGAATGAAGGACATAATGTGCTCTAATATCTTCAGTTGTGAGCTTGAGCTAGTAATATTGCTGTCTTGTTCAAGGGGTGATTCATTCAGAGTAGTGAGATGCTGAGAGGTTCTTCTCTGAATCTTGTGTCTGCGATGGTTTACTGTAGAAGATAAACCAGACAGTTTTTTTTTTATTTGGTTGATGGACACCTGTCTGTTTCTCTTTGAACCAGGCAAAGGAGGTAATATTACAGTTCTGTTGACGTTTACTCCAAGAAGTGGAACTCCGAAGAGAACATGGTATGGGGTGCGTACTCCCAGTACTCAGCTAGGCAAGTTATTTAATGCTCTTTGGACTCCATACAGATTATGGTACCAACTAAGACCTCAAATCCTTTAGGACTGTATCACTCATGTTTCTCTACAGCCATACTCATAGAAATCAAGAATATAAATCAATTGCCGCCAATATATACTTATATTGGTTAACAGAATTTATTGAACAGATGCGGTCCAAATTAATCCCCCTGAAAGGGATGTTGGAGACTGTTAGAGGAGTTGGCAAGGGTCTTTTGACAGTGGAAGGCTTAATTTGTTGACAAATGTCACACTGTCTAACATATTCTCTAGTCTGTTTATATAAACCAGACCACAGTAGTGTTGCTGTAGTATTGCTACAGTTACTTTGACTCCTGCATGAGCATATGCCAATCTATTAAGAGCTGCCTTGATTAAATGTAAGCTGGTCATTTTATTGGGTATTATTCTGTTTCCCACTCCTGGTAGTGTGACTACAGAAGTATAATCTGAATTAAGTGTGCAAGAGTACTTGGAAGGAAAGCCTGCAGGAGGCTTTCATACAGTGCATGGTTGTAGGTATAGATATCTATGTCGATCTTGATTTGAGATCTGTAACAGCCTGAACTGCAGTGTTCGCAGCTAAGACAGTAACACAGTTACCTTTGGTTTCAATGCTGTCACGCTTGTGACCCAAAGTATGCGTTTTATGCACCAAAGCCAGGTTATCTTATAGGACATCCACCTTTCCTCAAAGCTGCTTTTCTTTATAGATTTGCCCTTTGAATCCTTACATCCATCCAAATGCCAATGCTCTATGTCAACATCGTTACCTTGCACACAGAAATGTGAGTTGGACACAATGAGTGTGAGAACTACTGAGACAGCCATTTAGTATGCAAGTAACAGGGCATGTAAATCTATCACCAAGCAGTTTAGTATGGGTGCTCTGTGGATGGAATTCACCATCTTTCACTAAATCTTGCCCCACTGCCCAGGCTTCAGAGTACTTAAATGTTGTTCCTATCCCTGGCTGTGCAGAGACCTTTCTTAGCGAATATGCTTGATAAAATTCAATGGACTAGGTAGTCAGAACTAGACAACATGTTGTTCATATTTGAGAAAAGCTTATGTACAAATAGTGGGATCATACGGAAACTTTACATCCACTGCACTCAAAGAAAAGGCCTACTACACCCATCTTGAATGTTAAGTGTTGGCATAAGGAATACTTGCCTTGATGGCTGCGTCAAGTGCTAGTATGGGCGAAAGTACAATCATTAGTTTTCCCTGTGCCAAAGGTAGCTCCTTCAATATAGTTGCCACACAGCTGCAAGGATCATTTCAATGGAAATAAAAAAGTGCTTCGGCCAGAGAATAGAAGTGAGATATGTATGCAGTAGCACCACTCTGTCCCTCATTTTCGGTCACATAGGTATAATCTGAGTGACTTGGTATAACTCATGACTCTGAGGTTTGTTTAACTGTCCTTGGTTTGTAAATATTTTGTATTAGCTTGTCTACTTGCAAAGCAGGTAAGGTATTGGCGTGTTTGTTTGATAACTGTTTTGATAAAATCATGGGATAAATGAAGTCATACAAGGGCTTCACTGAGTCACCACAGTAGTGTGGCAAGTAAGCATGTCCAAGGTTGAGAAATCTCAAAAGAGATTTGTTAGAAATTGGGACTCTACTTGGAAGAAGTATGCACCCTGTCCAAAGTAGGAACCCCAATTCTAGTGGTGTAAGTCACAACACACCCTAAATCATCCAGTGCTCACCCTCTGATAGCTTGTCAGATAGTAGACAGGCTTAACGCAGAAGGCAATGTGTAAAGTATTTGTGCAATCTTTATTTAGAAAGTCCTGCTACTTTCTTCTTCTTCATTGGAGTTTCAGAGTCCAATCTTCATGCTTTCTTTTTACGCTGACATCATTCACACTTTCTGTTTAACTTTTCCTGCACTATTTCCCCTTTCTTTGGTACTCAGGTCGACTCCCTTTCTCTGCTCATTTACTATCAGTGTCCTGAAATAACATGGAGAGCAGTTATCAGAATACTGACATTGTTCATGTTTTTTAAATTTTATTGTGACCCCTTCAATTGTAACCATCCCTATTAGATTTCCAGGTTGTGGGTGATCCAGTCAGTCTTTTCTCTTTCTCCATTTGTTTCTTCTTCTTACCTGTTGCAGATTTCTCTTTATCAGTTATATTTATTATTGCCTTTAGGTCTGTATCATGACCCAGAGAGGTATAAGCTTGTTCAATTATTTTCGGTAGTTCCCATTCATCATCATTATCTGGGACCGCTTCCAGTCTCTGATGTGTAGCCAGAACTTAAGCTTCTCCCTTAATGTTTCATAGGATAATAGAGGAAATTGTAGAGAAGTTCCCCATTAAGTTAATTCATAAGTCAAGAATTGGTGTAGTTCCATGCTCATTCTGCATTTCTTTAAGTATAGCAGGGAGAACTGCCAATGAAGGTGAGTCATAACTGCTGGTGTAAATGTATACAAATATGCTTCTCCCAGTGCCACGCACTTCTATGGGTGGTCCGATTCCAAGACATATAGGCGCTCATTATGACATTGGAGGTAAAAACCGCCTACCGCTGCAGCGAAGGTGGCCAAAAGACTGTCACCATGGCTTCCAGCCGTCCACCATAATATGACCACAGCTGGATTTCCACCAGAAGGATGGCGGAAATCCGGCTGTGGCCATGCTGGTGGACGGCAGTAAGGTGGTACTGCTGCCAGCAGCAGTGCCACACCAGTAGTCTGCCGCCACACGTATTATGAGAATTAATACATCCTGGCAGTGTTCTGCTGGCGGACCATGCTGCTGGCATCAGCGCCCCGTCCCGTCACCTGCCAAAGGACCCTCTCAACAAAGGTAAGTAGGTCCTCCGACAGGGGAGGGGGTGAGGGTAGTGTGTGTGTGTGTATGTGTGAATGTCTGTGCATGTGTGTATGCTGGTGTGTGTTGCGTGTTGTATGTGTCTGCATGTGTGGGGGTGTGAGTGCTTGTAAGTTGACTTGTTTGACAGCATGTCTGCGTGTATGCAAGTGTGTGAGGATGTGTGTGTGAATGGATATATGCATGCGTAGGTGAATGTGGGAATGGGTCTGTGTATGCGTGTGTGTGTGTGTGAAGGGAGGGGCGTGTATGAAGGGGGGTCTGGAGAGGAAGGGGAGAACCTGTGGAGGTGCCTACCGCCATGGCTTTCATGGAGGTAAGGAAGCCATGAAACAGTGGCGGTAGGCAGGGTCATTATCCCGCAGGCAGTCTAGTGATGGCTGCCGGGCTGGGGATTGATGTCTCCAGCCCGGGGGCAGTTACCGCCGTGGCGGTCGGTGTCCTACATTGGCATAATATGGAGGAAAGTACCGCCAGCCTGCTGGCAGTACTTTCCTCCATATTACCGCCGACCGACAGGGTTGTAGTGACTCCCATAGTCAGTATTCTATGTTTGTCTTGGAGTGTAGTGGACTGATACACTGCTTCTAACTGGTTAGATTTACAAGCAACCCAGAAAACTATTTCTTCACACTTCATGGGTGCTTTTCCATGATAGCATTATTATTCTGTGAACAAATGGCTTGTATTTGGGTTGGAGTGACTAATCATGCCTGAAGCTTAGCATGCATTGGTCGAACCGCTCAAGTCTCCTGTATAAGGCAAATGTGTAATTTAAAATTACTGTCATCTCTTGGGTGCTAGATTGTCAAGGTGAGGAACGGGCGTATAGCCAGCCAAGACTGGCCAGCAGCCTGTTCATCGCTCAGGAGCCCTGTTAGAACTGGGGTCTTTGGTTGGCAGTCAGGTTACTCCCTGTCCAAGCAAGGCCCTCACTCTAGTTAGGGTAAAGGAGAATCACCCTTAGTTAACCCCAGCTCACCCCGTTGGTAGCTTGGCACAAGCAGTCAGGCTTAATTTCAGAGTCTAGGTGTAAAGTATTTGTACCAACACACAGAGTAACTCAGTGAAAACACTACAAAATAACACAACACAGGTTTAGCAAAATAGGAACTATTTATCTAAACAAAACAAGACCAAACCGACAAAAATCCAACATACACAAGTCAAGTTATTAATTTTAAAATCAAAAGAGTCTTGAATCATTGAGAAAACAGTAAAAACAATGTTAACGTTGAAAAGTACCTGGGTAGCATCAAATTAACACGCACGGGCTAGTGTGGGTCGGAAAAGGCAGTTTTGCCTTGCTGCAATAAATGCTTTTAGTTAAGTGTCTATTCTCCTTAGTACCATTTGTGTGTGATATTAAAGAAGAGTAAAAAAGGCTTCTTTCCAGTACAATGCTGCCCCAGGGATCTCAACTCAAATGCAATGATTCCACTTCATAAATATACTGAGTGGGGTTCTGTGGGCTACACTAACCTGCCTTTCACATGTTGCCCTGGTACACTGAACCAAGTTCACGCATGTCACTCATTGGTGGGAAAGCAAACCTTGCAGCAGTTGGCACCTAACATGGGCTTGTACCTTACGGTTACACCTTGAGTAGTTCTTTCACACATGTAAATCATTATTACATCACTAAAGAGACTACCGTAGTAATTATGGTTGTCTCCCTCTGGGGATAAAGAAGCACATATGTCTGTAGGTTTGTCAAGCTTGACCCAATAATTGTTATTCCCCATTCTGTGGGGTTTTAATTTTTTGATTCAATTTTCATTTGAATTTGATGTTCATGATGTCACTTATTGCAATAGGAGCCAATTACAGGGAAGCAGTAACTCAGCATCAGTATCAGCATTGCAATTGCTGTACATGCAACTTATGTATTTGAGACATTTTACTCATGGGTGGTGCTGCCTCTTGATGCTGCCTGAGGGAAGTTTCAAGCTTACAAAGCAGCACCACTGCCTGCACATTATTGGGCTTACCGAAATTTGGAAACCTTTTACCTTACAAGGCACACCAGAACTGGTTTGCTGGACAATTGACACATATGCACAGAAATGTTCATTTGGGGCCTGTTGGACCTTTTCATTTTTGCAGGGTCATTTCCAATCTTTTTGCCTCCTATTTTTTCTGAACAGTTTTTGTTGGCTTTAGAACTCCGAGCACTTTATCACTGCTAATCAGTGTTAAAGTGCATATACTCTCTGTGTAAATTGTATTGGTGAGTGGTTTATCCATGGTTGGCATATTTGATTTACTAGCAAGTCCCTAGTAAAGTGTGCTAGAGGTGCCTAGGGCCTGTACATCAAATGCTACTAGTGGGCTTGCAGCACTGCTTGTGCCGCCCACATTTGTCTCAGACATGCCACTGCAGTGTTTGTGTGTGCAGCCTTGCACTGCCAATTCGACTTGGGAAGTGTACCCACTTGCCAGACCTAAACCTTTACTTTTCATACATGTAAGGCACCCCCAAGGTAGGCCCTAGGTAGCCCTATGGGCAGGGTGCAGTGTATGTTAAAGGTGGGACATGCACTGATGTGTGTTACATGTCCTAAGAGTGAAATACTGCTAAATTCGGTCTTCACTGTTGCAAGGTCTATGTATCTCACAGGTTAACAGGGGGGCTGCCTTTAAATATTATTAAAATGCAGATTCCCTTTGACAGCAGATAGAAATTGGAGGTTAGGGTCTCCAAACTCACAAATTAAATATACTGTACATCTTTTAGTAAAGTTGGTTTTTAGATTGTTAGTTTGAAAATGCCACTTTTAGAAAGTAGGCATTTTCTTGCTATGACTCTGCCTGTTTGTGGATTGCCTGTCTGGGTCAGCTTGACAGTTGGGCTGTTTGTGAATCCCTTCTAGATAGTGAGGCAAGGGGAGCTGGGGTGTAGCCTGTTTATCTTGATCAGCCATCCGTGCTAGAGTGGAGGGAGGAGAGGTCACTTACACCTGAATGGGCTGTGCCTGCCCTCTCACAATGCGTCTCCAACCCCCTGATGTATGTCTGGGGCCTGGCCTGGGCAAGGCAGGATTTTGCAAACAAGATAGACTTCCCTTTGAAGTAGGAATACTTCAAAGTCAAAAAGGGGCATAAGTGTTGGACCCAAAACCCCAGACTTTAGATTTCTTCAAGATCACTTCTGGAATCAAAAGGAACATCTGCCAAGGAGAAGAGCTGAAGAGTTGAGGAGAAGTGTTGCCCTACCCAAACTCTGCTTTGTTGGTCTATCCTGCAGTTGCTGCTTTTGCCTGTGAAAGAGGACAAAGGCATTCCTGCTTGAGAAGAATCTCCAAGGGCTTGACCTGAGCTTACCTCCTGTTGTTGAATTCTCAGGGTCGTCAAAGCCTTCCCCTGCCAGCACCTGGTCTCTCTGTTGAGACTTCTGCCCTGCCAAGTGGTGCCCTATCCAGTCCCTGGGCCCCTGAAAGGTGAAGTTGGTAGACAAGAACTGAAAATCCATGCACATAACGCCGTGAGGGCAAATTTTTTACGCATCTTCTGCAATGCAGCTGATAAATGACTGGCCACCTGCTTAGCGGCTGAAATCGACACTCCATCTTCATCGCGGATGGGAGATCAACACATCGTGGCTGGAGAAATGATACGCAACACCAGCTTACAGGGTCTGATAACCCCACGCAGCATGGTGTTCTGATACTGTGGAACTGGATTTTCCACACATCGTCCCTGGGATTCCAAGTCAACCTGATTCTACGCGGATTCGAGGTGCTCCATTTGGAAATCAATGCATTGCTCTCTTGAGAGGGAAAAAAATTATGCATCGCTGACCCGACGGGAGAAGGAAGCGACGCCTGGCCTCACTTGCCAGTAAGGAATCAACGCATCGCTACCCTTTTCCGATTCACGATTGCCCATGCAGCTTTATTTTTTACATTAACCAGGTACTTTGTGTAACAAAAGCATTCTCACTTTTATTCTCTTGAAAATTCATATTATGACTTGCGTATGTTGCATTTTTGTCATTTTGGCCTTGTTTGATTTATATAAATATTACCTATTTTTCTAAACTGGTGTGGTGTCCATTTTGTAGTGTTTTCACTGATTAGTGTGCTTTTGTACAAATACTTTACACATTGCTTCTGAAGTTAAGACTGCCTGCTACCAAGGTGGTGAGCAGGGGTTAACTGATTGTGATTCTCCTTTACCCTGACTAGAGTGAGGGTCCTTGCTTGGACAGGGGTTAACCTGACTGCCAACCTTTGTGCCCAGAAGCAAACACTGTGCTGGAGCAATGGTTTCCTTGCACAACGTAAAAGTGAACATCTTAGCAGCAGCTCAAATGCAACTAAAAAAAGGGAGGCATAACTATGCAAGAAAGCTAATGACATATCATATGTGCCCTGCTGAAGTTCCTTGGTAAGGAAAGGAAATGCGTTGGCTGGTCTGTCTGAGATGCAAATAAAGATTGAAAAGATAAATATTTTTGCAAGATAAAAAGAAACAAAAACAAGACACAGAGAATTAAAGATTCTTTGATTGTGTAGCTTCTTCTATGCCATCATTGTAATTGTGGATCAAAACGGAACTTGTATTTTGGAGGGATCTTCTCTTAACAATTTTCCCTCCTTCAATGATAGTTATTTTGAAGCTGAGGAATGGACTTTTCTGTGAGAAGTGGTCAACACCCATACCTTTGTCTCTGTGACACACGGTTTTGGCTGCAACATACGTAAATGTGTTTGATTTTAATGTTTTTTTTGCTTAGCACTAAATATATATGTGCTTCATACATTATTATCTTCTATATGTGTAACTGTATGGTTTGAGCATCTTTATATGTATTTGATTATTACAAGAATACAGGTATAGCGGTATGCATGAATGGACATTATTGTACTATGCATATTTAGTCAGCATGCCTCTAGATAACCTTTTGTTTTGTTTTGATACTTCGTTGTTCCAGATTGTAGGACCATATGTTGCTATTGGTTAGAAATATGCATCCTTGCAGGTGCCCTTTTGGCCATTTCACATGTTTTTATTCACTATATTAACAACATCGTTCCACTGTAGCGTGTTGACATTCACTGGAACTATATTTACAACCATGAATCTTTAGCCCACTTGGGCTGGATTGGCTGAGCATGAACCAATACACTGATAATGTTAACTAATATGTACATGAGTGTTTTCATTTTATATAACCGTTTTCATTTATATTTGTTTATGCTTCATTGGAATGAGAGTTTAGTCCATTTTATTTTAACAGTTTTCTTCACTTCCGTATGACTTTCACATGTTTGAAGATGGTGCTTCCTTTAGACATTATTTGGTCTTGTGTTCATGTTTGTTGAACCTTATACTATTTAACCTCTGTGTACTATGGTTGACACCATGTAATTAAGGCTCTTTGTAGCCAAAATGCATCATGGAAAAATAAACTTTCAACATTTGACTGCCAACCAAAGACCCCATTTCTAACAGGAGCCATAAGGTTTTGATGCTTCCCAAGGTTTATGTGATTAAGTACATCTGAGGCAGCATCAAAACCCATGGGTGTTGCATGGGAAAACCCATTGCAATGCCCCTGGAATGCCTCCCTGGTACAGAGTAAGGCAACACAGTGCCCTGCGCTGCTTTGTCTTAATCCATATCAAAGAAGCCATTCAAAAATAAGTAAAGTGGCTTTGTGTTACCACATAAATATGGTTGAGAGGTTTGCGCAACCAGAGCTTAAAAAAAAGTGACGGGCCGGTGGTGCAAGCTTCTCATAAATAATCTCCAAGATCTTTATTGATTCCTAACTACTTAGCTAAGTGGGTAGCACATAGTCCAAGGACAGGAAAGCCTTCTCTCTGCCAGCACCTGGAGTCTCTGGAGAAACTCCTGCTCTGACAAGTGGTGCCCTATCCAGTCCCTGGGCCCTTGAAAGGAAAGCTGATGGAAATCCAAGGAAATTGACTTCGGACAACTTCGGACCAATGCCGCTGCTGAATCAGTTGACGCCTACAACCGACTTCGTGATCTTAGCAGGAATGCGCCGACCTTCGCAGGCAAGACGCTGCTGCGCGCCACTGAAGTCTGCGACTCCGTGGAAGTCACCGCACCACGTCGTGACTGACGTCGCTCGAAGTGCGTGGATTCAACATTTCGCACAGATGCCACGATCCCCGACATCGACATGTTTTCACTCTTGACCAAAGGTACTGTACTTGGGGGTCTACGCTACTCCGTGTCCGGCGCTTCTGGTGTCGTCTTGTTGGGAACAACTGCGTCACGACGCTGTGTTAACACCTCATCAAAGCATTTTGGTGGTCATTACAACCCTGGCGGTCGTTGTTAAAGCGGCGGTAAAACCGCCAACAGGCCGGCGGAAAAAATGGAATCACGACCGTGGCAGAAACCGCTAACATAGACAACCACTTTAACACTCGGACAGCCACGGCGGTACAAACAAACACCGCAGGGGTAACCGCCAACAGACAGGCGGAGGACAAAGTACCTCAACAGTCTTACAAGTCTTACACGTATTACAACAGTCAAATCCGCCACTTTGTCCGGGGCGGATTCACCGCGAACAAAAATACGGCGGAAACAGGACTTGGAAGGGAAAACGCTCACCTCTCCACACCCCACGAGGAACCAGGACGCCATGGAACCCGAACTCCACATACTCCCTGCCTTTGTCTTCCTGCTCCTCTACCAGGAGCACGAACGCCGGCGGCGAAGACCATGGTGAGTACTGCACCTATGACACAGGGGAGGGGGGAGGGAAAAAAGAGTGACACACACACGCAACATGAAACACCACCACCCCACCCTCACCCACGAGAACACACACACCAATACATCATGATACATTACAGTTACACCCCCCAACCACCCTGGAAGAATGCAAAGACAGAAGGAAATGAGTTGAACGTTTGTAATTGATTAAAATTCAGTATTCAAAGTATATATATACACTGTTAACAAATATATACACCAATAATACAAGACCAAGGTATTCCACCATTAATGTACGTGGACCACTGGGCCCAAAATGCATGTGCGAGGCCCACACAAGATACCCGATCAAAACGGAGAGAACACTGCTGGGGCATCAGTTCGAAATACAACAGGCACCTCAGGGGGAAGGGAAGGGGGGGCACCTCAGCCGGATGACTGCACGACGCCAGATCCATGATGGGGCTCCATGCCCATTGATGTATCCTGGGGAGTGCAAAGCCACAGTCTCACAAGTCTCTCAAGTGGGTCGTTTGCCCACTGCCTTATCCTGGGGAGTGCAAAGCCACAGTCTCACAAGTCTCTAGAGTGGGTGGTTTGCCCACTGCTGTATCCTGGGTAGTGCAAAGCCACAGTCTCTCAAGTGGATAACTGTCTCCACTGGTTCTGGAGGGGGCTTTGTGCCCAGAGTGCTTCATCCTGCCAAGGACAGAGGTAGTGTATGGGATACTCCACTGGTTCTGGAGGTGGCTTTGTGCCCAGAGTGCTTCATCCTGGCAAGGACAGAGGTAGTGGATGGGATACTCCACTGGTTCTGGAGAGGACTTTGTGCCCAGAGTGCTTCATCCTGCTCGTGGCGGCCCCAATAGCGTCAGAGCTTTTGGCGCTCATTGGCCTGCGGTGCTGGTGGCGGCGGTGTCCTTGGCAGCGGTGCTTGTGGTGGCGGTGTCCTTGGCAGAGGTGCTTGTGGCTGTGGTGTCCTTTGAAGTGGTGCTTGTGGCGGCGGTGTCCTTGGCAGCGGTGCTTGTGGTGGCGGTGTCCTTGGCAGTGGTGCTTGTGGCGCCGGTGTCCTTGGCAGCGGTGCTTGTGGCGGTCTTGTCCGCCGTGCAGGTTTTCTGCGACTTGCCTGTCTTTCTGTGCCCCTTCCCCACCTTGGATGGTGGCGCAGTTGTCTTCCCACTCCCAACTGTACTCCTGGGAGAGGCTTTGGTGGTAGATGTTCTGCCTTTCTCCCGCTGGGCACTGGCCAACTTTTTATGCTTTTGAGGTGGGGGACTGTTGTGGTCTGGCTCCTTGGCACACTGGCTGCCCTGCTGCTTGGTGCACTCCAAAAGCCGGTTACTGCTGGCACCACTGTGTCTGGTGATGTGGTGGCTGAGGTATTGGGTTGGGACCTGGAAAGGCGGGCCCTAGGGGACTGAAGGGGTGGGGGAGATGAAGGGAAGAGGTCAGGAAAAGGTTTTTGGACACACTGGGATGGGAAGATGGAGGGGGTTTGGGAGTAGAGGAAGAGGTGGTGGTTGTAGGAGGTGTCTGTTTGCTGACTTTGGGTGAAGGTGCATGGGGTGGAGGCTGTCATGAGGTGGATGGCTGTTGGGTGGGTGTGTGGCTGCGTTTGTGTACCTTGGGAGGTGGGCTCACAGACACACTGGGAGAGGACACGGGGATGTGTGAATGGTAGTGGGGGTGGTGAGTGCATGTGAGTAGGGTGTGGTGATGGGTGTGCTGGTGTTGAACGTAGTGGCTGAAGATGTAGTGCCTGCAGGTGTGATTTGAGATGAAACTGGGAGGGATGAGGGAGACGTGGAGGAGGGGGACACAGTGGAGTCAGTGGATGTTGGCATGTGTGCATGGGTATGATGCTTGTGTGAGTGCCTGTGGGATGTGTGGTGCTTATGTTTGCAAGAGCTTCCCTTGTGTGTTGAGGTGTGTGCATGCTGGTCTGATGGTGTGCTTGGGATAGGCTGAGGTACAGGGGTTTGGGTCTGGGTAGAGGAAGTTGGAGGGGGGAGGCTGGACACAGGGACAATGGCTGCCATCAGTGCTGAGGCCAGAGTCTGAAAAGCTCACTGTTGGGCTGCCTGACCAGAATGAATGCCCTCCAGGTATGCATTGGTCTGTTGCAACTGCCTCTCTACACCCTGGATGGCATTCGAAATGGTAGACTGCCCAACAGTGAGGGATCTGAGGAGGTCAATGGCCTCCTCACTGAGGGCAGCAGGGCTGACTGGGGCCGGGGCTGAGGTGCCTGGGGCAAAGGATATGCCAACCCTCCTGGGTGAGTGGCCACAGGGCACACGCTGAGGGGCTGCTGGGAGGGCAGTACTGGTAGGGGGGGTGGTGGCTGTACCTGTAGATGCAGTGGGCACAGAGGGGCCCGCCACCACAAGGGAGCTCCCATCAGAGGAGGAGTCTGTGTCGGTGGTCTCAGTTCCTGTCCCCGCCATGGAGCTCCCCTCGCCCTCCGTCCCACTGGTGGCTTCAGACTCCATTGTCTCGCCCTCCTGGGCCATGTGGGATGCAGCTCCCTCCTGCTCCGGTGCCACTGGTCCTCCGCCTGATGATGCTAATACACACAAGAACAAGGAGACCACAAAAAGGGGGGGACAGAAGAAAGACATGTTGAGTGCATGCAGTACCGCTACCGTTGGTGGACACTACAGACACAGAATCCCCCTGCACTACGCTGTGTACTTTGAGTTCCCTAATTAATCACAGGGACATGGGTTACAAGGCCTATGCCCGTTGCTGCACACATGGAAGTCACATTAGCCTGACTAGGTGTAGTTGGCTCTGAACACAGGTGGGGTGCCACATGGCCTGCCTTACGACGGGACCTTGCCTACTAAACTCGCCCTGGCCTAGGGGAACTCACAGCCCACCTCCCCCACCCAGACACCTCTACTGCGTGCAGAATCAGCTGAATGTGACTGTACTCACCCCATTGTGGCTGCTGTGATGCCCTCAAGCGCCCATCCAACTCCGGATACACCACCACCAGGATCCGGAACATCAGGGGGGCCATGGTGCGATGGGCAGCCCTCCCACGTTGGGAGGCCATCCCAAGCTGGGCTTCCGCCGTCATCTTGCTCCAGCAGCGAATGTCCTCCCATCTTTTCCGGCAGTGGGTGCTCCATCTGTGGTGGACCCCCAGGGCCCGGACTTCCTTGGTGATGGCATGCCAAATATCCTTATTCTGGTGGGTGCTGACCTAAACAATTAGTACAGGGGAAAAGGAGAAGATATAACCGTCTGCACGTCACAGTCATTGGCCCGCATCCCTACCCTTGCCACGACGCACATGCACTCACCGTCGTTTCATGCACGCCTTATTCTCCCCCCGCTATCTTCCATCCACACCACTCCACACAGGCATTGCCCATTCGGCATGCTCACAGTGTACTTACCGTGTAATGACCATGGAAGAGTCCAGTCTATTAGTCTCACAGGTGCATTGTCCAAAGGGGAATAGGAAGTGGAGCTAGGGCAGTTTAAGGATGGACAGGGTGACAAAGTGGGACAGAAGGATGACAATCAGGGTGGTCTAATTTCTTGGCGGGGGTCTTGGCAATGTTCTCTCTTTGTCCTGGAACTTAGGGACCGCTTGCGGGGTGGTTCTCCTTCTGCAGGGGGTGGGGTGCTGGTGTTTTGGTCCTGTGGCGGTGCCTCCTGTCCACTAGCACCGGCAGAGGTGGTGGGCAGTTCATCATCGAGGCTAGTGTCAGGGGCCCCTTGTTGTGCCACAGTGTCCCTCCTGGTGTTGACGAGTTCCTTCAGCACCCCTACAATGGTGCCCAGGGTGGTGTTGATGGATTTGAGTTCCTCCCTGAACCCCAAATACTGTTCCTACTGCAGCCGCTGGGTCTCCTGAAACTTGGCGAGTACCGTTGCCATCGTTTCTGTTTTCTTCACTTCCGTATGACTTTCACATGTTTGAAGATGGTGCTTTCTTTAGACACTATTTGGTCTTGTGTTCATGTTTGTTGAACCTTATACTATTTAACCTCTGTGTACTATGGTTGACACCATGTAATTAAGGCTCCTTGTAGCCAAAATGCATCATGGAGAAATAAACTTTCATCGTTTGACTGCCAACCAAAGACCCCATTTCAAACAGGAGCCATAAGGTTTTGATGCTTCCCAAGGTTTATGTGATTAAGTACATCCAGGAAAGCATCAAAACCCATGGGTGTTGCATGGGAAAACCCATTGCAATGCCCATGGAATACCTCCCTGGTACAGAGTAAGGCAACACAGTGACTTGCGCTGATTTGTCTTAATCCACATCAAAGAAGCCATTCAAAAATACGTAAAGTGGCTTAGTGTTACCACATAATGATGGTTGAGAGGTTTGTGAAACCAGAGCTTCAAAAGAAGTGACGGGCCGGTGGTGCAAGCTTCTCATAAATAATTTCCAAGATCTTTAGTGATTCACGACTACTTAGCTAAGTGGGTAACACATAAAAAGCTAATCTCTCGACTATAAAGTCTAATCACTGTACACCTCTACTCAGAATTCACACAACAGCACTTGAGATGCGTATGACCACCTTACATTACTAATCCTTACACAGAGGAAGAATGGGTGTTCATTTTAGCCATTTATGGCAATGGAATGAGAGAAGTCACATTTAAGTTCAACTATTTAAAATTCAAACAGAAATGGTACTGAACACCATCCTGACTCCATGAGCCTGGTTTGATCCCAAAAACATACTATTAGCGATATGGTCAGCTAGGAGACACCTAACATACATCCTTTGGTCCTGTTGAGACAGTTTGTTATACTGGAAACAAATATGGGACAGACTGCAATGTCCTAGAGCATGTATCATGCAACCCTCTATGGAACGAGCCATGCTTCATGATACTTGAGATGTTGATTAAATCAATACACATTGCAAAAGATGGGTCAACTCCGCTTTGGCAAGAGATAAAATATGTATGCTGTGGAAATGGAAATCTATGATACCGCAGCCTTCCTTGAAATGGCCAGAATCCATGGTCACTCTAGTGACTTTTGAGAAAGCTTCTGCAGCCTTACTGATCAAATGGTTATATTTGTGGGAACCTTGAATCTCTCATAATCTTTGTCGGACTTATTTGCTTATGCAGGGTCATCCCCACTCCTTTTGTCTCCTGCCTCCTATTTTTTCTGACCTGTTGCTGTTGGCTTTTGAACTCTGAGCACTTTACCACTGCTAACCAGTGCTAAAGTGCATATGCTCTCTGTGTAAATTGTATGTGATTGGTTTATCCATGACTGGCATATTTGCTATACTAGTAAGTCCCTATTAAAGTGCACTAGAGGTGCCAGGGCCTGTAAATCAAATACTACTAAGGGGCCTACAGCACTGGTTGTGCCACCCACATAAGTAGCTCTGTAATCAGGTCTCAGACCTGCCACTGCAGTGTCGGTGTGTGCAGTTTTAACTGTAAATTCGACTTGGCAAGTGTACCCACTTGCCAGACCTAAACCTTCCCTTTTCTTATATGTAAGGCACCCCTAAGGTAGGACCTAGGTAGCCTCAAGGGCAGGGAGCAGTGTATGGTTAAGGTAGGACATATAATAATGTGTTTTATATGTCCTGACAGTGAACTATTGCTAAATTCGTTTTTCACTGTTGCATGGCCTGTCCCTCTAGGTAGGTTAACATGGGGGCTACCTTTAAATCTAATTAAAGTGTAGATTCCCTTTGGGAGTGGATGGACATGGGGAGTTTGGGGTCTCTGAGCTCACAATTTAAAAATACATATTTTAGTAAAGTTGATTTTAAGATTGTGTGTTTGAAAATGCCACTTTTAGAAAGTGAGCATTTTCCTTCTTATACCATTTCTGTGACTCTACCTGTTTGTGGATTCCCTGTCTGGGTCAGTTTGACAGTTAGGCTGGTTGCACCTCACACTAGACAGTGACACAAAGGGAGCTGGGGTGTAGTCTGGACTTCCTGATGAGCCACCTGTGCTAGGAGGGAGGGAAGGAGTGGTCACTTACACCTGAAAGGGCTGTGCCTGTCCTCACACAATGCTGTCTCCGACCCTCTGGTGAATGTCTTGGGCCTGGCCTGGGTTAGGCAGGATTTTACATTCAAAAGAGAAGGAGAAATTGGGAATAAGAAGTGCAGCTGCTGCTTGGCGCATTCCAGAAGCCGGTTACTGCTGGCACCACTGTGCCTGGTGATGTGGTGGCTGAGATGCTGGGTTGGGACCTGGAAAGGTGGGCCCTAGGGGACTGAAGGGTGTGGGGGAGGTGAGGGGAAGAGGTCAAGGTTGGACAGGAAAAGTTTTTGGGACACACTGGGATGGGTAGATGGAGGGGGTTTGGGAGTGGAGGAAGAGGTAGTGGTTGTAGGAGGTGTCTGTTAGCTGACTTTGGGTGAAGGTGCATGGGCTGGAGGCTGTCGTGAGGTGGATGGCTGTTGGGTGGGTGTTTGGCTGCATTTGTGTACCTTGGGAGGTGGGCTCACAGACACACTGGGAGAGGACACAGGGGATGTGTGAATGCTAGTGGGGTGGTGAGTGCATGTGAGCGGGGTGTGGTGATGGGTGTGCTGGTGATGGACTTAGTGGCTGAAGATGTAGTGCATGCAGGTGTGAGTGGAAATGAGACTGGGAGGGATGAGGGAGACGTGGAGGAGGGGGACACAGTGGAGTCAGTGGATGTTGGTATTTGTGCATGGGTATGATGCTTGTGTGAGTGGCTGTGGGATGTGTGGTGCTTATGTTTGCAAGAGCTTCCCTTGTGTGTTGAGGTGTGTGCATTCTGGTCTGATGGTGTGCTTGGGATAGGCTGAGGTACAGGGGTTTGGGTCTGGGTAGAGGAAGTTGGAGGGGGAGGCTGGAAACAGGGACAATGGCAGCCATCAGTGCTGAGGCCAGAGTCTGAAAAGCTCGCGGTTGGGCTGCCTGACCAGAATGAATGCCCTCCATGTATGCATTGGTCTGTTGCAACTGCCTCTCTACACCTTGGATGGCATTCAAAATGGTAGACTGCCCAACAGTGAGGGATGTGAGGAGGTCAATGGCCACCTCACTGATGGCAGCATGGCTGACTGGGGCAGGGGCTGAGGTGCCTGGGGCGAAGGAGATGCCCACCCTCCTGGGTGAGCAGCCACGGGGCACACGCTGAGGGGCTGCTGGGAGGGTGGTGCTGGTAGGGGGGATGGCGGCTGTACTTGTAGATCCGGTGGGCACAGAGGGGCCCGCCACAGCAAGGAAATTCCCATCAGAGGAGGAGTCTGTGACGCTGGTCTAAGCTCCTGTCCCCGCCATGGAGCTCCCCTCGCCCTCCGTCCCATTGGTGGCTTCAGACTCCGTTGTTTCGCCCTCCAAGGCCATGTGGGATGCAGCTCCCTCCTGCTCCGGTGCCACTGCTTCTCCCCCTGATGATGCTAATACACACAAGAACAGGGAGACAACAAAAACGTGTGGGGGGAGACAGAAGAAAGACGTGTTGAGTGCATGCACTACCGCTACCGTTGGCGGACACTACAGATACAGAATCCCCCTACACTACGCCGCGCACTTTGAGTTCCCTAATTAATCACAGGGACATGGGTTACAAGGCCTATGCCCGATTGCTGCACACATGGAAGTCACATTAGCCTGACTAGGTGTAGCTGGCTCTGAACACAGGTGGGGTGGGGTGCCACATGGCCTGCCTCCTGACGGGACCTTGCCTACTAAACTCACCCTGGCCTAGGGGAACTCACAGCCCACCTCCCCCACCCAGACACCTCCACTGCATGCAGAATCAGCTGAATGTGACTGTACTCGCCCCCTTGTGGCTGCTGTGATGTCCTCAAGCGCCCATCCAACTCCATATACACCACCACCAGGATCCGGAACATCAGGGGGTCATGGTGCGACGGGCACCCCTCCCACGTTGGCTTACATCGTCATTGGCTCCTCGGACCCATAGGGTCCAATGTTAACCAATGCAGGATTGCGCCGTGGTCCGCAGCCGCCTACCGCAACGGTGTAGAACGCCAGGGCAGTTACCTTATATCCCCTTGTCCCACCTTACAGGTCAGGCAGCTGCCATTTCAGGAGACCACATGGCATTATTTTTTAATGCGTCACACATATCTAGGCCTTGAATACACACTAATACAGGCACATAGCGGTTTAAAAAAATTGAGGAATAAAGTTGTGTTAACATACCTCAGTGTTGGTTGACTCTCTGCTCGCTCTTTTACTCCATAGAGCACGTCCGCTGGGGCAGATGAGGAGGTGGCGGCATCCTCCGGTGTACAGACCGCTGGTAGACCTGTCGACAATGGAGGAGCGACATGTAATTGTCACCTACAGACTTGATCGTGCCAAAATCCTGGAACTGTGTGCCCAGTTGGAGCCAGACCTGATGTCAGCTATCCGCCATCCCACAGGAATCCCCCCTCTAGTGCAGGTCCTATCAGTACTCCATTTCCTGGCAAGTGGGTCTTTTCAAACAACAGTGGCCATAGCATCAGGGATGTCCCAGCCTATGTTCTCCAACGTGTTGTCCAGAGTGTTCTCTGCCCTGCTGCAACACATGCGCAGCTACATCGTGTTCCCTCAGATGGAGGTTTTGCCTACAGTGAAAGGTGACTTCTATGCCCTGGGACATATCCCCAACATCATAGGTGCCATTGATCGGACACATGAGGCCTTGCCCCCCCAGCAGGAGTTAACAGGTGTACAGAAACCGTAAGAGTTACCATTCGATGAATGTGCAGATGGTGTGTTTGGCCGACAAGTACATCTCCCATGTGAATGCCAAGTTTTCTGGCTCAGTGCATGACGCTTACATTTTGAGGAATAGCAGAATCTCTTATGTGATGGGGCAACTCCAGAGGCACCGTGTCTGGCTATTAGGTGAGGACATGGAGCCTATACAGTGTGACTAGGTGTCTGGTTCTGGGGATGTCCCTAAGAGTTAGTGTGTGTCTAACAGATTTCCCTCGACATTTGCAGGTGACTCTGTCTACCCCAACCTGTCATGGCTACTGACCCCAGTGAGGAATCCCAGGACAAGGGCAGAGGAACGCTACAATGAGGCCCATGGGCGAACTAGGAGTGTTGTAGAGAGGACCTTCGGCCTCCTGAAGGCCAGGTTCAGGTGCCTCCATTTGACAGGTGGTTCCCTATTCTACTCACCAAAGAAGGTGTGCCAGATCATCGTGGCCTGCTGTATGCTTCACAACTTGGCTTTGCAGCGACAGGTGCCTTTTCTGCAGGAGGATGGTCCAGATGGAGGTGTTGTGGCAGCTGTGGAGCCTGTGGACAGTGAAGAAGAGGAGGCAGAAGAAGAGGACATTGACAACAGAAAGACATGTAATTGTCACCTACAGACTTGATCGTGCCAAAATCCTGGAACTGTGTGCCTAGTTGGAGCCAGACCTGATGTCAGCTATCTGCCATCCCACAGGAATCCCCCCTCTAGTGCAGGTCCTGTCAGTACTTCATTTCCTGGAAAGTGGGTCTTTTCAAACGACAGTGGCCATAGCATCAGGGATGTCCCAGCCTATGTTCTCCAATGTGTTGTCCAGAGTGTTGTCTGCCCTGCTGAAATACATGCGCAACTACATCGTGTTCCCTCATGTGGAGGATTTGTCTACAGTGAAAGGTGACTTCTATGCCCTGGGACATATCCCCTACATCATAGGTGCCATTGATGGGACACATGTGGTCTTGGTCCCCCCCCGCAGGAGTGAACAGGTGTACAGAAACCATAAGAGTTACCATTCGATGAATGTGCAGATGGTGTGTTCGGCCGACCAGTACATCTCCCATGTGAATGCCAAGTTTCCTGGCTCAGTGCATGATGCTTACATTTTGAGGAATAGCAGAATCCCTTATGTGATGGGGCAACTCCAGAGGCACCGTGTGTGGCTATTAGGTGAGGACATGGAGCCTATACAGTGTGGCTAGGTGTCTTAGTCTGGGGATGTCCCTAAGAGTTAGTGTGTGTCTAACAGATTTCCCTCAACATTTGCAGGTGACTCTGGCTACCCCAACCTGTCATGGCTACTGACCCCAATGAGGAATCCCAGGACAAGGGCAGAGGAACGCTACAATGAGGCCCATGGGTGAACTAGGAGGGTTATAGAGAGGACCCTTAGCCTCCTGAAGGCCAGGTTCAGGTGTCTCCATTTGACAGGTGGTTCCCTATTCTACTCACCAAAGAAGGTGTGCCAGATCATCGTGGCCTGCTGTATGCTTCACAACTTGGCTTTGCAACGACAGGTGCCTTTTCTGCAGGAGGATGGTCCAGATGGAGGTGTTGTGGCAGCTGTGGAGCCTGTGGACAGTGAAGAAGAGGAGGCAGAAGAAGAGGACATTGACAACAGAAAGACAGTGATCCAACAATACTTCCAGTGAGACACAGGTAAGAAGACATCACTGCCTGCTACATCTGATATAATTGTTCTACCTCTCATCTGTCTGTCACCTTCACCCAGTGTATGGACCCTGAGTTGTCACTTTCCCTTTCAATTTCACAGATGTGGGTCCCACTGTGTTACATCTGCTTTGTTTCCTCATGGACTAGAGCTGTGTGACATAGGTATGTTGACAATACAATGGATATATCATTTTTACACAGTTATTGCAAATACACATTTGTGAAGGCACAGACTGACTCCAGATTGTTTTGTGCTTTAAGGGTGTTTGTTTAAGTGCTAAATGTTGAAGGGGGTGGTAAAATGGTCAGGGGTGATGGTGGAGGAATGTCCATGGCAGAGTCCAGTCTATTAGTCTCACAGGTGCATTGTCCGAAGGTGAATAGTAATTGGAGCTAGGGCAGTTTAAGGATGGACAGGGTGGCAAAGTGGGACAGAAGGATGACAATCAGGGTGGTCTCATTTGTTGGCGGGGGTCTTGGCATTGTTCTCTTTCTTTGTCCTGGATCTCAGGGACCACTTGCGGGGTGGTTCTCCATCTGCAGGAGGTGGGGTGCTGGTGTTGTGGTCCTGTGGCGGTGCCTCCTCTCCACTAGCGCCGGCGGAGGTGGTGGGCAGTTCATCATCCAGGATAGTGTCAGGGGCCCCTTGTTGTGCCACAGTGTCCCTTCTGGTGTTGAGGAGTTCCTTCAGCACCCCTACCCCCTGAACCGTGTGCCCACTACCACTGCCCCCAGGTCCCTGGTGTTGTTGGGGTGGTGGGTTAGCCTGGGTTCCCTGTAGTAGTGGACACACTGCTGCTTGACGTGTCCTGGGGACAGAGGTATGGGCCCGCTGGGTGGGTGCTGTGCTGGTGTTTCCAGAGGGGGGAGGCTCTGTTGTGGCTTGTGCCAGTGTGAGGGGAACCGACTGTCCTGAGGTCCCAGATGTGCCGGGCTGGTCATCTAGATCCAGTTGGACAGAGCTGCTGTCATCACTGTGGGCCTCTTCTGTGGGTGGAGTGGACATGTCTGGACCCTCCTGTCTGGTGACGTTGGGTAGGGGTCCTGCAGGGGTGTAAAGGCATGATTATTGCATCTGTGTGTGGCATGGTCTGCAATGGGTGGGTGACCCTGTACCCCAGTGCTTGCATTCTTGTGTGGGACCTTGTGTGATAATTGTTTAGGGGTGTGTGTGGGTATCTGCAGTGGCCATGCATTGGTGATGGGTGTTCATGCTTTGTTGTTGCATGCAGGGCTTGGTGTTGGGATGTGTGGTTTGTGATAGTGGGACATATGTGAGGAGCTGGAGTGATGGGGGTGAGTGTGAGGGTGGGGGTATCTGATAGCATGCAGGTAGGGTGGGGGATGTAATAGTTAAGATTTGACTTATCAGAGTCCATTCCTCCAGCTACTCCTGTGAGCTCCTCAGGATGCAGTATAGCCAAGACCTGCTCCTCCCATGTTGTTAGTTGTGGGGGAGGAGGTGGGGGTCTGCCACCAGTCCTCTGAACCGCGATGTGGTGCCTTAAGACCACGGAATGTACCTTCCCCCGTAGGCTGTTCCACCTCTTCCTGATGTCATCCCGTGTTCTTGGATGCTGTCCCACAGCGTTGACCCTGTCCACGATTCAGCGCCATAGCTCCATCTTCCTAGCTATGGTGTTGTGCTGCACCTGTGATCCGAATAGCTGTGGCGCTACCCGGATGATTTTCTCCACCATGCCCCTGAGCTCCTCCTCAGAGTCTTTGCAGTGCCATGGGGTGGTGTGGGTGATGTGTGGGGTGGTGTGTATTGTGATGTGTGGGGTGATGTTTAGGGGTGTGTGGTGCTTTGTGCGTGGATGTTGTGTGAGTGATGGTGTTGAGTGCCTGTGGATGCTAGTTTGTAGAAGGTGGTGTCTCTCTCTGGCCTTCAGTCGCAATTGTGGTCGTAAGGGTTTGTGGGTGAGGTGGGTGTGTGTTTTATATTGTATTGGATGTGTGGGAGTCATGTGTGTATGTGTATCAGGTGTGTGTATTTCGATTTGTCCACTGTGGTAGTGTTTTGTAAATGTGTGTGTATTTTGAGCGCGGCGGTGTGTACCGCCAATGTAATACCACGGTTGAAAGACTGCAGCGTGGATTCGTGGGTCGTGATAGTGTGGGCGTATTCCTGTTGGTGTGACGGTGGAGATTTTGTTATCGCCAGTTTATCACTGACCTTTGGTGTGGCGGACTTGTGTGGGTGTCTAAATTTTGGCGGATTCCGAACTATGGGTCATAATAGCTGTGACGGAATTCTGCAGCCGCGGCGGTGTCTTGGCGGTCTTCTGCACGGCGGTAAGCGGGATTTAACGCCAATGTTGTAATGACCCCCTTTGTGTTTCTCAGTGCTATTTTTGAGTTTCATCTTTAAAAATTCATAACTTGACTTGTGTATGTCGGATCTTTGTCGTTTTGGTCTTGTTTTGTTTAGAAAACTATTTCCTATTTTTCTAAACTGGTGTTGTGTCATTTTGTAGTGTTTTCGTTAAGTTACTGTGTGTGTTGGTACAAATACTTTACACCTAGCACTCTCAAGTTAAGCCTACTGCTCTGCCAAGCTACCAAGGGGGTAAGCAGGGGTTATCTGAGGGTGATTCTCTTTTACCCTGACTAGAGTGAGGGTCCTTGCTTGAACAGGGAGTTGTCAAGCCGCAGCGGCCGCGGCTCTTGCCGCGGCCGCAGGCTCAGGTCGCCGCGGCGTGGCACTCCATACATACCACGGCTGGCGCGCGGACTGCGGGGGACGCCACGGCTGGCGCGCAGGCCGCGGGGGACGCTGCGGCCGGCGCGCAGGCTGCGGGTGCCTCAAGGAGCCTGGTTAGGGGTCGCGGCCCGCGCCGCGCCCCTTTCTTTAAGTTCTGCCATAAAGGCAGACGCGGCAGGGCTTGAGAACCCGAGTGGGTTTCGGGCCTGGCCGCGTGTAGCGCATTATGCACGTTTACATCTATCTCCCTGCATTCTGCTTTCACATCTGCTCACCACTTACCAATGTCCCCAGTCAAAAGCCGAACCCTTGCACATGGTGGTATTTTTGTACCTGCCTTTTCCTTTCCCAGAATGCTGACCACTTCCTCTTTTCCCAGCATGCTTTGTTTCCTCTTTTTTAGGTGCATGTACCTGATTTACTATGGCTTTCTTTTCCCCAATCCAAGATGGTGGTATTTCTACTTCCTGTTTCCTACTTCCTGCCTAGGGGTATATAAGGGGAATTCAGCTGCTTGTTCATTGCGTTGCATCACTCCTTGGTGATAGTCACGCTCTGATTGATTTCTTCCTGCGAATCCAGTGTTTCCTGACCTGTCTTTGTTCTCCAGTCTTCCTGATCTTCAGTCCTAACGCCTTGGTGTCCTCCTTTCGTTTCAGGGAGTTCCTGTGGAGGTTTTTTACCCTACTGGGGTTTTTCCTCTGGGACTCCTTCTGGAGGGCACGGACTGTAGTGGTTTGCTCTTGCCAAACAGCACCGTGGCTACCGGAAGGGGTCGCCCCTACCTCGGACAGAGCAGAACCTGCCGGAACCGGGGCTGTTCCCCCACGCTTCTCAACTTCGACGGTAAGCCCATTGAAAACCGTGACAGGAGTAACCTAACTGTCAACCAAAGACCCCATTTCTAACAATCTTCTATAGATGTATTAATTTTTTGCCCATGCATGTACTTTGCCTGGATAGATGTGTTAAAGGCCGAACATTCAAGACTTTCAAATATTACTCTTAAAGATTCTATAACTGAGGCAAACAGACTCTGCTCATGCAAGGTAGTAGACCACTGACTGAATTAATGCCTACCATTTTTCACCCTTAGTGGAACCTCTTAAATTGCTTATTTGTACTAGTTAGCTGCACTAGCATATTTGGGAGGGTAAATAGGTTGAATAAAGAGTGTGGGAACATACTGGATACATCTGTGTGAAAGTAAGATGCTAAGGACCATATTTATACTTTTTGACGCAAAACTGCGCTAATGCAGTTTTGCGTCAAAAAAATTAGCGCCGGCTAACGCCATTCTGAAGTGCCATGCGGGCGCCGTATTTAATCAATGACGTTAGCCGGCGTTAGCCGCCGGCGCTGCCTGGTGTGTGTGAAAAAAAATGACGTACACCAGGCACCGCCGGCGTAGGGGGATATGGAGCTTGGGCGCCAAAAAATGGGGCAAGTCAGGCTGAGGCAAATTTTTCGCCTCAACCCGATTTGCGCTATTTTTTTCGACTCCCAACCCCCATTGAAATGACTCCTGTCTTAGCAAAGACAGGAGTCATGCCCCCTTGCCCAATGGCCAGGCCCAGGGGACTTGTGTCCCCTGGGCATGGTCATTGGGCATAGTGGCATGTAGGGGGGCACAAATCAGGCCCCCCTATGCCACAAAACAAATAAAAAAAAATACTTACCTGAACTTACCTTAATGTCCCTGGGATGGGTCCCTCCAGCCTTGGGTGTCCTCCTGGGGTGGGCAAGGGTGACAGGGGGTGTCCCTGGGGGCATGGGAGGGCACCTCTGGGCTCCTTCCGAGCCCACAGGTCCCTTAACGCCTGCCCTGACCAGGCGCTAAAAAACGGCCCAAAGCGGCTGGACGTCATTTTTTTGGACCCGCCCACTCCCGGGCGTGAGTTTTGCCCGGGAGTGTAAATACGGCGCACATGCCTCAGAGTAAATTTTTTAGACGGGAACGCCTACCTTGCATATCATTAATGCAAAGTAGGTGTCCACGCTAAAAAATGACGCAAACTCCATGGACTTTGGCGCTAGACGCGTCTAACGCCAAAGTATAAATACGGAGTTAGTTTTGCGTCGGAATTGCGTAAAAAAAAACAACGCAATTCCGGCGCAAACAGAGTATAAATATGGCCCTAAATATATTAGCCGATTTATAACCTAGCTGTAAGGATACTCCATTGTAACGGCCATTGAATATCCTTACCACCAACACAATGGTCTGCCCATCAGATTTCTAGGCGGGTGAAGCATCAGTGTAACCATGCTGGAGCCTAATCTGTCTCTGCCATGGTTGACCCCTTCGACAGCCTCACAGAGTAAGGGCCATCAGAGAATTGGTTATATCTGAAGTCTATTAGGATTGGTGGCCTTATGGCTGTTTTTTTACTGTCTGGCACCTCCAGGAAAACCCTGGCAATATGGGACATTAAAAAACAAAAAAATACCTCCTCGTCTCAGGAGGTGCCTCCATGGTGAGGAGTGCATTATCTTTTTTATTTTTAAAAAGTAAATCCTGTTTTGGGATTTTATTCTTGAAAATTAAAAAAAGAAAAGTGTTTGATGCAAGACTCCGTTCAGTTTATTGCACCAACTAGTGTAATGCATTTACTGGAATCACTGTGACGGCAATTCTTGCCAGTGGTTTATAAATGACTGCCAGCTTGGCAATAAATGTAGAGTTCGGGACCTCTCTCAAGGCATTGGAGAAATGTCTTCCATCGCCCTTGTGGAGCAACTGTCCAACTGCCAACATCTAAATCTGGACCAAGGTTACCATTTAACATCTAGGGCCAGATGTAGCAAAGAACCAATTTGCGACTTGCAAATTGCGAGTCCCTGCGACTCGCAATTTGCAAGTCGCAAATTGGTATGCAGTACGGTGTCTCAGACACCGACTGCGACTCGCTATGGGGTCGCAATGACCCACCTCATAAATATTCATGAGGTGGGTCGCAAATTGCGGCCCCATAGCGAGTATAGGCACTCGCAAACATGGAGGCCTGCTGTCGTCAGCAGACCTCCAAGTTCGTGACTGCTTTCAATAAAGCAGTTTTTTTTTTTTTAAGTGTAGCCTGTTTTCCTTAAAGGAAAACGAGCTGCACTTAAAAAAAAAAAACGAAACCTTTAGTTTCGGGTTTTTTTCAGGGCAGGTAGTGGTCCCTTGGACCACTACCTACCCTGAAAAAATATTTTTGGGTCCATTCACAAAGTGGAAGGGGTCCCATGGGGACCCCTTCCAATTTGCGAGTGGGTTACTATCCGCTTGAAGTGGATGGTAACTGCGACACCATTTGCGACCGCGTACGCGGTCGCAAATGGTATTGCATACCACTCAGACTCGCAAATAGGAAGGGAACACCCCTTCCTATTTGCGATTCCGAAATGCATATTGCGAGTCGGTACCGACTCTCAATATGCATTTCTGCATTGGGAAACGCGTTTAGCGACTCGCAAACGGCAATTTTTGCCGTTTGCGAGTCGCTAAATGTTTCCTACATCTGGCCCCTAGTTCCATTTAGTATTATTTAGTTTTATTTAGGTTAAAATTGCTTTGAGTCAGTATACAGTATAGCTTTTATTATAATGTGAACACTAGGATTAATTGTATGCTCACTGATAACTGCAATAAAAAAATATTCAAACAAATTCACCATTACAGCATCACTGAAACAAATAGGAATAATACCAACATTGAATACCATTCAGTAAAATATAACGTTTTGCACTGTCAGGCATCAATGTGATTAATAAACATTATAAAATGTCATGGAATCTTATTCGCATTTCAAGAGATTTCTACAATAGCTCAAGGACACAACAATAAGGGCCACTGCTGCCCAGAACTAATGAGCAAAAACATAGGCCCAAGGAGAGCTCTGAAAATCAGCAAAATCTCTACATAGGCATGAACGCAACCCCCGAGGAGAATTGGGGCAACTTTTCTGGGGGCTGTAAAAATCTCTGCAGCTCCCAAATACATTTTTAAAAGATGCTGTTTGTGGCTCTGTCAATCATGGGTCACATCTGAATAACAATATACAGATTTTAAGCTCTCCTGGGGGCTTACAAGGCACTGCAAAGCCCGGAGAAAGTGGTTATTAAATGAGTGGCTTCTATCTTGTTGAAGGCAAAAAGTCTCAACCCTTTTTCTCTTCTTTTTATTTTTAAACCCCAGGGTGCCAGTGCCCACTGGGCTCCCTGCGCTGTGGTATGGGTGGCATTGAGAACATATTCCAAGCTGCCTGAGCCAGTCCCCTCACATCTGTGCGTCTTCAGTGCTGGCACATCTTTTGTTCTGTTCCATCTTGGTGGGAGCAGGTTCTCTTCTGCTCCCACCCATAAGCGGAAGGGGTTCTTTTTCCCTACCTATAAGGTGTGGTTGAGGGAGACGAGAGGCCTGTGAATCCCACATTCCAGACATGGGCAGGGAGTTTGGAAAGCTGCCAGCCCAAGCCTTCATTTGCGTCTTTGGGTTGGAGTCCCTGGGCCCTTTACATTTGCAGGGACCCCTGGGGACATCGCGGCCTGCATGGGTATCAGAACTGGTCTGGGGGAGCTGAGTAGTTTTTCTTCTCATTGACCCCCAGGCATTGCCCCACCCTGGGCTATCTTTAGTTTATTAAGCAGAGCTTTACATGCTCCATTTCAAGCTCGATCTCCTGGGAGACCCAACTTTAAATGCTTGTAATTTCCTTAAGGATCAATTTGGATGCTCCTGAGCTCATTCTACTTCCAGTGGCCAACGCTGGCTACCAGGAACCTTTTCTTTAGGCATTTAAAAAGGTGCTTTTAAAGGGCAGCTTGATGTCAGTGTTCCCTGTGCAAGATCTGTTCTCTGCCTCCACTACTTGTCTGCTTGGTGGGCAATGTTTTCACCCCCTTCCACAGCAAGCAAGCAGAAAAACCTCCCTTCACACTCCACTCACCAGGCCCTATATCCTCCTGGCCATATTGCAGGGCACATGTGTGTTCAGAGAGGAGTCAGGGACAGTCCACTGAAGCCCCAGGTGAACCCTCCAGGGACCCCTAGTTGGTCCATTACCCCAACTGTTTCTCAGGGGGCATTAAGGGTTCAACTCCATTGGCCCTGGAGAGACCTATCTTAATCCTTGTGGTCACTGGAGTTGATGTTCTTCAGTCCATCATTGCAGTGGCTTCTCCTTCCAGTTAGGCATTATTTTGCCGTTGCTGCTTCCAGGTCCAGTGTTTTCTCATTAATGTTTCATTTACTCAGGAGATTTTAAGTGGGAAATGTTTTTTTAGAAGCCAGGTGCCCCAGGCAAATTCTACAGTGATCACTCCAGCACTGTCCCAATGGTCATGCATGGCATTCTGTTACATTTCAATATGGCAACCTAACATTTTCTGTGGAAAGATCCCTCAGAGCCTCAGTTCTGCCCCTACCTAACACAGATAGCTGATCCCTTCCCAATAAACCTTCAAAGACTAGTCCCTCCTGTTTTTGGCTCCAGTAGTCTTGCCTGTCTCCTTTGTTTCTGTGGACATGGGCTGTCTGAGCCCAGATGCAGTGTCTCAAACTAATTAATAGATGCAAATTGCCTCCCCACCCTTCCTTTTCCAGTAACTGTGTCAAGCACTATTAATGGCTCTATTATATGGCAAGGATTTTAATCCTCCTGGCCTAGTGGGGGACAAAGGCCTAGAATCCGATTATGAACTAAGCCTGGGAAATAGGACAATTCTTAAAGTGTCACTAGGAGTATAGATATGATGCAAGGGATTGTGGATCTATACCCACAATGTAGGTTTACCCTTAGATTGAACCCTTGCTTGCCCCAATAGGCCTAAGTATAGTGAAACTGTACTTTACAGCAGATTTCACCTGTTCTATGAAATACCGGTTAAGCACTACAGACTTTCAATAAGTACTATAGACCTACACTATTAATGCCCACTCATATTATATGGCCTTTTCCAGGCCAGTACCAATCCCTGACGGGTGCCTTCTGTAACAGGCTACCTGTGTGCCAATACCATGCTGTGCAAGATGTTATTCTCACACATGCAGTCTGCACACATATGCACATGCGTGCTCACAAGTTCATGTTTCAGCTGCCGAAAACCTCTTACTGTAGTTGTACAGCAGCACTGTTTTCTTGCAACACTGTTATCTTGCAGTCCATTATTGCATGCATGTATCAGGAGTGAAACTAAGGTGGTGAGACACTCACTGAAAGTAAAAGCGAAAAACTTCAAAGTCAAATATGAAAATTCCAGGGGGACGTAATTTGCAGAACCCCTTCCCTACATCTTCTTTCTATTCTTTGTCCGATAACTAATCCTCAAAATGAGGGGGTAACCAATATAAATGTTCACCAACATAGTTAAGGTAAATAAATGTTGTTCGGTGAGTCAGTTTATTTCTTAACCTGGCTTTGCTTGATTGGTTGTGTAATGTGCTTCAGCTTGAAGCTGCTGGTGGACTTAAAACAATCACCCTTTCAATCCAAGGTTTGTTGCAAATGTTGTAATCCTTGCTGTATAATTCAACAGCATTTGCTTTTTAAAAGGCTAAATATTAAAAAATATATATACCTGTGTTCTAATATTCAATAGGGTATGATTTAAAAAATATAATCTTAAACAGAAATTGCCTTTTTTTAAATTCAACAAGATTTCCTTTCCAAAATATCAAAATATTGGTTGATGAAAAGAAAACAATATTACATTGCACACAACTTCACACAAAGCTTCCCTAACAATGATCTTTAAAAATCCCCCAAAAATAGATTGTTTATTTTTGTATTTTGTTGTACATTTCTAGAGTTCTTTATTGGCTCAGTTAATCTATATGGAAGTGTGTTGCAGTAGAAGTATTTGGCCATGTTGTTGCTCAACGTACTCCAGTGCTGAGCTGGAGTACATTTACTGCTGTTTTGAGCCCATTTTGGCTGTAGGAAATTTAAAAGTGCAGTTTGTGAATACCAATGGTCTTATATTTGTAGCGGGTTGGACTTTGTCCCTCCCCAACCCCCACCTAGCTCCCTTAGTCCCATTTTACCCCTTCTTCAACCTCTCCCATTTTGTATTAAACAGTCCCCTTTTTCCTGCCATTAACTCTGCCCTCCCCCTTTACTACAAAAACATATGTGTACGTGTGTGGAAATCTCCACACTTGAGGAGGAGATCTCTTCAAAGAAAAAACATTGGTGAGACAGTGAGGTTGACCTCTATATGTAGTTTTGTAGATAGCATTTCATGATGTGAATAGGCCCCTACTGTCAAAAATCTCTGGAAAATAATATACCAAAAAATGTATGACAAATTGTTTTCATGAGATGAAAAGGACAAATTGTCTGCAACAGGAACCACCACGTACTTTCAAAGCACACGTTTGTCACTACCTTACCAGCTGCTCTGGGCTGACCTTCTGAGCGGCTACATGGAGATGTGCCCTTTGTTGCAGAGGTATATACAGCTCCAAACGCAGTGACACATATGCTATTACCTCCTTTGCAAGCCAGAGGAAGGCTTAAAATTTGACAACACAACTAGTGATAGCGGGGGAAAATATTTTAAGTAGTCCTTGTTATAATTATAATATAACTACCTGGTCTAAAATATTAATTAGGAGTCTCCTCACACAAAGTGATCACTGGAAATGTTCATTTTAGAAAATAATTTGTGACGGTTTTAGGCTAACTGGAGTCGTATCACTTACACTGAGCACAGAAAACGCTGAGTTAAGACACAGTCTTAAGTAGCTGAAGAGCGGCGGCATTTTACTACCTCTGACAGTGGTAAATGAAGGTTGTCACTTGAACCTTAAATGAGTATGCTGCTTTTGGATCAAATGGCAGAAGCGTTTTCACATGTTTAAATCAATTGCAGAGCACAACAGAACACACAGACTCATATCTTAAAAAATAGAAACACAACATAAATATAACAGGGACCAATACAACAGAACACAACACAACACACACATTACAATGACAATGCTACAATGGCACAATGCAATGATGAAGCAGAAAACATGAGAGCAGAAACACAACAAAACACCTCACCACCACCACAAAATGCACCATAACACACATATTACTTCTGTGAGAAAACATGGCTGATTGCAGAGGCCCCCTAACGTTTTGCCCGCATTGTCCACTTTTGGCTGGTGTTTTCCTGACTCTGATGGTGCCCTGGGTACTGCTGACCAGTCCCAGGGCCTGTGCTCTGTGTAAAATCAGTATGCAAATTAGGCTAATTATAATTGGCTAAGTCAACCTACGTATAAGTCCCTAGCATATGGTAGGGCATGTAGGTTTAGGGACCCCAGCATAGGTAGGGCACCCATAGGTGCACTGCTGAGGTGCCTAGTGTCATTTTAAAGGCAGGCCTGCCTTGCTGGCTGCTTTTAAATTAAAGTTATATGCAAATTCGACTTTGGAATTAAAAGTAGTTCCAAAGTCTTAAACTACCTTAATTTTACATATAAGTCACCCCTAAGGTGTGCCCTATGTGCCCCTAGGGCTGGGTGCCATGTAACTATAAGCAGGGACCTTATAAAAATAGTTCTATAAGCCCTGGTGAGGTAAAAACAGCCAAATTCGTTTTTCCCTCATTGTAGTGAATGGCCTTCATAGGCTAGACTGGGGAGACTTTATTTTAATTTTAAAAGTCCCCTTAAGTGACAGATACAAAGAGTTTGGTATCAAATTAATTGTTATAATAAATCCCACAACTTACAGTTGTGGGATTTAATGTAACTTGTTCAGGTAAAGAGTTTTAAACTTTACCTGAAAAGTTGCCAACTTCAGCCCTGCATTGTTTTTGCTGCTGTGCTCTGATTGGCCAGCCTCTGGCAGCCTTGATGAGGTGTGAAGAGGCCTGGCTTCACACAAAGAGATATGCCTGTGGGAGGAGATCTCCCCTCAGCAGATGGGGGAGGGCTGCCTAACTGGTCTTCAAATGCAGAGAAGGACATTTGGAGCAACCCAGCAACACCCCCACATCCTGCAACCCCAGACAACTAGGTGCCCCCTTGCTTAGATTAGGAGAGGGTGGGGGAGGGGTGTGTTTATGATTTTTAGCCACACCAGTAAACTTCACACTTGTATAGCACACTTCTCACACATTAGGGTCTCAAGGCACTGTGAAACCCCTCCTGGCTTTTCCCTGTGAGGCACCCACTCCTGGACAGCCCCAGGGTGAAGCCAGGCATCCAAGCACTGTGAGAGCCATTGTGGAGATCAAGCAAGCTGTTGCCCAGAGTTACAGAGTGGGACCCATTAATTAGATTGGGCACCGAGGTGAGAATTATCTGGTCCAAGGGAATTGAGCCCAAGACCCTCCAAGGTGGGAATTGAACCCTTGTCCCAGGCTAGATCTCTGCATCAGGGTCTGCCACTCTAACCATTGTGCCACACTTCTCCACTAGTGGGTGGGCTCAGTCAGATGTAACCTCCAAAAATCACTTTCAGCCATGATGGATTTTTGAGGAATGTTGCCTCCTGGGATTGATTTTTGCTACACTTCCCAAGAAGTGGTCATCACAGGGGGAAGGACCCTGCACCTGATTGGAGAATCGGACCCCCCTGTTTTTCACCGAGGAGCAAGGATAAAACTGGCACACCTGCACCCACACCTCAGTTCTCTACCACATCCCTACCAGGAAAAAATACAGAAGAAGGACTGCCCTGCTGGACCCCTGGCCTGCACCTGGACCCTGCACTCTGAAGGACTGCACCAGCTGCACACTTGGGCTTCACCACAAGAAGGACTTTGCCTGGCTTCAACTGGTTCAAGGATGGACTCCCTGTTTGCTACAGGTGAAAAATTGCTAACCAGAGTCCCCTGCACCAACTCCTGAAGAAATCAACCAGCTGGCCACTGTCCAGTGGCCAAAAAGGAGTTTGCGCCAGATACATTCTGGGAGTTGTAGTCCACACCCCCAAGGATCATCTCAGAGCTTCTGGAACCTTGGGGTGAGCTTAAAGAACCTTAAAGGAACATCTGGGAGAAGATCCAGAAGTTTGGAGAAGTTTGGAGAACTTTTGGAAAAAAACTCCATTGAGGGACCGATCTGCCGCGGCAACTCTAGCAGGCTTGCCTCAACCGCGACCCGGCCTAATTTGCAAGTTTGTCCCATTGAAGATAATCTCCAAAAATGAGACTAAGGGACAGATGTAGCAAAGCTTTTTTCATTCACAAACGGTGCGAATGCCCGTTTGCGAATGAAAAAAGCCCTTTTAGAATGTATCAAAGGCATTCTGAATGCAATTTTAAGGAAAATTGCAACCCTGTTTAGAGAGCCGCAAACTGCGACTCTCTAAATAAGAAATCGCAAATAAGGAATCCTTATTTACGATTTCTAAAACACATGTATGAAGCAATTCCTTAATGCGAATTGGGCATTAAGGAATCGCTATTACCACCAAGTTGAACTTGGTGGTAACCATGTGCAAATTTTAAAAATGCATTTAAAATGCATTTTTAAAATGTACATATAAAGCACACATGCCCTTTTAGCATGTGTGCACCTTACATGTTGTTAAAAAATGTTTTGGGGTGCAGCAGAGGGGGCCTTAGGCCCCCAGCACCCTGGACTTTGCATTTCCCAAAATTGCAAATTCCAGTTAGGAATTTGCAATTTGGGATATGCAAAATATTCGCAAATATGGGCCTGTCGGCCCATAGATGCGAATGGGTGCCGGTATCGCAATTTGCAATTCGATAATAGCATGTGCGATTTTTAAGAAATCGCTATTACCGAATCGCAAATATGATACATTGCATTTTGCAAATCAGAAACAGCGATTTCTTAAAAAATCACTATTTCCAAATCGCAAAAGGCTCTTATCATACATCTGGCCCTAAGTCCGAACGTAGAAAGTTGACCGGGACCTCCCAGCCAGCGTATCCGAGGAGGGCTCCAAGGACGTCGGATCAAGATCCAGGTCAAAGGATTTTCACCTCAAAAAAATGACTAAGTCCGAAGGTAAAAATCTCCACTGAGGGCTCCCGCGACGCGTATCCGGAGAAGAGTTTCAGGAGGTCGGATTGGACTGGCAGGTTCGTCCCGCTGAAGAAAATCTTCAGAAAAACGACTAAGTACGAAGGTAAACTTTTGACCGATGCCTCCCGCGGGCTGTAGCCGAGCCAGGCTCCATCGCTGTCGGCATTAAACTTTGACTTTGCCCCGGTCGAGGTGCGACCAGATCACCAGATTGGAGCTTTTTGTTTCTAGGCGCTGGAAAACAATAATTCTTTAAAAATTCACATCTCTGGTTCCCCTTATCAGATTTTATTTGTTTTTGTGTCATTTTAAAGTTCAAATTCTAATCTATTGTTATAAATTGGGTTTGGATTTTTAAACTGTTTCCTGTGTTTTATTTAATGACTTTTTTTGTGATATTTGACTGCTTCACACTCTGGCGGTCATTCTGACCTTGGCGGGCGGCGGAGGCCGCCCGCCAAAGTCCCGCCGTCAGGTTACCGTTCCGCGGTCGAAAGACCGCGGCGGTAATTCTGACTTTCCCGCTGGGCTGGCGGGCGGTCGCCTTCAGACCGCCCGCCAGCCCAGCGGGAAAGAGGCTTCCACGATGAAGCCGGCTCGGAATCGAGCCGGCGGAGTAGAAGCTGTGCGACGGGTGCAGTTGCACCCGTCGCGTATTTCACTGTCTGCGCAGCAGACAGTGAAATACATGTAGGGGCCCTCTTACGGGGGCCCCTGCAATGCCCATGCCAGTGGCATGGGCACTGCAGGGGCCCCCAGGGGCCCCACGACCCCCCCTACCGCCATCCGGATCCCGGCGGTCGGACCGCCGGGATCTGGATGGCGGTAGGGGGGGTCGGAATCCCCGCGGCGGTGCAGCAAGCTGCGCCGCCGTGGAGGATTTAATGGGGCGGCGGTACACTGGCGGGAGCCCGCCAGTGGTGCCGGTCCGACCGCGGCTTTACCGCCGCGGTCGGAATCCCCATTGGAGCACCGCCGGCCTGTCGGCGGTGCTCCCGCGGTCCTCCGCCCTGTCGGTCTTTGACCGCCAGGGTCAGAATGACCGCCTCTGTCTCCTAAGTTAAGCCTTGTCGCTCGTTGCCAAGCTACCAAGGGTTGAGCTGGGTTTAATGTACTGAGACCTAACTGGACCTAAGTGGAGGTTAGTGGCCTACTGCTAAGTGAAGGTACTTAACTGCCCTTACCAATAACCCATTTTCCAACAACATCCCCCACAGTTCCAATTTCAAAATAGTGTGGTGAAAGGTGTTTGCACCCAGCATTGCCTTGATTACCACCAGGACATATAATAGCTACAATAAAAACGGTGTGTGATCTGGGCTCTGTGCCTTTTCAGGGAATTCAGAATTCCTGAATATGTTTTGTAAATGTCAACATGAAATTACCATCTAAGTATCAACGTGAAGTTAGATCTATCATGTACACAGCTGAGAAAATATAGGTCAGTTCATTTTGATAGGTTAATTACGTAGGCAATCTTAATTACTTATTATTATTGCAATTTTATTCTTTCTCTGATGTTTTAAGCTTTGCTGAAAAACTACCGCATTTTACAGGGCCCATTACTGTACAGCTATTTACATACCATTCCTAATAGATGTATTCTAGGATCGAAACAACAATGTCATGTTATAAAAGCTGTAATTATTGCGCATAGTAAACAAAATAACATCTCTCATAAATTGTTTTCAGGATAAAGATAATTGACTCATTAACCTTAGCTGTATCAACTAACTTTCATAATGGAGTCCAAATTAAAAGTGCATAAACAATGTGTCAATAAAATAT
Organism: Pleurodeles waltl; assembly: GCF_031143425.1. Classification (NCBI taxonomy): domain Eukaryota; kingdom Metazoa; phylum Chordata; class Amphibia; order Caudata; family Salamandridae; genus Pleurodeles; species Pleurodeles waltl. The sequence continues at coordinate 1,479,380,888 of NC_090444.1, forward strand.
TCCTAACGAGACACACAAACGTCAATATAAATATAAAGAATGCTGCCTGTCTACCCATAAGTATGAGACCTGCAAAATCCCAATGCTAGAAGAAAAATGAAAAAAACATATAAACAGATAAAAATAAATACATTTCTGTCACTTAGTAATAGTGATAGACATAATTTGTGAAGTAAACAGCTTTGCAGAGTGACCTCTTGTAAGAGCGTTCTCTTCTGTGTGTTATGTTTTTTTAAATGTCTTTATTGGCATTTATTGCGAATCACCATAGATTGGATAGGATACAATAATCAACATGTGCATGAGGTGTATAGACAGACCACCCCTCATAATTTCAGCGTTAACAACATTTTAGCAGCAGGTCATACAGTAACAAGGAAGGGGTAGCCAAATGCAACGAGACAAAGAAGCATAGGATGGACACCTAAAGCGACTAATTGCAACCTGTCATGCTGATAATTAGTCAATGTACATATCACTCACTAAAACGAAGCAAAAGAGTAACTTTTAAAACCCTCTGGCTGGCAGTGCCATTTGCAGCTATGCGGTATTATGTGGATGAGGGCAACTAGAGAGTTTTGTAAACAGGTTAGTGGCGGATCCAATGGGGGAAAAGGAAAAGGGGCGGGGTATACCCATTCACGTTCTGTTCAAGAGAACACAGGGCCTCTTAATGATGTTTCGTGATCAAGTGGGAGGGGACTGATGGGTCGCATAGAGGCTCAATCCTGTCAGCTGCCCGGTCCTTCATGGGAGGCATTGTAGCCTCGGGGAAGGATTAATTTAGAAGAGCAATTTAATAACATAATTGTCCCACACTGAAGCTGCACGTCCTCCCCCTTGTAACTTACGATAATGCACCATGGCATCTGCTTCTGACAGAGCCCATTTATTGGTCACCCGAAGCCAACACCCAACCATGGGTGGATAAGGGTCTTTCCAGGCCCTGGCAACGAATTTCTTAAAGAGGACTATCGCCAGGTCTACTAACTTCAGATAGCGCTTGTTATGCTTTTTTCATTTCATGGTCCCTAAAAGACAGAGGAGCAGGTCTACTGGCAATTGGACATCAATTACTGTTGTCATATGCTCCAGTACCTGTGTCCAGGCGCGGAGCAAGGGCTGTCATTCCCAAACCATGTGAATAAATGCATCCATGTGACCACATCTTGAGCACACCTGGGATGCATCTGGAAACATTTTGTGCAGGTGGTGCGGCGAAAGGTAAGTTTGAGGTATGTAGTTGAATTGCATGAATTGTAAACAAGCATTGTAAGAGACTCGCTTCACTTGTTCTAAGGCCATAGTCCACAGTTTGGTGGTCAGTTGTGTGCCCAAACAGTTATCCCATTTGGGTTTGCTCCGGGTCAGTAATTCACTGCTTCCTACCTGTAAAGCTGTGTATAAAGCTGAAACAACATGACAACCTAGCCCGTGTGTTAAAAAGGACTGCAGACCTAAGAGCAGTCATGGCTCTGACGATCCTGGTGCCCATGTGCACCCAATTGCCGCCCTGATTGCAGTGGGTGCAAGAAAGAGACGTGCTTCAATCTCATAAAGTTCTTGCAGTCCATGAAAGAATAACAGAGCCCTGTCACTGAATAGCTCGCCCAGCTGGGTGAGCCCGGCATCTCGCCATGGAGAGGAATTGTTAACCCTTAGCAAATCCTTCATAGTTGGCATGCTCCATAAGGGCAGCGGTGTATGGGGGGTCGGTATGAGTCTGGGCTGCATATAGCGAATCCAGATGAGCATGGCTACTCGCTTATTTGTGTTTGCTATCATGAAGCCTAATTGATTATCAATTAACCAGTCTCATAATGAGCCCCATGAAGTCACAAGATAGAATTAAAAAAAAAACACTGCCAATACGTGTTTCAAGGGGGGAAAGCTGCATATAGAACTCAACTCATACCCAGTATCATACATAATTTTCATGCTGTTCTGATAGTGACATTGCCCATCCTCATTGTTCTGATTTTAATATGAGGAATGTATTTATTTGAATAATTATATCCTGGAAAAAAGAAAGGAAGCAACCAAAAGAGGAAAGAACAAAAACAATGAAAAAATAAAGATAAAAGAAATGAACAAATATTTAAAAAGAGAAAGAAAATAAATTAGTTTAAAACAAGAAAAGAGGAATATAGCGCCACTGATAGAAAAGCAATGGGGAATAGACATATTGATTATCCTCTTGACAAGGTATCATTTTATGAGACGTTAAAACAGAACTATGCAATGGGATAGAATAATATAAGTAGTATAGGCAAACTTGGGGAATTGAATGAAACTTAGCCCAACTGCACAGGGGAGAGGGAGCTCTTTTCTATTCTGATTTTTCCCATAGTGGTTCTGTTTGAGGAGCTGAACAGTTCCTGATGACTTTATGTTCTAACTTTGACTTAATTGCTAATGGTGGATGCTGATCCCTTAGAGACTGCTTCTTAAATGGCATAGATAGCTTAGAGTGCCACATGTCTGAGCCATTCCTTTTCACTGCCCCATGGCTGAAGCTGGCCAGACAGATGTCCAACTGATGAAGAGAGATCGCAGCTTGCTGATCCATTTGAGGAGAGGTATAAAAAAATGCTATTGTCTTTGTTATAGAGTTTCTTCTTTGTTTCAAAGTACCAACCGCTATTGTGACAGAGCCATAGTTTAGATGTTCAACTTAGACTAACATTGTTTTGCATGAAGCCCAAACATACTATTCCAGTCAGAATGTTAGTTAGGGAGCCCTGGCAATAGTAACAAATTGCATTTGATAAAAAGGTGATATTGTTCATCGGTTGAATATAGATGTATGTCATTTCTATTGGAGTTTTTTTATATTAATTTGTACCTTAACTCTTGAATGCTTAATTGCAAATGCTTTGGGTAAATAGAGATTCTTTAGAAGATTTGGTCAGCTGGTGTTATTCATGTATGTTTATCAGTTCGTATTGAAACTAACCTACATGACTTTATTATTGTTAATATATGGGGAAAAAAAAACTTCTAACTTTTACTAAAAGATGTTCTTATTCGTGGCCAAGTGGGTCATGGTGTGTGAAGACTATTGTATCCAAATGAAATGGTTATTTATTGATTCTGTAGAAAGGAGTGTTTTTTGAAGGTGAAGCTCATAGTGGAATCACTCCAAGCGTAGTCAGAAGGTCCATCAAACCTCTAATGCCTTCCATTATAAATTAAACTATAACAGACCAAATAAGGTCAGATGCGTTCACACCATCATGAATAATGTTTTCTTTGAGCTTGTATTTTCCATGCTATTTTATTTTGTATTTTCCAGAGCTAAGTTCTAATGATCTATACCTCCTACCTATTGCTAGCTGTAGCGATTTAAATTATTCTTTCTGAATAGAAATCGTATCAGAATATCTTACACCATGCTTTATGGACAGAAGTATGTTTTGCCAGAAGCATTGACAACACAGTAACCAACAAACATTTCCACCCTCTATCCTCGCACAGACTTTGGAATTAACTCAACCTATGTATTCAAAAGATAAAACACCCATGAAAATAACAGACTATATACACACACTTGTAACTTTATCTTAGATTGACTGACACAAATATTCCTCTACATATACATAAATTATGGCATGGATTTGTCCCATTTCTCTCCTAATTCTACCTCTTTCTTTTTCCACAAGAACTGACTGTTACAAGCTAGAAACAAGGTAATTGGATTGTTTCCATTACATCTACATGTTCGTCTTTTTCCTAAAGATGGAACTAATAACATATTTTGAAAAAATAAAGCATTCAGAATGGGTGATGTCAGTGTCATCACAATAATAAGTATGCTACTGGATATGAGTTGGGTTGTGTAAGAAATGTTATTATGACTTCCGTGATCTATCACCTCATTTTTTAATATGCTTAAATACGTCTTTTTTTTGTTTCATTATAGCCTCGAGCAAATGGGCTTTTCTCTTGAAACATGTTGCATGTGTGTTTTATAGATTTGAATTTAATAAAAAAAATCTACAAAAGAAAATACGATCTATGTAATACTGTGGTTTTTTTTAAGGAGAAACATAGAAAAGAAGTAAAATTATGTATTTAGGAAGGTGCAACTCCTTCTGAAAGTACACCAGTATGGGGCCACACTGCATTGATAGTATGCTGCTATTATTTCGCAGGTCTTACATTGGGAGTCATTACATCGTAGGAGTTACTGGTAGAGTCAATGCATCATAGGTATGTTTTAGCACATTTCTATCACAATCTTTCACTTTGCAGGTACTTTAATTTTATTTATGTTTGTGTGTATGTGTAGATGTATATTACGCAGTGGCAGTCGCCACTGTGTAGCTATAGTTAGGCCAAACTTTCCATAAGAATACAATTTTTGCTTTGTTAATATATTCAATACCATTTGACAAATCAGCACAAAACGTTCCAAAAGAAAGTTTAACCACCTCAGCTCCTTCCTGGAAGGTTTTGGGGTGATCTGCCAAGTGGGGGTCAAGAATAAAGGGAACCAAAATTATTTGTTTCCTGTGCTGAATCCCATAGGAAACCTCTATCAAAGATACAGAAAAATGGCTATGCATACTTTCATCAAATTTGACAAACATTCAGAACTTTACTCGTGCTTTTTGAAATTAGGTGTATATTCATTCAGCCGTTTTTGAGAAATTTGCATTGAAGGAGGTGACCAGGTGGTTACAAAGGGATAAAAGAAAATAGCTTCATCTGAACTGTTGGTGTTCAGATGAGGTTTGGTTGGCCACTTCTAAGAGGACTAGTCAATCCTGATTAGCAGGCCACAAAATGAAAAATATGTTGCACAGCCATTACAGGAATCATGGACATAGACCCTAAGGGGCAGATTTAAGGAAAGTGGCGCTGCACACAGTGCTGTGCCACTTTCCTTGCACCTCTTGGTGCCCCCCTACTGCCACCATGTGTGCACCGTATTTTGAGTACTCTGGCACAGGGTAGGGGACAATAGCATCATTATTTTAATTCCAAGCTTTAGGAGTGGTGTAGGAGAAGACTTGACCACAGAGTCTGGTTTTCCATATGCATGTGCTATGTGTAAGTATCAGTCCTAATGAGCATAGGTGTCTGGAAGGTTTGTAAAAGCAGATGGGATTGTTTAGGTATGCTCCACCAATGTTATGTAGCAACTTGTAGTGACTTGAAAGTGTGGATGAGGAGTTTGAATTGTGCTTGTTTGTATATGGTATGGTGTGATGTGAGTACTGCATGAGAGGTTGAGTGTTATTCTGGCCACTGAGTTCTGAATGGTCTGCAACCTATAGTTATTGATCCGGGCATGGAGGGCTTTCCAGCTTGCTTGTGATGAGTGAGCGTGTAACTATTTTGTGGGTGCTGATTGGAAGTCATTTGAAAATCTTTCTCAGCATCCTCAGGTTATGGCACTGATTTCTCAGTTGTGTTGAGTTTGCTGCTGATGACGTTCCCAAGGTTTGAGTGCATTGTTAGTCCTAGCTCTATTGTCTACCAGATGGAGACCCACGGTGAAGCGCTTTTCCCAAAAATCACAATTTTGGTCTTGTTGGTAGATGATTTCATTCGTGCAGGCTTTGCGTTTGATCCAGGTACTAAGGGGCAGATTTCAGAACACCCAGCACCACCTTAGCACCGCCATAGTGTAATTTGTTTTATGCTAAGGCAGCGCTACAGTGGCATTTTCCCTGCGTCATATATGCATGCATTGTGCCACTTTGTAAATCCCTGCGCCACATTATGCCTGTGCCAGGAATAATGTATGCAAGTGGGGCATTCCCCCATTTTGAAAGATATTTCCTGGCGCCATTTTTTTCAGCCTTTTCAAAGCCTACTCAGAGTGGACGTTTAAAGGGGGCTTCAATTGTTTCTATTAAGCCCCTATGTAATCTGTGGGAGTAGCGCCACAATTTCGGTGCCAATCCTGCAGAGTACATCAATAGCATAAAAATATATATATATGCTATAGTTCCAACCCTGTGCCATGGTGCGTCGTATTTTAAATACGACAAACACATGGTGGTGGTAGGGGGGTCCTAAGAGGTGCAAGGAAAGTAGTGCTGCACCAGCTGCAGCACCACTTTTCTGAAATCTTCCCCTGAGTGTCTTGTCTGTCAGGAGAGAATGAGTTGTGTGTCATTGGTGTAGGAAAGGACATCGATGTTGTGAGAGCAAATGATGTTGGCTGGAGGGATCATTTATTCCTTGAAGAGGGTTTGTCTCAGGGAAGTTTTTTGCTGAACACCTCAAATAAGGTCACATGTGTCTGGAGGGCATAGTGCCAGGCTGACTTGTCGAGACCTTCCTGACAGGAAGGAACAGATCCATCAGAGTGAATGTCGTTGAATTCTGATGTCTTGTTAGCAATGGATATGGATATGCTGCGGATCCATAAAGATAAAGGCCACCTTCTCTCTTCCATGCAGAGTCGTGTAGATATAATCAATGGCAGCAATAAGGGCAGTTTCAATGCTGTGGTTAGATCTGAACGCAGACATAGGGCCTTATTACGAGTTTGGTGGTCAGTCTGTCAGACCACCATGAGGGCGGTCCCCAAAAGTCTGCAATGTTGGTGGTCTTACAGACCGCCGTATTTTAAATAAAACAAGTATGACCGCTGACCGCCAACTAAAAATGCCAGACAGTTAGTTGTGCAAAGGCCTGGAAATAGGTGGGCTGACCTCCAGCCCTGGCAGTATAGTGACCAACCACTGACGTATTAGGTATTACAAGTCCAAAGTCACAGTGGCAGGCACCCAATGTGGTTAGCCAATGGCAGACCAAGCCACGGGGGTCTGTGATCACTAAAGTAATACACATTGGCACGTTGAATGGATTTGAAAACAACACAGCTGGCACACATTGCTACACTCGACACACCTGCAAAGGACACTATAAAACATATCCCTTCACACACCACAACCCTTTGCATTTACACTGCAAGACAACAAAACCTGAGCAACCTTTTCTTGTAGAGTACATAGATTAGAAACCCCTTTTTTCACTATCATATTGAACACCCAGCACACACATTTGTCCATACACACCATTTTTCACTTCCCCTCTTTAATAAGTCACTCCCACCTATCTTTTTTTTTGTTCCACCATGTCACTTTACAAAAATCCTAATTTCTGTGAAGACGAGTTAAGAATCATGGTGGATAAAATCATAAGAGTAGAGCCAGAATTGTTTGGAGGACAAGTCCAGCATACTTCTTTCAGTAGGAAAATTGAAATGTGGGAGTGGTTCGTTGACAGAGTGAATACTGTAGGCACCACCCTGCTCACAACCAAGGACATCAGGAAGAGGTGGAACAAACTCAGCGGCAAGGTCCATTCCCTGGCTGTCAATGTGTTACAACATTGCTCAGAGGACATCCTTCAACACCAGACTGAACATAGACCACTGCATGTCTGTAGCGGCCTTCTAGAGTAGGCATGGATGGTGCGTGGGTCCAATTGAGTCCCTAAGTGGATAAAGCTCATGGTGGTGGCAGTTTCTTCTGCAGCGAAGACAGGTCATGTGGTTAACACTGGTTCCTTTGATAATAACAGGGGTGTTTGGAGAGGTCTGTTGGGTTCAGGTAAGGATTGGAGTTGCTGTAAATGATTTTGATTTTGTTGCTGAAGAATTGAGAGAGATTGTTTTGAGTGTCTGATTGAGTTGGAGCCTCCTGCTGGTGAGCTGAAATTGTTCACTATGATGAAAGGTGTTCAGACAAAATATTGTTTGAAAAATATTGAGTTGCAGAAATATCGAGTTTTAAATATTCTTGGCAAAAATATCAATGTTTTAAAGTAAGAAATAATAGGTCCTCATTACAACCCTGGCGGTAGGTAATAAAGCAGCGGTAATACCGCCAATAGACCAGCGGTAGAAAAAATGGAATTATGACCACGGCGGAAACCGCTCAGATAGACAGCCACTTTAACACACCGACTGCCACGGCGGTAGCAACAAGCACCTCAGCGGTAACTGACAACAGCCAGGCAGAATTGTACCGCCCATTATGACCAGCCTATCCGACACCTTTTCCGGGGCGGTACCAACGACATCAAAAACACGGCGGAAACAGAACACAGAAGTCAAATGACTCACCTATGGAGACACAGGGAACAACCGAGACGCAATTGAGCCCGAGTTGCACATATTTCCCATGTTCTTCTACCTTTTTTAGCATTACGGACATTAACGCTGGCGAAGACGACCACGGTGAGTACTGCTGTCTAGCACACAAGGGATGGGGAGGAAAAAGAGAGTGACACACACACACGCAACACGCAACACCCCCATCCTGAACACCATGCTCACAATCAGATGGAGTAACAGTACATATCCACCCCATACCACTCAGGAATGATGCAAGGACAAAATAATTAGTAGAAAGTGAGTATAATACGATTAAAGAACATGAATAAGTGCATTAAATTACAATACACATATTTACAAATGGAGGGACACTACCCAGTCCTCAATATCTGTGGGCCAGAGGGCCACAACCCATAGGCCAAGGCCCCACCTCATTCCTGCAACAACACTGAGAGAACACTGCAGGTCAAAAATACCCAGGCACCTCAGGGGGATGGGGAATGGGGGGCACCTCAGCCAGAAGATGGTACAGCACTTCTGGTCCTACAGGGGGCTACATGCCCTGTGTGATGTCCTGGGGACTACAAGGCCACAGTCTCTCAAGTGGGTGGTATGCCCACTGCTTGGTCCTGCGTAGTGCAAGGCCACAGTCTCGCTAGTGGGTGGTTTGCCCACTGCTTGGTCCTGGGGAGTGCAAGGCCACAGATTCTCTAGTGGGTGGTTTTCCCACTGCTTGGTCCTGGGGAGTGCAAGGGCACAGTCTCTTTAGTGGGTGGCTTCTCCACTGGTTCTGGAGGGGGCATTGTGCCCAGTGTGCTTCATCCTGGGAAGGATGCGGTGAGTGGATGGCTTCACCACTGGGTCTGGAGGGGGCATTGTGCCCAGTGTGCTTCATCCTGGGAAGGATGCAGTGAGTGGATGGATTCTCTACTGGTTCTGGAGGGGGCATTGTGCCCAGTGTGCTTCATCCTGGGTAGGATGTGGTGAGTGGATGGCTTCTTCCACAGGTTCTGGAGGGGGCATTGTGCCCTGTGATGCAGATCTTGGGGAGTGCAAGGTCACAGTCTCTCAGCTGGGTGTCAGACCCACTGGATTTGCAGGGGTCAGGAAGCACAACAGCCCATGGAGGCATGACTACACACTGTCCACCGGCGGTGGAGGCCGCTCAGTGGTGGCAGCGGCGGTGGTGGTATTGGTGCTGGCAGTGGTGGTGGGAGACTCCAGCCCATCCTGTGCAGCATCAGACGCCTGCCCACTGGGTCTGATGCCGGTGGCAATGCTGCTGGTAGTGGTGGGGGGAGGCTCCAGCCCATCCGCTGAAGCCTCAGACGATTGTCCACTGGGGCTGCTGCTTCTGGCAGTGGTGCTGGTGGCGATGCTGGTGGCAGTGCTGGCAGTGGTGGGGGGAGGCTCCAGCCCTTCCTCTGCAGCCTCAGGCGGCTGAACCACCATGGTTGGCGGTGAGGCTTCAAATGAGTTCCGTCTTCAGGCCTCTTGTCCTTCCTGCCTGCTGGTTGAAGGCCCCTTGCCCTTCCTGTCAGCAGCTCGGGATTTCTCCTTGCCCTTCCCTGTCACACCTGGTGGTGCCTCCTTGTCTTTCCCTGTTGCACCTGGTGCAGGCACCTTGTTAGTGTTGCTGCCTGGTGCCTGGGATCCTATCCCACCTGCAGTAGCTGTCAACACTACTGTGCCTCTGCTGGGCTGGATGGCTGAGGTACATACCTGGGTTTTCTTCACCCTGGCCTGACGTGAAGGATGGGGAGGAGGGGTAGCGAAGAGGTCAATGGTGGAGAGGAAAAGCTTCTTAGGGACATTGGGGTGGGAAGAAGGTGAAGGTTTGGGAGTGGAGGAAGAGGAAGTGGTTGTAGGAGGCGTCTGTCTGCTGTGTTTGGGTGCAGGTGCATGGGCTGGATGCTGTTGTGAGGTGGATGGGTGTTGGGTGTCTGAGTGCTTCCGTTTGTGTACCTTGGGAGGAGGAGGCAGAGACACAGTGGGAGAGGACACAGGGGACGTGTGCATGGGAGTGTAGAGGCTACTGGGAGGGAGGTGGATGACGAGGAGGGGGACACAGTGGAAGCAGTGGATGTTGGTATGTCTGCATCTGTATGGTGTTTGTGTGAGTGCCTGTGTGATGATGTGTGGTGCTGTGCTTGCCTGAACCACTCCTGTGTGTTGTCCTGGGTGCATGCTGGTCTGCCTGTGTGCTTGGGATAGGTTGGTGTTGAGGGGAATGGGATTGGGCAGAGGAGGTTGAAGGGGGGAGGCTAGAAACAGGGACAATGGCTGCCATCATGGAGGAGGCCAGAGCCTGGATTGATCTGTGTTGGGCCACCATGCCAGAGTGAATGCCTTCCAGGAATGCATTTGTTTGTTGCAAATGGGCTGCCAGGACCTGGATGGCATTCACAATGGTTGACTGCCCAACAAAGATGGATCTCAGGAGGTCAATAGGCTCCTCACTCAGGGCAGCAGGGATAACTGGGGCACGGCCTGAGGTGCCTGGGGCGAAGGAGATGCCCACATTTCTGGGTGAGCGGGCACGGGAAACTCACTGAGAGGCTGCTTGGAGGCAGTGCTGGTATGGGGGGTTGCGGCTGTACCTGTAGTTGGGGTGGGCCAGAGGTGTCTGCCACCATCAGAAAGCTCCCATTGTAAGAGGTGTCAGAACTGTCCCCTCCAGTCTCCACGGTGGTGCCCCCTTCGCACTCCGTCCCACTGGTGCACTCACCATCTGTGGATTCGGCCTCCTGGACCCTGTGGGATGCAGCTCTCCCCGTCACCTGTGCCTCTGCTCCTCCGCCAGATGATACTAATGCACGTAAGGACAGGGTGACAAAACAAAAATGGAGGGGATGAGACAAAGGATACCCTTGGTCAATGGCCGCACCAACACCACCGTTGGCGTACACAACACACTGACACACAGAGAACAGCCCTACGCACTAGGCAATGCACTACCAGTCACAATGCTAGTCCCCAGCCCCTGGACAGGGATACATAACGCCAATTGCAGCATACCTGAGACCCACAGACCCCTGCCCAGTAGTCTAGGCCTACTAGCTTGTTTGGAGGAGGTTGACATCAGACCCTGCCCAACATCGGCCCTACCCTGCACTGGCCGGCCTGGCCTAGGGGCACGCACAGTTTAGTTTAGTTTTATGAGTTTATAGAGCGCATAGCTACCCTAGGGCATCCCAGCGCTAAAGTACACAATGAATCACGGAAGACCAAAAGGGGGCAGATTAACTGCAGAAAAGGATGGTTTTCAGCTTCTTCCTAAAAAGAAGTTCTGAGGATTTGTGGCGAAGTTCGAGGGGCAGAGCATTCCAGAGCCGCGCAGCCCTGATAGTAAACGAGTTACCACCCCATGATCTCTTGACATGAGGTATATAAACCTGTCGAGAAGATAGAGATCTCAATAGTCTAAAGGGAACATAAGGAGAGATCCGCTTTCTAAGAAAGAGAGGGCCCCTATTATGTAAGGCTCTATGGACAAAACACATAGATTTAAAATGAATTCGCTGTTTGATCGGGAGCCAGTGAAGAGTTACAAGCGCCGGTTTGGCAGAAAGGTGCCTGGGGGAGTTCATAAGAAGTCTAGCTGCTGCGTTCTGCACAACCTGCAGCCTCTTTATTACATACTCTGGGGAACTGAAATATAGAGAGTTCCCATAGTCTAGGCGAGAGAGAACTAAGGCCCAGGCCCACATCTCCCACCCGGGTGCCTCCCCACCACATGCAGGTACTATATTGGGACACTGTACTCACCCCTTTGTGGCTGCTGTGATGCCCCCAAGAGCCCATCCAGCTCCAGATAGGCCCCCGCCAATATGCGGGCCATTACGGGGGGGTCAGGGTTCGACAGGCACCCCTTCCTTGTTGGGAGGCCATCCCCATCGGGCCCTCCACTGTCTTTCGTGCCCAGCATCTCAGGTTCTCCCACCATTTGCGACAGTGGGTGCTATGCCGGCTGTAGACCCCCAGGGTCCACACGTCCTTGGCAATGGCACGCCATATACCCTTTTTTTGATGGGCGCTGACCTGCAGAGAAATACACATAGGAAAAGGTGTCAGTCAGACCGTTACACTCATGGCCACCATAGCCCTCATATCGCCTTACACACAGACATTGCCCATCATGCATGCAGCATGCTGCCCAGGGCCCTTACCCCTACTCCCCCTCCATAAGGCCCTCACACACAGCACTCCATGCATTAATGCCCCATTCATCGTGCTCACAGTCTACTCACCTGTTGGTCTGGAGGCCCATACAGCATTCCGTACTGGGGTAGGACTCCATCCACTAGTCTCTCCAACTCTGCAGCAGTGAAGGAAGGGGCCCTTTCCCACTGACACGAGACATGGTCGGTTCCAGACACAGGTCACTGCAGCACTTGCAGTGTAGGTCCTCTCCTGTTGAAGTTCAGGTAACAAGTGAGAGAACAGATAGAAAATGGCAGTCACGACCATGGAGGTGCGTACCGTCACTGCAGGCGTACATCACCATTGGCCACTGTAACCCATAGGGCCCAATGGGATCAAATGAAGAGCTGCACTGCTGTTTTCGACCGCCTCCCACAACAGCGCACAACATCAGCAGTATTACCTCATTTCCACATGTCCCTCCATACAGGACGCCATTTCAAGGGGGGCAGGCCATGGCACTTACCTGCGTCACAGTACACATAGGCACCATTTGGGCCTATACAACAATATTGTGTTATAGTCACAACATGCAATGCAGTGTATTGTTTGGGGATATGGAATACTGACCAGCTACTCACAGTTTGCCCCCTACATTGCAACTGCTAAGGATGAATAGGAGATGGAGACATCCCCCGTGTACAGGCCCCTGGTGGACTTGGCAACAATGGAGGACAGGCACATTATCCTCACCTATAGACTGGACAAGGCCATAGTCACAGAGCTGTGTGCCCAATTGGTAAACTGACCTGATATCTCCTATCCGTCAGCCAACTGGGATCCCCCCTCTTGTGCAAGTCCTATCTGTGCTCCATTTCCTGGCAAAAGACTCCTTTGAAGTGACAGTGAGCTTGGCTGCAGGAATGTCTCAGCCAATGTTCTCATTAGTGCTGACCAGAGTATTGTCTGCCCTGATTAAACACATGTGCAGCTACATCATTTTTCCCCTGGTGGGGGATTTGGCCACAGTGAAAGCTGATTTCTATGCAATGGGACATATCCCCAACATTATTAGGGATATTGATGGTACACATATTGCATTTGTCCCCCCCCCCGGAGAAATGAACAGGTGTTCAGACATCGAAAGAGCTTTCACTCCGTGAATGTGCAGATAGTGTGCCTGGCGGACCAGTACATCTCCCATGTCATTGCAAAGTATCCTGGGTCTGTGCATGATGCCTTTATCCTGAAGAATAGCAGCATCTTATATGTGATGGCTCAACTCCAGAGGCACCGGGTGTAGCTAATAGGTGAGCCCTAGTCCCCACCCAGGGGTTGTTAGTTTATGGGTATGGTGTGGGCCCTAAGGGTTAGTGTCAGTCTAAGAGTTGTCTCTCGATATTTTCAGGTGACTCTGGTTACCCCAACCTCTCAGGACTACTTACCCCTCTGAAGAATCCCAGGACAAGGGCAGAGGAACGTTACAATGAGACACATGGTTGAACAGGAATAATAATAAAAAGGACATTCGTCCTCCTGAAGGCCAGGTTTCATTGACTCCATCTAACAGGTGGGTCCCCGTACTACTCATCCAAGAAGGTGTGCCAGATCATCGTGGCATGCTGTCTGTTGCACAACCTTGCCTTATGTCGCCAGGTGCCTTTTCTGTAGGAGGATGAGGCTGGAGATGGGTGTGTGGCAGCAGTGGACCCTGCGGACAGTGAAGATGAGGAGGCAGAGGATGAGGATGTGGACAACAGAAGGGCTATAATACAACAGTACTCGCAATGACACACAGGTAAGACACTGTAATTACACTTTACATTAACAGTTTTGTATTTGACATTGTCACTGGCAGGCCAATCCTATGTATACATTACTGTACAGTTATTTTGCAGTGTTTGAAGCTTGTTAAACAAATACATGGTTAAATGATTTGACTGACTCCATACTTGTATTCATTCAAATGGTGTTTATTTAAGTGCTAATGATTAGAGGGGGATGTGCAATGGGCCGGGGTGATGATGGAGGAATGTCCAAGACAGAGTCCAGTCTATTTGTATCACAGGTGCATTGTCCAAGGGGGCAAAGGAAGGAGATCAATGGCAGTTCAAGGTGGACATGGTGACAGAGTGGGCCACAAGGGTGACATTCTGGAGAGTCTTATTTCCTAGCAGGGGTCTTGACAATGTTCTCTGGCTTCTGCCTGGATCGCAGGGACCGTTTTCAGGGTGGTTCTCCTTCTGCATGGGGTGGGGTGCTGGTGGCCTGTTGTTCCTGTGGTGGGGCCTCCTGTCCACTAGCGGCAGCGGAGGTGGAAAGGCTGTTCATCGGTTTAGCTAGTGTCAGGGGCCCACTGGTGTGCCACTTCCTTCCTCATGGTGTTGGCCATGTCTGCCAACAGCAATCATGACCAGGATGGTGTGGATGTCCTTCAAGTTCTCCCTGATCACCAGGTACTGTCCCTCCTGGAGCCGCTGGATCCCCTGCACCTTGTCCAGTATCTGGCCCATCGTCTCCTGGGAATGGTGGTATGCTCCCAGAATGTTGGTGAGTGCTTCCTGGAGAGTCAGTTCCCTGGGCCTGTCCTCCCCTGTGGCACAGCAGTCCTCCCAGCTTCCCTGTTGTCCTGTACCTCTGTCCCCTGAACCATGTGCCCACTGCCACTGACCCCAGGTCCCTGATCGTCATGTGTTTGTGGGGTGGCCTGAGGTCCCTGTAGTTGTGGACATACTGCTGATTAACGTGTCCTTGCTATAGAAGTATGGGCCTGCTGGGTGGGTACTGTGGTGATATCTCCTGAGGGGGAGGCTCTATGGTGGTACAGGACTGTACCTGTGTTACCGACTGTCTGGAGATACCTGATGGGCCAGGTTGGTTATCCAGATCCAGGCGAGCAGAGCTGCTGTCATCACTGTGGACTGGAAGTTGCTAGCACCTCCTCTCCGGGGATGTTGGGTGAGGGACCTGTGGGGATGTAAATGCAGTGTTATTGTTTATGTGTGTGTCATCTTGTGCATAGGTGTGTTGCCCTGTATGGTTGTTATTGCCCTGGCAGCTTTGCCTTGTGTGAGTAGTAATTTTGTGGGCTAGGTGATTCTCTCTAATGTACATGCTTTAGTGATGGGTGTCCATGCAGGTCTGTGAGGGGTGTCCATGCATTGGTGTTGCAAGCAGGGCTTAGTATTGGGATGAGTGGGTTGTAATGGTGAGGTACGTGGGAGGTAGTGGAGTGAAGATAAGGGTGGGGGTTTGTGATGGCATGCAGGCAGGGGGGTGATAGAAATAAAGTAAACTTACCAGAGTCCAGTCCTCCTCCTACTCCTGCCAGGCCCTCAGGATGCATGATTGCCAAGACTTGCTCCTCCTATGTTGTTAGTTATGGGGGAGGAGGTGGGGGGTCTACCGCCAGTCCTCTGTGCAGCTATTTGGACCCATAATCATACTTTTTTAGCCCCGCATTTGTGCCACTTTTTGACGAAATGTGGCCTTAAAAAAGTATAAATATGGGCCTTGGTGTCTTGCTGCTGTGGAACGTACCTTCCCCTGTAGGTCGTTCCACCTCTTCCTGATGCCATCCCGTGTTCTGGGGTGCTGTCGCACACCGTTGACCCTGTCCATGATTCACCGCCATGGCTCCATCTTTCTAGCAATGGACGTCTGATGCACCTGTGAGCCGAATAGCGGTGCTCTACCCGGATGATTTCCTCCACCATGACCCTTAGCTCCTCCTCAGAGAACCTGGGGTGTTGTTCCGGTGCCATGGGTGTAGTGTGAGTGGTGTGGGTGAGGGTGTGTGGGATGCTGTATTGGGGTGTGAGATGTAGGGTGCGTGGATGGTGCATAGGTGATGGTGGTGTTAACGCGTCCGTCTATGTTAATTTATACACATCAGGACTCATTTTAGGCCGATGAATCTTTGGACCCAGTGGTGAGACACCGTAGGACGAGATAACTGATCAATATATCAATCAATATGTCAATAACATTGTCAACAGTTAACACCAAAATATACTTTACTTTAGTCATTAATAACATTCGGCACAATCATGACCTTTCAGTCACGAATAACCACACCTTAATGAAGTTTTGTGAATTTTATTTCCGATTGATTACAATCTAATAGCAAATGCATCAATCTCAAAACCAAGAAGCAAATAAACATAATCACAAGATGACAACCGTAATAAGCTTTCAATAATGCAAAGATCAGAAGCATAGACAATCAAATGACTACAAGCAGATCGTAATACATCGAATCTTCTAGAGATCCTAGTTCAGCATAGCACTACGTCAGTCACGTCAGGTTGTCAGTCAGGATGAATACCTCATCTAACCTCTAATTAGCATTAGCATGTTGGGCTTCATGCAAAACAATTTAGAACATCAATTTGGAAAACATCTAATTAAAGTCTCTAATCAAAAACATACAGCAGTTGGTACCTAGAAAGAAAAGGCAAATAAATGCATTTCCATTAGCAATAATCGTAATTACCCTCCTCAGAATAGGTCAGCATACAGGATCAGTCTTCGTCTTCAGGACATCAGCTAGATCACCGTCAGTCTATCTAAGTTAGAGTCAAGGGTCACTCTCCTCATAAGGAGGAAAGTGTAATGGGGCAGTCTATGGGCAAGGATGGTTTTGTCTAAGTCTCAAGTCACCAAATAAAGTGACAGAGTTTCTGGATGCAATCGATATCATTCCCTACCTAATGCTCTTTGTCTCTTGTGTCATGGGTTTTTATCCCTTTTTCGTAATGCATTCCCCCAAGATTCTATTGGTCAGTCACTACACCCCACTATCGGTAACCTATCAAATTATACATTAAGTAATGCATTTGTCATTTCACAATAATTTCCTAATTCCTAATTGGTCTTCATAATTGACGTTTTTCGTAGGTGGCACATCCGGGGTTACTTCATCGCCTTGGCACACATCAGGTCAAAAGTTCTCTTCTTCTCGCTTTACCGTCCTTGGAAGTTTCCATTTTTGTTTCGAAGCACATATCTTTTTATACTAAAAGCTGCTAGCATGCGGATGGGAGAGTTTAGCATTGTTACGAATTAAGTAAAGAAAAGAACAATCGCTGGGTCATGGTCTTTTGCAAGTCAGCACACTGGAGAAACAGAAAAATACGCTTTAATATGAGAGTTACACAGCTAGTTCTCGACTCACGCTAACTTAAGATATACGGTTCTAATGAATGCAGTTTTATACGTGTTAATGTGCTCGGTTAGGCAAACTATAAATGATTATTTCTTACAGTCGACATTAGTTTATACATATGAACAATTCTCCATGTTTATGAATACGCTTCAATGAATATTTTTATTAATACAGCATTGTTAAACATAAGCATTTCACGTCTATACTATGTAATATTTAAACTACGCTCTCTCAGTGGTGTGTGTCTGTGGTCTTGTCTGTGGTCTTGCTCTCTCTCTTGTGGAACTTGTTTGTAATGGTAAAGAGTTGTGGGTAATGTTTGTGTGTGTTTTATTGTGGTGTGGGTGTGGTGTGTGCATGTGTGTCAGGTGTTTGTAGTTTGAATTGTCCAATGTGATGCTGTTTTGTTAGTGTGTGTATATTTTGGTCGTGGCGGTATGTAGCGCCAATGGTTTACCACGGTTGAATGTCCACCATGGTGATTCTTGGGTGAAAATGCTGTGGGAGTAGTTCTGTTGGCGTAACGGTGTGGGCTTTGCTACTGCCAGTTTATCCCTGACCTTTCGGCTGGCAGACTTGTGTGTCTGGCTGCTTAGTGATGGATTGCTATGTGTGGGTCATAATATGGGTGGCGGTAATCCACTGTGGCGGTTGGCGGCAGTCTGCATAGCGGTAAGTGGGATTTACCACCAATGTCATAATGAGGGCCATAGTTTTTTTGTTTCTTTATGTGTTTAAATAATATTTTGATTGTCCATGTTTTATATTGTTTGTATAATTGCTGTTAATGTTATTTCTATTTTTAATTTAATTGTAAAATAGTAACTTATGGTGTTGTAGCTAGTTGTGAGGTTTGTAGGGTTACAGGGTGGAAAGTAAATTAGGTATAATTAATTTATATATATTTTAATTTATTATTTATTTGATTATTAGGTATGTACATTGTGTAATTATTATAATTTTTTAATTTACATTTTAGGTGCAGGTTGTTGAGTTTGTAGAGGTATATTATGGGAAGTCAATCAAATTATATGGATTAACTATACATGATTTTTTTATATTTATTTAATTTTTAATTAATTATGTATGTTGGGGAATTATTTTGATTTTTACATTTACATATGTGTGGTTAATGTGCAACCATAGTGTGGGATTTTAATAAACTAAAAATTAAATAAAACATTTTGTATAGTATTTATTTAGAAAGGAATGTGTTTGACTTATTTAATTGTTTTTCAATGTACATATTTAATTGTACGGTAATAGTTTTATAATTTTATTAAATTAATACTTTTATCAAAATAAGAAATGTGTTTGAAGTGAAATACTTTTCCTACTGTCACACCACCTGGAGAGGGAATAGTAAATTTTACCCATACTGAATCCAAAGCTTTCCCTACTGTTGCACCGACTGGAGTGGGAATAGTAAGGTTTACCCTTCCTGAGGCTTTCCCTGCTGTTGAATTAACTGGAGTGGGAATAATCAATTTTAACTTTCCTGAGTCTAAAGCTTTCCCTACTGTTGCACTGACCGGAGTGGAAATAGTAAATTGTACCCCTTTTGAGTCCAATTCTTTCCGTACTGGTGCACAGACTGGAATGGGTATGGTAAATGTTACCCATCCTGAATCCAATGCTTTGCCTAATGTTAAACTGACTGGAGTGAGAATATTAATTTGTAACCCTCCACAGTCCAACACTTTCCCTCCTGTTGCACCAACTGGAGTGGGAGTATTACATTTTACCTCTTCTGAGTCCAACGCTTTCCCTACTGTTCCGCCAACTGGAGTGAGGATCGTAACTTTTACCCCTCATGAGTCCAATGCTTTCCCTACAGTTGCACAGACTGGAGTGGGAAAAGTAAATGTTGCCCCTTTTGGGTCCAATGCTTTCCCTACTGTTTCCCTGTAGGAAAGTACCATCTTGCCTGGCATGTTACCCCCATATTTCACTGTATATATGTTGTTTTAGTTGTATGTGTCACTAGGACCCTGCCAGCCAGGGCCCCAGTGCTCATAAGTGTGCCCTGTATGTGTTCCCTGTGTGATGACTAACTGTCTCTCTGAGGCTCCGCTAACCAGAATCTCTGTGGTTATGCTCTCTCTTTGCTTTCCAAATTGTCACTAACAGGCTAGTGACCAATTTCACCAATTCACATTGGCATACTGGAACACCCTTATAATTCCCTAGTATATGGTACTGAGGTACCCAGGGTATTGGGGTTTCAGGAGATCCCTATGGGCTGCAGCATTTCTTTTGCCACCCATAGGGAGCTCTGACAATTCTTACACAGGCCTGTCACTGCAGCCTGAGTGAAATAACGTCCACGTTATTTCACAGCCATTTACCACTGCACTTAAGTAACTTATAAGTCACCTATATGTCTAACCTTTACCTGGTAAAGGTTGGGTGCTAAGTTACTTAGTGTGTGGGCACCCTGGCACTAGCCAAGGTGCCCCCACATTGTTCAGGGCAAATTCCCCGGACTTTGTGAGTGCGGGGACACCATTACACGCGTGCACTATACATATGACACTACATATGTATAGCGTCACAATGGTAACTCCGAACATGGCCATGTAACATGTCTAAGATCATGGAATTGTCACCCCAATGCCATTCTGGCATTGGGGAGACAATTCCATGATCCCCCAAGTCTCTAGCACAGACCCGGGTACTGCCAAACTACCTTTCCTGGGGTTTCACTGCAGCTGCTGCTGATGCCAACCCCTCAGACAGGTTTCTGCCCTCCTGGGGTCCAGCCAGGCTTGGCGCAGGAAGGCAGAACAAAGGACTTCCTCAGAGAGAGGGTGTTACACCCTCTCCCTTTGGAAAAAGGTGTCAGGGCTGGGTAGGAGTAGCCTCCCCCAGCCTCTGGAAATGCTTTGATGGGCACAGATGGTGCCTATCTCTGCATAAGCCAGTCTACACCGGTTCAGGGATCCCCCAGCCCTGCTCTGGCGTGAAACTGGACAAAGGAAAGGGGAGTGACCACTCCCCTGACGTGCACCTCCCCTGGGAGGTGCCAGAGCTCCTCCAGTGTGCTCCAGACCTCTGCCATCTTGGAAACAGAGGTGCTGCTGGCACACTGGACTGCTCTGAGTGGCTAGTGCCAGCAGGTGATGTCAGAGACTCCTTCTGATAGGCTCTTACCTGTGTTGCTAGCCTATCCTCCTTCCTAAGTAGCCAAACCTCCTTTTCTGGCTATTTAGGGTCTCTGCTTTGGGGAATTCTTTAGATAACGAATGCAAGAGCTCATCAGAGTTCCTCTGCATCTCTCTCTTCACCTTCTGCCAAGGAATCGACCGCTGACTGCTCTGGACGCCTGCAAAACCGCAACAAAGTAGCAAAGACGACTACTGCAACCTTGTATCGTTGATCCAGCCGCCTTCTCGACTGCTTTCCTGGTGGTGCATGCTGTGGGGGTAGTCTGCCTCCTCTCTGCACTAGAAGCTCCGAAGGAATCTCCTGTGGGTCGATGGAATCTTCCCCCTGCAACCGCAGGCACCAAAAGACTGCATCACTGGTCCTCTGGGTCCCCTCTCAGCACGACGAGCGTGGTCCCTGGAACTCAGCAACTCTGTCCAAGTGACTCCAACAGTCCAGGGACTCTTCAGTCCAAGTTTGGTGGAGGTAAGTCCTTGCCTCACCACTCTAGACTGCATTGCTGGGTACCGCGTGATTTGCAGCTGCTCCGGCTCCTGTGCACTCTTCCAGGATTTCCTTTGTGCACAGCCAAGCCAGGGTCCCTGATACTCTAACCTGCAGTGCATGACCTCCTGAGTTGTCCTCCAGCGTCGTGGGACCTTCTTTTGTGACTTCGGGTGAGCTCCGGTTTACTCTTCTTTGTTATGCCTGTTCTGGCACTTCTGCGGGTGCTGCTTGCTTCTGAGTAGGCTCCTTGTCTTGCTGAGTGCCCCCTCTGTCTCCTCACGCAATTGGCGACATCCTGGTCCCTCCTGGGCCACAGCAGCATCCAAAAACCCTAACCTCGACCCTTGCAGCTAGCAAGGCTTGTTTGCAGTCTTTCTGCACAGAAACACCTCTGCAAGCTTCTTCACGAAGTGGGACATCCGTCCTCCAAAGGGGAAGCTCCTAGTCCTCTTCGTTCCTGCAGAATCCACAGCTTCTACCATCCAGTGGCAGCTTCTTTGCACCCTCAGCTGGCATTTCTTGGGCATCTACCCACTCAGGACCTGAGTGTGACTCTTGGACTTGGTCCCCTTGTTCCACTGGTACCCTCGTCTGGAAATCCATCGTTGTTGCATTGCTGGTGTTGGTCTTCCTTGCAGAATTCCCCTATCACGACTTCTGTGCTCTCTGGGGAACTTAGGTGCTCTTTGCACCCACTTTTCAGGGTCTTGGGGTGGGCTATTTTCCTAACCCTCACTGTTTTCTTACAGTCCCAGCGACGCTCTACAAGTTCACATAGGTTTGGGGTCCATTCGTGGTTCGCATTCCACTTCTAGAGTATATGGTTTGTGTTGCCCCTATACCTATGTGCTCTCATTGCAACCTATTGTGACTGTACATTGATTGCATTGCTTTCTATTGCTATTACTGCATATTTTTGGTATTGTGTACATATATCTTGTGTATATTTGCTATCCTCATACTGAGGGTACTCACTGAGATACTTTTGGCATATTGTCATAAAAATAAAGTACCTTTATTTTTAGTATATCTGTGTATTGTGTTTTCTTATGATATTGTGCAGATTACACTAGTGGTATAGTGGGAGCTTTGCATGTCTCCTAGTTCAGACTAAGCTGCTCCGCTAAGCTACCCTTTTCTATCAGCCAAAGCTGCTAGGCACCTCTTCTACACTAATAAGGGATACCTGGACCTGGTGCAGAGTGTAAGTACCCCTTGGTACCCACTACAAACCAGGCCAGCCTCCTACATTGGTTGTGCAGCGGTGGGATAAGTACTTGCAACTACTTACCACTTTGTCATTTTGTACTTTTCATAAGAGAAAAATATACAAAACAAGTTCAGTGTATGTACACCTAACCAAAAAGTTTTACTTTTCTTCTCTTACTCTATTGCTAAGTGCTGAAAAGTACCTCTAAACTTTCAAAAAGTTGAAAAAGTTTTTTTTCTGTTTCCTTAAAAAGTTCTGAAACTTTGTCTTTCTTTTTCTGTCCCTTAAACCTTTTTCTATCATGTCTGGTACAGGCCAAACTCTTAATCTGGCCAGCACTGCTTATGACCACCTTAGCTGGAAAGGTGCAAGGAGTCTCTGCATTGATAGAGGTTTAGGGGTAGGGAAGAATCCCTCTAGAGAATTGTTGGTTAATATGCTCATTGAAAATGATAAGGCCTTAGGTGGCAGATTAGGTGACAGATTAGCTGATGGTTCACACTCTGTTTCTGGGGTAGCCCCAGTAAAAGTGTTAGATGGGAACCTTCCCAACCTGCCCCATAGCAGGCCACCTAGCAGGGCTGGTACTGATGTGAGTTCTCATCACAGTAGGGAGATTACTCCTTTAGGCCAGGTTGTTAGGGTGCCATCTGTTAGGGACAGGTCTCCCTCTCTCCATTCACACCATTCTTCTGTGTCTAGGCATGCCCAACCCACCCACCCTGATGACAGAGTGTTAGAAAGGGAACTCAATAGATTGAGAGTGGAAGAGTCCAGGCTGAAGCTTAAAAAGCAACAGCTGGATCTAGACAGGGAAGCATTTGACTTAGAAAAAGAAAGACAGAGGTTGGGGTTTGGACCCCATGGTGGCAGCAGCAGTATTACAGATAGTAATCCTGTAAAAGAGCATGATTCTAGGAATCTGCACAAGATAGTTCCCCCTTACAAGGAGGGGGATGACATTAACAAGTGGTTTGCTGCACTTGAGAGGGCCTGTGTTGTACAGGGGGTCCTTCCTTCAAAGGCAGTGGGCTGCTATCCTATGGCTATCTTTCAGTGGAAAGGATAGGGATAGGCTCCTTACTGTTAAGGAAAGTGATGCCAATAATTTTACAGTTCTTAAGAATGCACTCCTAGATGGTTATGGCTTAACCACTGAACAGTACAGGATCAAGTTCAGAGAAACCAAAAAGGAGTCTTCACAAGACTGGGTAGACTTTGTTGACCATTCAGTGAAGGCCTTGGAGAGGTGGTTACATGGCAGTAAAGTTTCTGACTATGAAAGCCCGTATAACTTATTCCTGAGAGAGCATATTCTTAATAACTGTGTGTCTGATTTGTTGCACCAATATCTAGTGGACTCAGATCTGACCTCTCCCCAAGAATTGGGAAAGAAGGCAGACAAATGGGTCAGAACAAGAGAGAACAGAAAAGTTCATACAGGGGGCAAGAAGAAGGATGGTAAGTCTTCAGACAAGGGTGGGGACAAATCTAAAAATGAGTCTTCATCAGGCCCACAAAAACACTCTGGTGGGGGTGGTGGGCCCAAATCCTCTTCTAATCAAGTAAAGAAACCATGGTGCTATTTATGTAAAGTAAAAGACCATTGGACAACTGATGCCAGCTGTCCAAAGAAAAGCACCAAGCCTCTCACTACCACAACCCCTACTGCTACACCTAGTGCCCCTAGTAATAGCAGTGGTGGTGGGAGCAAACCTACTAATAGCCAATCCAAGGGAGTAGCTGGGCTCACTTTTGGTAATTTAGTTGGGGTTGGTCTTGTTAGGGAGACCACAGAGGCTGTGTTAGTCTCTGAAGGGGCCATTGATTTGGCCACCTTCGTTGTTTGTCCCCTTAATATGGATAAGTACAAACAACTTCCCCTAATAAATGGTGTTGAGGTTCAGGCCTACAGGGAGACAGGTGCCAGTGTTACCATGGTAATAGAGAAACTGGTCCACCCTGAACAACACCTACTTGGTCACCAGTACCCAGTGACTGATGCTCATAACAACACTCTTAGCCACCCCATGGCTGTTTTGAATCTCAACTGGGGGGGGGGGGGGGGGGGGAGTTACTGGTCCAAAGAAAGTTGTGGTTGCCTCAGATTTACCTGTAGACTGTCTACTAGGGAACGATTTAGAGACATCAGCTTGGGCAGAAGTGGAGTTGGAGGCTCATGCTGCAATGCTGGGCATTCCTGGCCATATTTTTGCTTTGACAAGGGCTCAGGCCAAAAAGCAAAAAGGACAGGATGACTTGGATCCTGGAACAATGGACCAAGTGCTCCCTAAAGCTAGGGTTAGTAAAGGTAAAACACTACCTACTATCCCTCCCTCTACAGTGGATTCAACTTCTGAGGAAGAAGAATTTCCACCCTGTGCAGAACCTTCACCAGAAGAGCTGGAAGCAGACACTGCTGAGCTTTTGGGTGGAGTGGGGCCTGCCAGGGAGGAGCTGAGTGTGGCCCAGCAGACCTGTCCCACACTAGAGGGTCTAATACAGCAAGCTGTCAAACAGAAAAATGGGGATGTCAGTGACTCTCACAGAGTTTACTGGGAGGACAACCTCTTGTATACTGAAGCAAGGGATCCAAAACCTGGAGCAGCCCGGAGATTGGTGATTCCCCTGCAATACAGAGAGTTCCTCCTAACTCTAGCCCACGATATTCCCTTGGCTGGACATTTGGGGCAAATGAAAACATGGGACAGGCTTGTTCCCTTGTTTCATTGGCCTAGAATGTCAAAGGACACAAAGGAATTTTGTAAGTCCTGTGAAACCTGTCAAGCCAGTGGCAAAACAGGTGGCACCCCAAATACACCCCTTATTGCACTGCCTGTGGTTGGGGTTCCC
Organism: Pleurodeles waltl; assembly: GCF_031143425.1. Taxonomy (NCBI): domain Eukaryota; kingdom Metazoa; phylum Chordata; class Amphibia; order Caudata; family Salamandridae; genus Pleurodeles; species Pleurodeles waltl. The sequence goes on from NC_090444.1 coordinate 1,479,405,995, forward strand.
TTTGAAAGGGTAGGGGTTGACATAGTTGGCCCCCTTGACCCTCCTACTGCTTCAGGCAATAGGTTTATTCTGGTGGTAGTGGACCATGCCACCAGATATCCTGAAGCAATTCTTCTAAGGACCACTACAGCTCCTGCAGTGGCAAAGGCCCTCCTGGGAATCTTTTCCCGGGTGGGCTTCCCAAAAGAGGTGGTATCAGACAGGGGAAGCAATTTCATGTCTGCTTACTTAAAGGCCATGTGGAAGGAATGTGGTGTGACATACAAGTTCACCACACCCTTACATCCACAAACAAATGGACTGGTTGAGAGGTTTAACAAAACTCTCAAAGGAATGATAATGGGACTCCCTGAAAAACTCCGGAGGAGATGGGATGTCCTGTTACCTTGCCTCCTTTTTGCTTACAGGGAGGTACCCCAGAAAGGAGTGGGCTTCAGCCCCTTTGAACTCCTATTTGGACACCCTGTAAGAGGTCCTCTAACACTTGTGAAGGAGGGTTGGGAACAACCTTTAAAAGCTCCTAAGCAAGACATAGTGGACTATGTACTTGGCCTAAGATCCAGAATGGCTGAGTATATGAAAAAGGCCAGCAAAAACCTTCAGGCCAGCCAAGAGCTCCAAAAGCAATGGCATGACCAGAAGGCTGTTCTGATTCAGTACCAACCAGGGCAGAAAGTGTGGGCCTTGGAGCCTGTGGCCCCAAGAGCACTCCAAGACAAATGGAGTGGACCCCAACTTATTGTTGAAAAGAAGGGAGAAGTCACCTACTTAGTTGACTTAGGCACTGCCAGGAGTCCCCTAAGGGTGCTCCATGTCAATCGCCTGAAACCCTACTATGACAGGGCTGATCTCACCCTGCTCATGGCAACAGATGAAGGACAGGAAGAAGAGAGTGACCCTCTCCCTGATCTCTTCTCTTCCACAGAACAAGATGCTCTAGTGGAAGGTGTAGTTCTGGCAGATTGTCTTACTGCTGAGCAGAAAGACCACTGCATAAATCTCCTGGGTCAGTTTTCTGAACTCTTTTTTACTGTGCCAGGCACCACTTCTTGGTGTGAGCACACTATAGATACTGGAGACAGCCTGCCTGTCAAAAGTAAGATCTATAGGCAGCCTGACCATGTCAGGGACTGCATAAAACAAGAGGTTCAGAAAATGCTTGAACTGGGAGTGGTTGAGCACTCTGAAAGTCCATGGGCCTCTCCTGTGGTAATTGCACCAAAACCTCATTCCAAAGATGGAAAGAAGGAAATGAGATTTTGTGTAGATTATAGAGGTCTCAACCAGGTAACTAAAACTGATGCTCAACCTATACCCAGGGCAGATGAGCTAATAGATACACTGGCATCTGCCAAGTATCTAAGCATGATTTGACTGCAGGGTATTGGCAGATCAAGTTATCAGAGGATGCTAAAGCAAAAACTGCATTTTCAACCATTGGAGGGCACTACCAATTCACAGTAATTCCTTTTGGGTTGAACCTGCCACTTTTCAGAGGTTGGTGAATACAGTCCTGCTTTAGCTCCACCTGGGATGATCACCTGGTCCACCTATGGAAAGGTTTGGAGGCCCTGCAAAAGGCAGGCCTCACTATCAAGGCTTCAAAGTGCCAGACAGGGCAGGGGAAAGTGGTTTATCTGGGACACCTTGTAGGTGGAGAACAGATTGCACCACTTCAGGGGAAAATCCAAACTATTATAGATTGGTTTCCCCCTAGAACTCAGACTCAGGTGAGAGCCTTCTCAGGCCTCACTGGGTACTACAGGAGGTTCATAAAGAACTATGGCTCCATAGCAGCCCCTCTTAATGACCTCGCATCTAAGAAAATGCCTAAAAAGCTATTGTGGACAGCTAGCTGTCAGAAAGCTTTTGAGGAGCTGAAACAGGCCATGCGCTCTGCACCTGTCCTAAAAAGCCCCTGTTACTCCAAAAAATTCATTGTCCAAACTGATGCATCTGAATTAGGGGTAGGGGCAGTCTTATCACAACTCAATTCTGAGGGCCAGGATCAACCTGTTGCTTTTATCAGCTTTTATCAGCAGGAGGTTGACCCCTAGAGAAAAGCGTTGGTCTGCCATAGAGAGGTTGGCCTTTGCTGTGGTCTGGGCACTGAAGAAGTTGAGGCCATACCTGTTTGGCACTCACTTCATTGTTCAGACAGACCACAAACCTCTACTTTGGCTAAAACAATTGAAAGGTGAAAACCCTAAATTGTTGAGGTGGTCCATATTTCTACAGGGAATGGACTATGCAGTGGAACATAGACCTGGGATTACCCACTCCAATGCAGATGGACTCTCCAGATATTTCCACTTAGACAATGAAGACTCATCAGGTCATGGCTAGTCTTATTGTCCTTCGTTTGGGGGGGGGGGTTGTGTAGGAAAGTACCATCTTGCCTGGCATGTTACCCCTTGGTACCCACTACAAACCAGGCCAGCCTCCTACATTGGTTGTGCAGCCTCCCACATTCCCCACCTGGAATGGGAATAGTAAATTATACCCATACTGAGTCTAATGCTTTCCATGCAGTTGCACAGAGTGAAGTGGGAACAGTAAATAATACCCATCCACAGTTCAACACTTTCCTTACTGTTGCATCAACTGGTGTGGGAATAGTCAATTTTACTCCCCCTGAGTTCAACGTTTTTCCTACTGTTGCACCAACTGGAGTGGGAATAGTAAATGTTACCCCCTGAAAACAATGCTTTCTCTATCGTTACACCGACTGGCATGGGAATAGTAAATTATACCCCTACTGAGTCCAGTGCTTTACATCCTGTTTCACGACTGGTTTGGGAATAGTACATTTTTACCCCTACACAGTTCAACACTTTCTTACTGTTGCATTGACTGGAATTGGAATAGTAAATTTTAACCCCCCTGAGTCCAATGTTTTCAATACTATTGCACCGACTGGAGTTTCAATAATACATTTGACCTCTCCTGAGTCCAATGCTTTCCCTACTGTTGCACAGACTGGGGTGGGGATAGTAAATGTTTCCCCTCCTGAGTCCAATTTTCCCTACTATTGCACCACCTGGAGTGAGAATAGTTAATTTTAGCCCTCCTGAGTCCAGTGCTTTCCATACAGTTGCACAGAGTAGAGTGGGAACAGTAAATTGTACCCCTCCACAGTTCAACACTTTCCTTACTGTTTTGATCGACAGGCGTGTGAATAGTACATTTTACCCCCACTGAGTTCAACGTCTTCATTACTGTTGCCCCAACTGGAGTGGGAATAAATAAATGTTACCTCTCATGAATCCAATGGTTTCCCAACCATAACACCTACTGGAATAGGAATAGTAAATTATACCCCTACTGAGTCCTATGCTTTCCATACCGTTGCACAGACTGGAGTAGGAATAGTAAATTGTACCCCTCCACAGTTCAACATGTTCCCTACTGTTGCACTGACTGGAGTTTCAATAATACATTTTATTTCTCCTGAGTCCAATACTTTCCCTACTGTTGCACAGACTGGGGTGGGTATAGTAAATGTTCCCCCTCCTGAGTCCAATGTTCCCTACTATTGCACCAACTGGAGTGGGAATACTTAATTTTATCCCTCCGGAGTCCAATGCTCTCCCTACAGTTGCACCAACTGGAGTGGGAATAGTAAATTATACCCCTACTGAGTCTTGTGCTTTCCTTACTGTTTTACAGACTGGAGTAGGAATAGTAAATTGTACCCCTCCACAGTTTAACACTTTCCTTACTGTTGCATCAACTGGAGTGGGAATAGTAAATTTTACCCCCCCCGAGTCCAATGTTTTCCCCACTGTTGCACTGACTGGAGTTTGAATAATACATTTTACCTCTACTGAGTCCAATGCTTTCCCTTGACTGGTGTGGGGATAGTAAATGTTTCCCCTCCGGAGTCCAATGCTTTCCCTACTATTGCACCAACTGGAGTGGGAATAGTCAATTTTACCCCTCATGAGTCCAAATCTTTCCCAACAGTTGCACACACTGGAGTGGGAATGGTAAAAGTTACCCCTCCAGAGTCCAATGTTTTCCCTACTATTTCACTGACTGAAGGGGGTATAGAAAATGTTACCCAACTTGAGTCTAACACTTTCCTTACTGTTGCACAGACTGGAGTGGGAATAATACATTTTAACCATTCTGGGTCCAATGTTTTCTCAACAGTTGCACAGACTGGAGTAGAACTAGTAAATTTTACCCATCCTGGGACCATTGCTTTCTTTATTGTTGCACTGACTGGAGGTGGAATAGTAAATTATAACCCTATACAACCCAGCGCTTTCCCTACTGTTTCACTGACTGGAGTGCGAAAATGTAATTTTACCCCTCTTGAGTTCAATGTTTTCCAAACTGTTGCACTGACTGGAGTAGGAATAGTAAACGATATCCTTCCTGAGTTCAAAGCTTTCCCTACAGTTGCACAGACTGAAGTGAGAATGGTATAATTTACCTCTCCTGAGAACAAATCTTTCTCTACAGTTGCAAAGAATGGAGTGGGGATAGTAAATGTTACCCCTCCTGCGTCCAATACTTTCCCTACTGTTGCACAGACTGGGGTGGGGATATTATATTGTACCCCTCTTGAGTCCAATGCTTTCCCTACTGTTGCACAGTGTTGGTGTACCTACCCCAACTGGTCATCCTTCCAGGGGAAGAGATTACACCTCACCAAACCCAGGTGGTTTTCACAGTTCATAAGAGCTAATCACCTGCTGGGATACTGCTGGGGAGCTAAATGCAGATTGGCCTCCATGAGTTCAGGGAGGGAAAATATAACTTTGTAAAAGTTACTTTTCCTGAATATTTACTGTTAAGTTGGGCTTTCAATAGATAATAAAAAGATTGGTTCAATCATATGTCTAGGTAATCCCAAATCCAGAGATACCAGAATTATTATTTAATCCTGGTTCCCACTGTTTCCAATGAGCTAACCAGAACCTTTCTACAATGAAAATAGCTTGTAAATGTACGGATATGTTAACTTTAAAGTTCTGCATGTCTTACTTTTACAAACCATGTACCTTGCCTTATAGGATTGAAGGCCTACATTGGGTGATATTAATCTTTGAAACAAACGTTATCTACTGCTAAATAGGGTTATTATGGCAAGTTGCATTACACATTTCAACACAACATCAGACAGGATACACAGTGTAGGCCTGAATATATATTTGAACTGCCACTGTAGTAGATACAGTAGGTGCTGCAGTCCACAAGCATCAATTAACTTCCAGACCCTGGGAGCACTTTCAATATCGTATACTAGGGACTTACATTCAAGTTAAATATGCCAATTAGAGATACCAGTTCATCTTTTTTTTTGCACATGCACGTTACCCCTGGTTGGCATTGTTAAAGTGCACAGCGTTATTAAGCCAGCAAAACAAATAGAGCACAAATGGGGTAGAAAATCACACAGAGTTGTCAGAATGTGAGATTGTCCCTTTGAATGAAGCATCAGTTTATAAGTTAAATGAGATTATAAGGGGCCGTCGACATGGGTGCTTTAGATGTGAAGCCCTGTGTCGAGGATGCATTGTGCACTGGCTGCTTCTGAAGAAGCTGCTGGGCTTGCGATACTGTTGTTAAAAGATGTACGGGCCAGCATCAACGATGCATTATGCAACAGTGGTTCTGATAAGGCTGAGGGCTGCAAGGGTGATGCGAAGTACTTGTACCGGGAAACTCCATGCAGCAGAGGTTATGCATTGGTTCTGCACAAAGTTCAACCACTTAGCAGAGGAGATATGTTGGTTCAGCTGGGTCCATAGATGGGCTGGCACAGCACCTTCAGGTCCACTTCTGAGGGTCCAGGACTGGAGTGGTAACACTTGGTAGGGTAGGATTCACAATGGCAGAGTCCAGGTACTGGTTACTAAAAACAAGCCATTGGAGTCACTCTGGTGGTCCTGGTTAAAGTTTTTGGGGCATATTTATACTCCGTTTGCGCCGAAGTTGTGTCGTTTTTTTTTACGCAAATTCGACGCAAAACTAACTCCATATTTATACTTTGGCGTTAGACGCGTCTAGCGTCAAAGTTCATGGAGTTAGCGTCATTTTTTTGCGTGAACACCTTCCTTGCGTTAATGATATGCAAGGTAGGCGTTCCCGTCTTAAAAAATGACTGCGATGCATATGCGTCGTATTTATACTCCCGGGCAAAAATGACGCCCGGGAGTGGGCGGGACTAAAAAACCCGCATTTGCACCAGATTTTAGCGCCTGGGTCAGGGCAGGCGTTAAGGGACCTGTGGGCTCAGAATGAGCGCAGAGGTGCCCTCCCAAGCCCCCCGGGACACCCCCTGCCACCCTTGCCCACCCCAGGAGGACACCCAAGGATGGAGGGACCCACCCCAGGGACATTAAGGTAAGTCCAGGTAAGTATTTTTTATTTTTTTTGTTGTGGCATAGGGGGGCCTGATTTGTGCCCCCCTACATGCCACTATGCCCAATGACCATGCCCAGGGGATAGAAGTCCCCTGGGCATGGCCATTGGGCAAGGGAGCATGACTCCTGTCTTTGCTAAGACAGGAGTAATTTCAATGGGGGATGGGCGTCGTAAAAAAATGGCGCAAATCGGGTTGTGGCGAATTTTTTGCCTCAGCCTGACTTGCACCATTTCTGGACGCCCATACGCCATTTTCCCCCTACGCCGGCACTGCCTGGTGTACGTCGTTTTTTTAAACGCACACCAGACAGCGCCGGCGGCTAACGCCGGCTAACGTCATTCAATAAATACGGCACCCGCATGGCGCTTCAGAATGGCGTTAGCCGGCGCTAATTTTTTGGACGCAAAACTGCGTTGGCGCAGTTTTGCGTCAAAAAGTATAAATATGGGCCTTTATGTCCAGTCCTGCCCCCCCTCTGCCCCCCCCAGGAAAGAGGATAGGAAGACAATAGGTCAATACAACAGGGCAGCAGTATTTCAGGGCAGCAGTGTATCAGAGTGGAAGTTCGTTCAGCAGCACATCAGTCTTTCTTCCTGGCAGAGTCTTCCACAGGTCCAGAAGTTAATTTAAGAGTTGGTGTATAAATTCTGATATTTATACTAGTGCCCACTTTGAAGTAGAAGAAGCTTCTAGGGTCTTCTTCCCCTTGTTAACTTGGAGTGCCCATCCTGCCAACACCTCTCTTCCCTTTGTCTCACAGTTTCAGTACAATACAGAAGAATCAACTTCCAGCTAAACCCAATCATGTGACCCTGGACAGGGTGCAGGTACCAAATGGTTAGGATAAAAAAATGCCAACTTTCTAAATTTGGCATTTTCAGAATTGTAATAAAAAATCCAACTTTACTGTTAGAAATGGAGTCTTTGGTTGACAGTCAGGTTACCCCCTGTTCAAGCAAGGACCCTCACTCTAGTCAGGGTAAAAGAGAATCACCCTCAGCTAAACCCTGCTTACCCCCTTGGTAGCTTGACAGAGCAGTAGGCTTAACTTCAGAGTGCTAGGTGTAAAGTATTTGTACCAACACACACAGTAACTTAATGAAAACACTACAAAATGACACAACACAGGTTTAGAAAAATAGGAAATAGTTATCTAAACAAAACAAGACCAAAACGACAAAGATCCACCATACACAAGTCAAGTTATCAATTAAAAATCAAAAAGAGTCTTTAAGTAGTTTTTAAAACACTCTAGCGCTGCTAGAGTGAAAATGTACCAGGTGTGCGTCAAAAATAACCAGCACGGGCTAGTGTGCATCAAAGATATCTCTGCTCGGCGGTACTTGAGTCAAAAATCCAGCCGCACGATAATCCGAAAATCCCGCAGCGCAGGTTGTGATCTCCCAGCCTCCGTCAGCAATGCTGAGCGTCATTTCTCCTGCGCCGTGCGTCAATTTTTCGGTCGCGTTTCCTGCGAGCATCGTTTCTCAGGTGCGGAGCCGGCGGCACGTCGTTTTTTTCAGCCGCAGATCAGATTTGGTCAATCTTTTCCCCGCATGGCGCTCTGTGCGTGGATTTTCTTGTCTGTAGGCTGCCAGCTTCTCCTTTCAGGGTCCCAGGAACTGGATGGGCACCACAGGGCAGAGTAGGAGCCTCTCCAGAGACTCCAGGTGCTGGCAGAGAGAAGTCTTTGCTGTCCATGAGACTTCAAACAACAGGAAGCAAGCTCTAGATCAAACCCTTGGAGATTTCTTCTCAAGATGGAAGGCACACAAAGTCCAGTCTTTGCCCTCTTACTCTGGCAGAAGCAGCATCTACAGGATAGCTCCACAAAGCACAGTCACAGGCAGGGCAGCTCTACTTCCTCAGCTATTCAGCTCTTCTCCAGGCAGAGGTTCCTCTTGGTTCCAGAAGTGTTTCTAAAGTCTGTGGTTTTGGGTGCCCTTTTTATACCCAATTTCTCCTTTGAAGTAGGCCTACTTCAAAGTAAAGTCTCTTTGGAATGTGAAATCCTGCCTTGCCCAGGCCAGGCCCCAGAAACTCACCAGGGGGTTGGAGACTGCATTGTGTGAGGGCAGGCACAGCCCTTTCAGGTGTGAGTGACCACTCCTCCCGTCCCTCCTAGCACAGATGGCTCATCAGGATATGCAGGCTACACCCCAGCTCCCTTTGTGGCACTGTCTAGTGTGAGGTGCAACCAGCCCAACTGTCAAACTGACCCAGACAGGGAATCCACAAACAGGCAGAGTCACAGAAATAGTATAAGCAAGAAAATGCCCACTTTCTAAAAGTGGCATTTTCAAACACACAATCTTAAAATCAACTTTACTAAAATATGTATTTTTAAATTGTGAGCTCAGAGACCCCAAACTCCATATGTCCATCCGCTCCCAATGGGAATCTACACTTTAATCAGATTTAAAGGTAGCCCCCATGTTAACCTATGAGAGGGACAGGCCTTGCAACAGTGAAAAACGGATTTAGGAATATTTCACTGTCAGGACATATAAAACACATGACTATGGGGGTCATTCTGACCTCGGCGGTATAAGTCGCTTACCGCCGGCCAGAAGGCCACCATAACACCGGCGCGGCCGCGGTAAACCGCCACGGTCATTCTGACCCGCAACTGGCAAACCGCCAAAAACCCGACATCCACAAAAGTCCGCCCCACCAAAGGTCAGCGCAAAAATGTCGATGACCAAACCTCCACCGTCACGCCAACAGAAATACGCCCATACCATTCCGACCCACAAATCCACGCGGCGGTCTTTCAAACACGGTATTCCATTGGCGGTACACACCGCCGCGGTCAAAATACACACACACATAGAAAACTCAGCAACATTGGCCAGTTCGAAATACACACACCTGATACACATACTAACACCACTCCCACACACCCAACACAATATAAAACACACACCCACATCACCCACAAGCCCCTACGACCCGAAATCATTGATGAAGGCTAGAGAGACAGCACAGAATAGACAATCCCACAACACAGAGGCACACAACACCATCACCCACACAGAATCCACGCACCAAACACCACACACCACCACACCACCACACTCATCACCACAAACACCACCCCACACTTCACTCACACCACCCCATGGCACCCCAAAGACACCCCAGGTTCAGTGACGCCGAACTCAGGGTCATGGTGGAGGAAATAGTCTGTGTAGAGCCCCAGCTCTTCGGGGCACAGGTGCAGCACACCACAATTGCCAGGAAGATGGAGCTATGGCAAAGGATAGTGGACAGGGTTAACGCGGTGGGACAGCATCCACGCAATCGGGAGGACATCAGGAAGAGATGGAACGACCTACGGGGGAAGGTGCGTTCCATGGTATCAAGGCACAACATTGCGGTGCAGAAGAATGGCGGCGGACCCCCACCTACTCCCCCAGAATTTACCGCGTGGGAGGAGGAAGTCTTGCACATCCTGCATCCTGAGGGCCTCGCAGGAGTGGGCGGAGGAATGGACTCTGGTAAGGCAAATCTTCACTACTGCTTCCCACCCCCACCCCACCTGCATGCCAAATCATACCCCCACCCTCACCCCCTCCCCCATCACACCAACCCCTAGCAAAAGGCTCACCATCACAACCCACCCATCCCAACACCAAGCCCTGCATGCGACCCCAAAGCATGGACACCCATCACCAAAGCATGCCCACTGCACACACCATCACCCCCACAAGCCACCCTCACAAAAGCCCCCACAAGGAAATGCCTGCACATGGGTACACGGACACCCACCCATCACACGAAATGCCACACACAGAAGCAATAACCATACCTTTATACCCCTGCAGGACCCGAACGCCACCACACCGCCACGGAGGGTCCAGAGATGTCCATCCCACCCCCAGAAGAGGCCCCCAGCGATGACAGCTGCTCTGTCTCCCTGGAGCCAGACGACCAGCCCGGCCCATCGGGGACCTCGGGACAGTCGGTTCCCCACAGACAGCCACAGGCTACACCAGACCCAACCCCCTCTGGAAACACCAGCACAGCTCCCACCCAGCGGGCCCATGCCTCTGTCTCCAGGACACGTCAATCAGCGGTGTGTCCACCACTACAGGGCACCAGGTTGACCCACCACCCCAACAACAACAGGGACCTGGGGGCAGTGGTAGTGGGCACACCGTCCAGGGGACAGAGGCCCAGGAACACAGGGGAACTGGGAGGGCTGCTGTGCGACGGGGGGGGCAGGCCCGGGGAACCGACTCTCCAAGAGGCCCTCTCCTCCATCATGGGAGCATACCACCGCTCCCAGGAGACGATGGCGACGGTACTGGCCCGGTTCCAGGAGATCCAGGAACTGCAGGAGGAACGGTACATGGGGTTCAGGGAGGAACTGAGGAACATCAGTTCCGCAATGGGGACCATCGTCCTGGCCCTTACCCAGATCGTCACCACATTGCGGGACCATGTGGCACCCCAAAGGGCCCCTGTCACTAGCCCAGGCCAGGAACAGCCTACCACCTCCGCCGGCGCTAGTGGACAGGAGGCCCCCACACAACGACAGCCCACCAGAACCCCACCTCCTGCAGAAGAAGAACCACCCCGCAAGCGGAACCTGAGATCTCGCAAGAAGACAGAGAAGGATTGCAAGACCCCCGCCAGCCTAAGATACCCCCTGATGTCATCCCACTGCCCCACATTGTCACCCTGTCCAACCTTGAACTGCCCTTGCTCCATCCTTCCACAGGCATATGGACAGTGCACCTGTGCGACTGAGAACTGGACTCTGCCATGGACATTACTCCACCCCCACCCATCCCCGCTTCCCAATCATTTACCTATATGTCAAACACTTAAAATAAATCACTTATTCCACATAAAAAAACAGGAGTCTGCTTGTATTCTTAACAAATGTATTACACATAACGGTGCAATAATGTCCAGTTACTTTGTGATGACAACATACCAATTTCAATAAGCTTTAGTCCATGTGCAAACAAAGCTGAAGTCAGGCAGTGGGTCATACAGCTCTGAAAAGGGAAGGAAAATTCACAAATCGGTTAACAGGAACTGGGGGGAAACACAGACAGTGGAGATGCATGAGGCCTCAAGTAAATGTAAATTGGAGTGGCTGTTTCTTACCTGTGTGCTACTGAAAGTATTGTTGTATGACTGTATCCCTGTTGTCCGTGTCGTCCCCGTCGTCTTCCTCCTCTTCACTCTCCACCGGCTCCACAGCTGCAACAACACCACCATCTGGACCATCCTCCTGCAGAAAAGGCACCTGGCGTCGCAATGCAAGATTGTGAAGCATACAGCAGGCCACGATGATCTGGCACACCTTCTTTGGTGAGTACATGAGGGATCCCCCTGTCATATGCAGGCACCTAAACCTGGCCTTCAGGACCCCGAAGGTCCTTTCTATGATCCTCCTAGATCGCCCCTGGGCCTCATTGTACCGTTCCTCTGCCCTGGTCCGGGGATTCCTCACTGGGGTCAGTAGCCACGACAGGTTGGGGTAACCAGAGTCACCAATTAGCCACACACGGTGTCTCTGTAGCTGTTCCATCACATAAGGGATGCTGCTATTTCGCATGACATACGCGTCATGCACTGACCCAGGGAACTTGGCATTTACATGGGAGATGTACTGGTCAGCCAAACAGACCACCTGGACATTCATCGAATGATAACTTTTTCTGTTTCTGTACACCTGCTCACTTTCTTTGGGGGGAACCAAAGCCACATGGGTCCCATCAATGGCACCAATGATGTTGGGGATACGTCCAAGGGCATAGAAATCACCCTTCACTGTAGCCAATTCGCCCACCTCAGGGAAAATAATGTAGCTCCGCATGTATGTCATCAGGGCAGACAACACTCTGGACAAAACCTTAGAAAACATAGGCTGAGACATCCCAGATGATAGGGCCACTGTTGTCTGAAAAGACCCACTTGCCAAAAAATGGAGTACTGACAGAACCTGCACCAGAGGGGGAATCCCCGTGGGTTGGCGGATGGGGGACATCAGGTCTGGCTCCAGCTGGGCTCATAGTTCATGTATAGTTGCTCTGTCAAGCCGGTATGTAAGTATGATATGTCGTTCTTCCATTGTCGACAGGTCCACCAGCGGTCGGTACACGGGAGGATTCATCCTTCTCCTCGCAAGTCCCAGCGGACGGTGCCTAGGAAGGACAACATGGAGCACAGAGTCAAGCAACCCACAGGTTAGTTCACACAGCTTGCACAGTACACGAATCGCTATGCATGGAACGGCATGTATGAGTGGCAATGCAAGGCCTAGGCCTGTGTGACGCAGTAGAAATCATGCCATGTGGGCCCTTGAAATGGCGGCTGCCTGACCTGTGAAGTGTGACAGTGGGATGTGAGGTCACTGCGCTGGCGTGGCACACCGTGGCGGTAGGCGGTCGAAGTCCGCGACGCATAGCAGCATTGGTTAACATTGAACCCTATGGGTCTCAGGAGCCAATGACGATGTGCGCCGGCGGTCGCGGTACGCACCGCCGCGGTACGCACCGCCGCGGGCGTGACCGCCATTTTCTATCTGATTAATCACTCGAGACCTGATCATCCACAGGAGAGGACCTATACTGCAAGTGCTGCTGTGACCTCGGTCTGGGAGATACAATGGCTGCTGCGACTGGGGAAAGGGCCCCTGCCTTCACTGCCGAAGAATTGGAGAAACTTGTTGATGGGGTCCTCCCCCAGTATGCGCTATTCTACGGTCCTCCAGACCAACAGGTTAGTACACAGGGTGCACGTTGAATGGGCTATGCTTGTGTTGAGTGGGGTGTATGTAAGATGGTGGGGAGGGGAGCGAATGAGGAGTGCAACGTACGAAAGATGAGAGCATGTGCCACATGGCAAGGTTGGGGAGGGGGTGGCCACTCACATTGACCAGGCAGAAAACTGATGCGATTTCCTTTACCACCCTGTACATGTCACATAGGTCAGCGCCCATCAGAAGATCGATATTTGGCGTGCCATCGCCAAGGACGTCCGGGCCCTGGGGGTCCACAACAGACGGGGCACCCACTGCCGAAAGAGGTGGGAGGACATCCGCCGCGGGACCAGAAAGACCGCCGAGTCTCTGCTGGGGATGGCCTCCCAACGTAGGAGGGGTGCCAGCCGGCAATTGACCCCACTGATGTCCCGGATCCTGGCGGTGGCCTACCCCGATTTGGATGGGCGCGTGAGGACATCACAGCAGATACAAGGGGGTGAGTATCAGCACATTCTGCTATCTTTGCGCGCAGTGAAGGTGTCTGGGTGGGGGAGGAGGGCTGTGGCTATCTCCAGGCCAGGCCGCATTCTGTAGGCTAGGCCCCTCCGTTAGACACGGCCCTGTGCCCCCGCCCCCCACCTCTGTAGGGTGCCAAGTACAGCTAGCCATGGTCCGGCCCCACCCATGTGTGCATCTGTCGTCCATAGACCCGTAGGCCTAGTCACAATAACTGAGTAGTGTACCCCCATTGCGCGGCCTAGTTCAGAGGGCTTCTGTGTCTGTCCTCTCCGCCAACGGTGTTGCCAATGCATGCACTCAACCTGTCTTCATTTCTACCCCCCATTTTCTTTGTCTTCCTGTTCATGTGTGCATTAGCATCATCAGGCGGAGGAGAAGTGGCATCGGCGCACGAGGGAGCTGCATCTCACATGGCCCTGGAGGGCCATACAACAGACTCCGAGTACACCAGTGAGACGGAGGGCGAGTGGAGCTCCACAACGGGGACCCGTGGAGACGTCAGCGACACCGACACGTCCTCGGAAGGGAGCTCCCTAGCGATGGCAGCAACATCCGTGCCCACCGCCACAACAGGTACAGCCGCCACCCAGCGCACCAGCCCCGCCCTCCCAGCAGCCCCTCAGCCTTCGCTCCGTGCCCGCACGCCCAGGAAGGCGGGCATCTCCTTCGCCCCAGGCACCTCAGGCCCTGCCCCAGTTACCCCTGCTGCCCTCTGTGAGGAGGTCATTGACCTCCTCAGGACACTCATTGTTGGGCAGTCTACCCTTTTGAATGCCATCCAGGGTGTCGAAAGGGAGGTGCATCAGAGCAATGCATACCTGGAGGGCATTCATTCGGGTCAGGCTGCCCATCAGCGACCGTTCAACGCTCTAGCCTCAGCACTGACGGCAGCCATTGTCCCTGTCTCTAGCCTCCCTCTTCTTACTCCCTCCACCCAGTCCCAGTCTCCTGTTCCTCTGCCTATCCCATCCACACCATCAGACCAGCCTGCACACACCTCTACACCCAAGGGCAGCTCATCCAGACATAAGCACCACAGATCCCACAAGCATTCACTCAAGCAACATCCAGATGCAGACATGGCAACAGTCACTACCACCTCTGTGTCCCCCACCTCCTCATCTCCCTCCTCCCTCCCTGTGACGTCTCCACTCACACCTGCATGCACACCACCATCAGCCAGTACTTCCATCACCAGCACACCCTCCATTACAGTCCGCACACGTGCAGTCACCACCCCCACTACCATTTACACGTCCCCTGTGTCCTCTCCCAGTGTGTCTGTCACCCCCTCTTCCAAAGCACACAAACGCAGGCAGCCACCCACCCAACAGCCATCCACCTCACGACAGCCTCCGTCACAAGCACCTGCACCCAAAGACAGCACACTTGACTCTCCTACAACCACATCCTCTTCCTCCACTCCCATACCCACTACACCTACCCGTCCCTGTCCTTCCAAAGTCCTTTTCCTTTCCAACCTTGAGCTCATTCCAATCCCTGACCCACCCCCTCCATCTGGTAAGAGTAAAAAAAGCACCTCAGCCACCACCAGCCCTGCATCTACTGTGACCATAGTGCAGGGCTATTGGAGTCCACCAGATCCTAGGGCAGGAACATCGGCCAGCAGCAAGGGGACAGCCAGCCCCCCCCCTGGGAAGAGGACAAAAAAGAAGAAGGGCCGGCGCGACAAGCCTGAGACGGCTGCCACCAAAGACAGTAGCATTGCCCCGTCACCTGCCACATCATCCAAGGGAGGCAAGGGCCACAGAGCTCCAGCGAAGGAGGGCAAGGGCAGCAGGGCGGAGAAGTCAGGCAGCAGGCGAGCTGCCCAGGAGGGCCCCACCAGCCCCATTCCGGGTGTGACGGACGTCACCCACGGGCCCAGGACTCCATCACAGGAGGGCGCCGCGACCGCAAGCTCGGATGGTGAATGAGCGGGAAGTCTTGCCCAGGTCTGGCTCCCTAGACACACAGGACAAGCACTGCTGAACAGGGCCCCGCCGGGAGGAGAACCGCTGAACAGGGCCCCGCCAGGGGGAGCACCGCTGAACAGGGCCCCGCCGGGACAAGAACCGCTGAACAGGGCCCCGCCGGGAGGAGCACCGCTGAACAGGGCCCTGCCGGGACAAGAACCGCTGAACAGGGCCCCGCCGGGACAAGAACCGCTGAACAGGGCCCCGCCGGGACAAGAACCGCTGAACAGGGCCCCGCCGGGACAAGAACCGCTGAACAGGGCCCCGCCGGGACAAGAACCGCTGAACAGGGCCTCGCTGGGACAAGAACCGCTGAACAGGGCCCGCCGGGACAAGCACCGCTCCGCTGGGCCCTTCCTGTCAAGCACCACTCCGCTGGGCCCTTCATCTCAAGCACCGCTCCGCTGGGCCCTTCCTGTCAAGCACCGCTCCGCTGGGCCCCGCCGTCTCCTGTCAGGCACCGCTCCGCTGGGCCCTTCATCTCAAGCAACGCACCGCTGGGCCCTTCATCTCAAGCACCGCTCTGCTGGGCCCTTCCTGTCAAGCAGCACTACGCTGGGCCCCGCCGTCTCATGCACCGCTCCGCTGGGCCCTTCCTGTCAAGCACCGCTCTGCTGGGCCCCGCCGTCTCAAGCACCGCTCCGCTCCGCTGGGCCCTTCCTGTCAAGCACCGCTCCGCTGGGCCCCGCCGTCTCAAGCACCGCTCCGCTGGGCCCTTCCTGTCAAGCACCGCTCCGCTGGGCCCCGCCGTCTCAAGCACCGCTCCGCTGGGCCCTTCCTGTCAAGCACCGCTCCGCTGGGCCCCGCCGTCTCCTGTCAGGCACCGCTCCGCTGGGCCCTTCATCTCAAGCACCGCACCGCTGGGCCCTTCCTGTCAAGCACTGCTCCGCTGGGCCCTTCCTGTCAAGCACCGCTCCGCTGGGCCCAGCCGTCTCAAGCACCGCTCCGCTGGGCCCTTCCTGTCAAGCACCGCTCCGCTGGGCCCTTCATCTCAAGCACCGCTCCGCTGGGCCCTTCATCTCAAGCACCGCTCCACTGGGCCCTTCCTGTCAAGCACCGCTCCGCTGGGCCCCGCCGTCTCCTGTCAGGCACCGCTCCGCTGGGCCCTTCATCTCAAGCACCGCACCGATGGGCCCTTCATCTCAAGCACCGCTCCGCTGGGCCCCGCCGTCTCAAGCACCGCTCCGCTGGGCCCTTCCTGTCAAGCACCGCTCCGCTGGGCCCTTCATCTCAAGCACCGCACCGCTGGGCCCTTCATCTCAAGCACCGCTGGCCCTTTAACAGTGCCGGTTCTGTGTCGAGCAGGGCTTCAGGAAGCACTCTGGGCACCATGCCTCCTCCAATAACAGTGGAGTCGGTAATCCATCTGATGGACTGTGGCTTGGCACTCCCCAGGATGGTCCAGTGGGCAAGCCTCCCACTGTAGAGACTTGAGAGACTGTGGCTTGGCACTTCCCAGGATGGTCCAGTGGGCAAGCCTCCCACTGTAGAGACTTGAGAGACTGTGGCTTTGCACTCCCCAGGATGGTCCAGTGGGCAAGCCTCCCACTGTAGGGACTTGTGAGACTGTGGCTTTGCACTCCCCAGGATGGGACAGTGGGCATGGAGGCCCCTCGTGGATCTGGCATTGTGCACTCATGTGGCTGAGGTGCCCCCCCTTCCCTTCCCCCTGAGGTGCCTGTAGTTTTATCATCTGATGCCCCTGCAGTGTTCTCTCCAATGGTATCTGGTCTCCTGTGTGGGCTTTGCCCATGTGTTTGTGCACATTGGCCCACGGACTATGGAACTTTTACGGAATGTGCTGGACTTTTTGACCAAGGATATATTGTTGCCTATGTTCATTCCTTATTTTTGTATCTTTTATATGGCATATTTGCCATTCCTTCAATGGAGCTATTTATACATATATTTTATAGATCATTTAAATTGTGTCTTTGCATTATTCCGGGGGGTCTGTGTGGTGTCACTCTGACTTGTTGCTCGGCATTGGGGTGTAGGTATTTGTGGTGGGGGGGTGGGTGTATGGCGCATGTGTGTGCCCGTAAGCTTTCCTCCTCCCCCCTCGCCTGTGTCGTAGGTGCAGTACTCACCGTTGTCGTCTGCGCCGGCGTTCGTACTCCTGGTAGATGAGCAGGTAGACAATAGCTGGTAGGATGTGTAATTCGGGCTCCATGCTGTCCTCCTTCCTCGTGGAGTGTGTATAGGTGAGCGTTTTCCCGTTCGTAGTCTGTTTCCGCCGTGTTTTTATCGGCGGGGCTCCCGCCCCGGAAAAGGTGGCAGATTGGTGAGTTGTGATAGGGTGTGCGGTACATTGTCTGCCGCCTGCCTGTTGGCGGTGACCGCCGCGCTGTTTGTCGGTCCCGCCGTGGCGGTCGGAGTGTTAAAGTGGCAGCTTGGGTCGGCGGTTCCCGCCAGGGTTGGAATTCCATTTTTTTGACCGCCGGCCTGTTTGCGGGTTGGCTGCCGCTTTTTCACCGACCGCCAGGGTCAGAATGACCCCCTATATGTCCTACCTTAACCATACACTGAACCCTGCCCTTGGGGCTACCTAGGGTCTCCCTTAGGGGTGCCTTATATGTAAGAAAAGGGAAGGTTTAGGCCTGGCAAGTGAGTACACTTGCCAAGTTTAATTTACAGTTAAAACTGCACACACAGACACTGCAATGGCAGGTCTGAGACATGATTACAGAGCTACTTATGTGGGTGGCACAATTAGTGCTGCAGGCCCACTAGTAGCATTTGATTTTCAGGCCCTGGCACCTCTAGTGCACTTTACTAGGGACTTACTAGTAAATCAAGTATGCCAATCATGGATAAACCATATACATACAATTTTACACAGAGAGCATATGCACTTTAGCACTGGTTAGCAGTGGTAAAGTGCTCAGAGTTCAAAAGCCAACAGCAACAGGTCAGAAAAAATAGGAGGCAAAAAGATTGGGGATGACCCTGCATAAGCAAAAAAGTCCAACATTTACCATTAAGGGTGGTTTGTATTATAATTCTTTGGACACAAAACTCATTTTAAGAGTTTTTTACTACCAGAACATGTATAAGTTAAAAAGGAAATTCAAACTCTTTAAATACACTGAACCCTGCCCTCTGACCTGTTCAGAGCCTACCCTAGGAGTGACTCATATGTATTAAAAAGGAAGGTTTGAGCGTGGCAGAAGGTTTATTTTGCCAGGTCAAGACATCAGTTTAAAACTGCACAAACAGACTGCAATGGCAGGCCTGAGACACGTTCAAAGTGCATCTAAAGTGGGAGGCAGAATCGGTGCTGCAGGTTCACTAGTAGCATTTCATTTATAGACCCTAGGTACATGTAGTCCTACTTTACTAGGGACTTATAAGTACATTAAATATGCCAATTGAGTGTAAGTCATTTGTACCATCTGTTCAGGAGTGAGCAAAAGCACTTTAGCATTGTTTAGCACTGATAAAGTGTCATAGGGCCAACGAGAACGAGATCAACAAAAAATAGGAGGGGTGAAGGCAAAAAAGGTTAGGGGAAATCCACCCTAAAGCTGGTAGGTCTAACAATCACCTAAAGTCATCTTGAATTCAAAAAATGAGTGAAGACATGGATGCTCCCAGAATATGATACAACTGACCTCTTGACAAACTCAAGATCTAGAAATGAAGGGCATGGAATATCCATTCATAATCAACTTTGTGGAAGGCAGTTAACAATTCAATAAAAACCTGTAAGCAGAAGTTTCCTTCATCTAAAATATAATAGACACCATCCACGATTTTTTGAGTGCCTGTTTCAATGCTACATCCGGTGTAGAAGTCAGACTGGTATTCCATGAACAGCTGTTCATCAGCAATACTTGCATTCACTATAGTGAATGCTGCACTGCTGCCACAGCTCACCATATGTCAAGAAACATACATTTACATGCACCTTATGCAAGTAGTTCTCATCTACTCTCCCACACCCTGCTTGCAACACTCCCACACCAAAAGCTCCCCGCACTCCAATGGCTCACAGTCACAAAAAATAGCCACCCATTCATCCTCACGCAGACCAAACACCAACCATATGATGCTCCACACTTGCATGTATGCTCCTCAACAACAACTTGTTCACCAAACATGCCATGGAGATATGGGACCTACTGCATGACCATGCTCTATAACTGCTCTTTCTCATGGAAATATGTCTGTATACAACCTCAGCAACAAACATCGCTAAGCTATCACTGCTAGTTACAATATAGTTAGGCAAGACCGTCAGCACACCCGAGAGGTGGAGTTGCCATCATATTTAAAGAAAGCATCAGCTGTACCACTTACACAGACACCACCGCCAGCTACGTGGAACACCTCATGTTCAAAATATGCATTAGAGCTTCTTCCAGGGTGGAACCCTGGTATGCAGATCACCAGTGCCCTATATCAATTTCACCAGCAACATCACAAACTTGTTGCATCCCTCATTAGCAATGTCAGCACCTTCATCCTCCTTAACCTTCACCTAGAAAAGTGCAATGGCCCAAACTCTATGGCCCTTCTAGAAAACCTTGGAAAGCATGGCCTCACCCAGCACTTTACCAAAGCCTCCCACAGTAACACCTATTGGGCCTGACTTTCTCCTCAATTAGCAACATCACAGTTAACAAGCCAACAACTATGACCTGGATAGACCCTGCCCTTGGCAGTTTCAGAATACCCACTCCCCACCATCACAGACTTACCGCCACCAGAACCACACACACCTCACTTGGAAAAGCATCTCAGAAGATTACTGGTCCTCTGCCCTCATTGAGTACATGCAGAGAGCACACCAGCAACTTGCTGGAAGCCATCAACAACATCAATAGCTGGATCCCCACATGAACCAACACACTGGTAACCCTAAAAAAAAAAACAATCACATGCCAGCATACCCATAGGATACCCAGAGGAACTCAGGTTGATGAAACTCAACTGCAAGCAACTGGAGCACAAATGGAGAAAAAGTCACAACACCACAGGTAAAGGCATCTTTAAATCAGCTCTAAGATACTAGCACTAGTAGATATGGAACACTAAACACACAGCTCTTGCAGGTCACATCAACACCAGCACTAACAGCAGCAAGGAAATCTTGGCCATCATCGAATATTTCACTTGTCTCCTGCTGCTTCAAGCAACATCCGCCCCTTACAAGACCTTTGCAACATGCTTTGAGAGTTCTACTGCAAGAGAAGCACCCCCATATACAACAACTCAGACCATCAACCTCTCATCAACGTAATGGAACTTCCCATCATGGCATATGAATGACCTTGAAGTCCTGCTACCTTGAAGACCATCCACTTGGATGCTCTATCTAACCTTTGCCCCAAAACCACACCTTCACCAAAAGGATCAAACCTATCAACTAAGCACTAATGCCCATCCTTAATGCTTCCATCAATTCAGCCTCATTCCCTGACCCCTGGAAACATGATGCACTAGACCCATCTCCCACATAGGCAGCACTGTCTTTGAGAAACGAATCAACCAATGCCTTACCAGCCACATCAGCAACCACCAGCTCCTTGATTCCATGCATCCCGGATTCATGCCCAACCAGCATATGAAACAGCACTCATTGCCACTATAGACAGCATCCACATGATCCTTGACAAAGGATACATGGTAGCCCTTATTCTTCTCTCTGCAGCATTTGCCAATTTGTCACACCTTATCCTCATCAGGCAGCTGCATGAGATTGGCATACAAGGACCTACTCCCCACTAGCTCTGCTCCTTTCTAACTGATAGAACACAATCTGTAAGAATGGCACCTTATTCCTTGGAAGCCTTCAATCTCATCTATGGAGTCCATCAATGCTCATTGCTCAGCTCCACCTTCTTCAATGCATACATAATCCCTCTGGTCAATGTAATTTCTACACACAACATTAACATCCTCCTCTATGCAGATGACACGCAACACAAGAAACAATTTCACCGCCTGCCATGTCCGATGTCGCTAACTAGATGAAAACCAACTGTCTCAAGTTCAACAATGACAGAACAGAAGAAGTGATCTTCAGCAAGAACCCCAATAGGTGACTGACCAAACTTGGACCCACACCCAGAACCCAAACATGAACATCAGAATAATCATAAAGAGCAAACTGGACATTACCACATAAGCCAACTCTGCCACTGCATCCTGCTTTTACATCCTGAAGATGCTGAGAAAGATCTTCACATTGCTCCCAAGCAACAATAGAAAAACTGCCACTCATGTCCTAGACACTGCTACAGATTGGACTATGGGAACATCCTCTATGCTGGTATCACCTAGCAAATTACTAGAAGACTACAAACCATACAGAACTCGGTAGCCAGACTTATCTTAATCTCCCATAGAGAACTAACATCACACCACATCGCAGGGAACTATACTGGCTCCTGATAGACAAACACTTTCAATTCAAACTCATCACAATCACATTCAAGGCAATACACAACTCAAGCCCCACCTACCTGAACAGTCACATCTCCTTCCACCAATCAGCCAGACACCCCCACTTCTCATCTATTGCTACTTGCACACATCCAATGCATATGCAGAACCAGCTCAGGAAGGCAGTTGTTCTATTACATCATTCTTACAGTGTGGAATTACCTCCTACTCCACATGAGAGCCTCCTCCACTCTTCTTGAATTCTGTAAGAAGGTGAAGAACTGGCTTTTTAATTAACCACCTTAATATAGGCAGGCCTAGCCAGACACACCATCTCAGTGCCAGGATAACCTTAAGAATTCTAGTGCACTTCACAACCACACATACCATAACATAACATAACATAACATAATAGTTACTGCACATCTCTCATAGACTTTCCCCAGTCAAGAAATATAGCATTCAGGCGTACAATTGATAAGTGATGTGAAGCTTAAGATTTGGTAGGATTGGACAGTTGTGTCTAGGGTATTATGAGGTAACAAAAACAATGGGATAGAAATGTATTTTTTAATAAGCGCTAGGATGATTTAAAGTATAAAATATTTGATGTTGTATGGTTAAAGTAAGAAATTAATTGTTTTTTGTTTCTTATCGCTGGCGGATGATTTTTCCTCGCTGATGAGAGAAGCATCTCAGTGATTTGAAGTTTTCAGAGCTGTTGGGTGTAAAGGCTGATTTAAGTTCTGGATACAGTTTGTTCTCGGTCACAGCAAAAAAAGTAGAATACTAAGTAAAATACTCTTTTGCTTTGATTGAGTACTAGTCCTCTGCATTTAGAAATGTCTGCAGGCATCTCTGGTTATAGGCACGAACCACCATCATTGTGGTTCCTGTCAGTTTATTAAAAGATTGATGGGTTCTCTGTTAAACATGACAGCTGTCCATCAAACTTTTAACAGGTTTTTGTTTTTTTTCATAAGGAAAAAACCTAAAGAGTTATTTTGTTTTTGAAAAAGCAAATACTGATGGCCCCTGCACAATATGAGTTGTCTCCTTTTATATATTTTTCTTTACTGTGTCTCACTGCCAGATTTTACCTGATGATAAAAGTTGACGCCTCAGAATGGCTGGCATGTGTTCATTCCTCTAATTTGTTTTGAAAGAGTTAGCACATCCCCTACTGTCCCGTACTTGTGGCAATAATGTCTGAAGGTCCTATATTGAGCTTGTGATAATCATGTATTGCTCTAGCGCTCAACTAATATGGGCAGGCTTGCTGTCTTTTCACCTGCGTAGGACTTCATCCATGGAAGGGGGCTTTCATGCAACTCAAGGTTGCCCTCCCCAACATCCTGATGAAGGCCTTCTGAGATGGTTTCAAGTAACTGTGACTCTCTGGGTCGAAACAATGACAAAAATAATTGTCTGTACTAAAGCAAAAATCACCCCTGGACCTCTAAGAAATCTCCGGGTGCCCCTCTGGAAGAGGATTCGTTCATTGTGTTTTGGACAGACAGCTTGCACGTTACTTAAGCACTTCTTAGTTCTATATTTTATTGTATTTTACATGTACACTCACTTTACCCTTCTCTTGTTCACTCTGCATGAGCACTGATGACACACTAGAAATATGGAGCAACCTTAAGTTTATTGCACATAGATATTTTCATGTATTTGCACTAAAATACATACATTGTACAGGAATCATTTTCTCTGGTTGTGTTTTTTGTTTCCCCATGTTGCTGTCGATGAATGCTTTTGGTTGACCTGTAATTCATTTGTTCTTATGTGTAATGAGCAACCAACAGGATTTCTTGCCTCACCACGCTAGACTGCATTGCTGGGTACCGCGTGATTTGCAGCTGCTCTGGCTCCTGTGCACTCTTCCAGGAATTCCTTTGTGCACAGCCAAGCCTGGGTCCCCGACACTCTAACCTGCAGTGCACGACCTCCTGAGTTGTCCTCTGGCGTCGTGGTGGGACCTTCTTTTGTGACTTCAGGTGAGCTCCGGTTCACTCTTCTTCGTAGTGCCTGTTCCGGCACTTCTGCGGGTACTGCTTGCTTCTGAGTGGGCTCCTTGTCTTGCTGGGCACCCCTTCTGTCTCCTCACGCAATTGGTGACATCCTGGTCCCTCCTGGCCCACAGCAGCATCTAAAAACCCTAACCGCGACCCTTGCAGCTAGCAAGGCTTGTTTGCGGTCTTTCTGCACGGAAACACCTCTGCAAGCTTCTTCACTACGTGGGACATCCATCCTCTATAGGGGAGGTTCCTAGTCCTCTTCGTTCTTGCAGAATACACAGCTTCTACCATCCGGTGGCAGCTTGTTTGCACCCTCAGCTGGCATTTCTTGGGCATCTGCCCACTCACGACCTGAGTGTGACTCTTGGACTTGGTCCCCTTGTTCCACAGGTACTCTCGTCTGGAAATCCATCGTTGTTGCATTGCTGGTGTTGGTCTTATTTGCAGAATTCCCCTATCACGACTTCTGTGCTCTCTGGGGAACTTAGGTGCACTTTGCACCCACTTTTCAGGGTCTTGGGGTGGGCTATTTTCCTAACCCTCACTGTTTTCTTACAGTCCCAGCGACCCTCTACAAGTTCACATAAGTTTGGGGTCCATTCGTGGTTCGCATTCCACTTCTAGAGTATATGGTTTGTGTTGCCCCTATACCTATGTGCTCTCATTGCAACCTATTGTGACTGTACATTGATTGCATTGCTTTCTATTGCTATTACTGCATATTTTTGGTATTGTGTACATATATCTTGTGTATATTTGCTATCCTCATACTGAGGGTACTCACTGAGATACTTTTGGCATATTGTCATAAAAATAAAGTACCTTTATTTTTAGTATATCTGTGTATTGTGTTTTCTTATGATATTGTGCAGATTACACTAGTGTATAGTGGGAGCTTTGCATGTCTCCTAGTTCAGCCTAAGCTGCTCTGCTAAGCTACCCTTTTCTATCAGCCAAAGCTGCTAGGCACCTCTTCTACACTAATAAGGGATACCTGGACCTGGTGCAGAGTGTAAGTACCCCTTGGTACCCACTACAAACCAGGCCAGCCTCCCACATTCCCCACCTGGAATGGGAATAGTAAATTATACCCATACTGAGTCTAATGCTTTCCATGCAGTTGCACAGAGTGGAGTGGGAACAGTAAATAATACCCATCCACAGTTCAACACTTTCCTTACTGTTGCATCAACTGGTGTGGGAATAGTCAATTTTACTCCCCCTGAGTTCAAAGTTTTTCCTACTGTTGCACCAACTGGAGTGGGAATAGTAAATGTTACCCCCTGAAAACAATGCTTTCTCTACCGTTACACCGACTGGCATGGGAATAGTAAATTATACCCCTACTGAGTCCAGTGCTTTACATCCTGTTTCACAACTGGTTTGGGAATAGTAAATTTTTACCCCTACACAGTTCAACACTTTCTTACTGTTGCATTGACTGGAATTGGAATAGTAAATTTTAACCCCCCTGAGTCCAATGTTTTCAAGACTATTGCACCGACTGGAGTTTCAATAATACATTTTACCTCTCCTGAGTCCAATGCTTTCCCTACTGTTGCACAGACTGGGGTGGGGATAGTAAATGTTTCCCCTCCTGAGTCCAATTTTCCCTACTATTGCACCACCTGGAGTGAGAATAGTTAATTTTAGCCCTCCTGAGTCCAGTGCTTTCCATACAGTTGCACAGAGTAGAGTGGGAACAGTAAATTGTACCCCTCCACAGTTCAACACTTTCCTTACTGTTTTGATCGACAGGCGTGTGAATAGTACATTTTACCCCCACTGAGTTCAACGTCTTCATTACTGTTGTCCCAACTGGAGTGGGAATAAATAAATGTTACCTCTCATGAATCCAATGGTTTCCCAACCATAACACCTACTGGAATAGGAATAGTAAATTATACCCCTACTGAGTCCTATGCTTTCCATACCGTTGCACAGACTGGAGTAGGAATAGTAAATTGTACCCCTCCACAGTTCAACATGTTCCCTACTGTTGCACTGACTGGAGTTTCAATAATACATTTTATCTCTCCTGAGTCCAATACTTTCCCTACTGTTGCACAGACTGGGGTGGGTATAGTAAATGTTCCCCCTCCTGAGTCCAATGTTCCCTACTATTGCACCAACTGGAGTGGGAATACTTAATTTTATCCCTCCGGAGTCCAATGCTGTCCCTACAGTTGCACCAACTGGAGTGGGAATAGTAAATTATACCCCTACTGAGTCTTGTGCTTTCCTTACTGTTTTACAGACTGGAGTAGGAATAGTAAATTGTACCCCTCCACAGTTTAACACTTTCCTTACTGTTGCATCAACTGGAGTGGGAATAGTAAATTTTACCCCCCCCCCGAGTCCAATGTTTTCACCACTGTTGCACTGACTGGAGTTTGAATAATACATTTTACCTCTACTGAGTCCAATGCTTTCCCTTGACTGGTGTGGGGATAGTAAATGTTTCCCCTCCGGAGTCCAATGCTTTCCCTACTATTGCACCAACTGGAGTGGGAATAGTTAATTTTACCCCTCATGAGTCCAAATCTTTCCCAACAGTTGCACACACTGGAGTGGGAATGGTAAAAGTTACCCCTCCAGAGTCCAATGTTTTCCCTACTATTTCACTGACTGAAGGGGGTATAGAAAATGTTACCCAACTTGAGTCTAACACTTTCCTTACTGTTGCACAGACTGGAGTGGGAATAATACATTTTAACCATTCTGGGTCCAATGTTTTCTCAACAGTTGCACAGACTGGAGTAGAACTAGTAAATTTTACCCATCCTGGGACCATTGCTTTCTTTATTGTTGCACTGACTGGAGGTGGAATAGTAAATTATAACTCTATACAACCCAGCGCTTTCCCTACTGTTTCACTGACTGGAGTGCGAAAATGTAATTTTACCCCTCTTGAGTTCAATGTTTTCCATACTGTTGCACTGACTGGAGTAGGAATAGTAAACGATATCCTTCCTGAGTTCAAAGCTTTCCCTACTGTTGCACAGACTGAAGTGAGAATGGTATAATTTACCTCTCCTGAGAACAAATCTTTCTCTACAGTTGCAAAGAATGGAGTGGGGATAGTAAATGTTACCCCTCCTGCGTCCAATACTTTCCCTACTGTTGCACAGACTGGGGATATTATATTGTACCCCTCTTGAGTCCAATGCTTTCCCTACTGTTGCACAGTGTTGGTGTACCTACCCCAACTGGTCATCCTTCCAGGGGAAGAGATTACACCTCACCAAACCCAGGTGGTTTTCACAGTTCATAAGAGCTAATCACCTGCTGGGATACTGCTGGGGAGCTAAATGCAGATTGGCCTCCATGAGTTCAGGGAGGGAAAATATAACTTTGTAAAAGTTACTTTTCCTGAATATTTACTGTTAAGTTGGGCTTTCAATAGATAATAAAAAGATTGGTTCAATCATATGTCTAGGTAATCCCAAATCCAGAGATACCAGAATTATTATTTAATCCTGGTTCCCACTGTTTCCAATGAGCTAACCAGAACCTTTCTACAATGAAAATAGCTTGTAAATGTACGGATATGTTAACTTTAAAGTTCTGCATGTCTTACTTTTACAAACCATGTACCTTGCCTTATAGGATTGAAGGCCTACATTGGGTGATATTAATCTTTGAAACGAACGTTATCTACTGCTAAATAGGGTTATTATGGCAAGTTGCATTACACATTTCAACACAACATCAGACAGGATACACAGTGTAGGCCTGAATATATATTTGAACTGCCACTGTAGTAGATACAGTAGGTGCTGCAGTCCACAAGCATCAATTAACTTCCAGACCCTGGGAGCACTTTCAATATCGTATACTAGGGACTTACATTCAAGTTAAATATGCCAATTAGAGATACCAGTTCATCTTTTTTTTTGCACATGCACGTTACCCCTGGTTGGCATTGTTAAAGTGCACAGCGTTATAAAGCCAGCAAAACAAATAGAGCACAAATGGGGTAGGAAATCACACAGAGTTGTCAGAATGTGAGATTGTCCCTTTGAATGAAGCATCAGTTTATAAGTTAAATGAGATTCGAAGGGGCCGTCGACAAGGGTGCTTTAGATGTGAAGCCCTGTGTCGAGGATGCATTGTGCACTGGCTGCTTCTGAAGAAGCTGCTGGGCTTGCGATACTGTTGTTAAAAGATGTACGGGCCAGCATCAAGGATGCATTATGCAACAGTGGTTCTGATAAGGCTGAGGGCTGCAAGGGTGATGCGAAGTACTTGTACCGGGAAACTCCATGCAGCAGAGGTTATGCATTGGTTCTGCACAAAGTTCAACCACTTAGCAGAGGAGATATGTTGGTTCAGCTGGGTCCATAGATGGGCTGGCACAGCACCTTCAGGTCCACTTCTGAGGGTCCAGGACTGGAGTGGTAACACTTGGTAGGGTAGGATTCACAATGGCAGAGTCCAGGTACTGGTTACTAAAAACAAGCCATTGGAGTCACTCTGGTGGTCCTGGTTAAAGTTTTTGGGGCATATTTATACTCCGTTTGCGCTGAATTTGCGTCGTTTTTTTTTACGCAAATTCGACGCAAAACTAACTCCATATTTATACTTTGGCGTTAGATGCGTCTAGCGCCAAAGTTCATGGAGTTAGCGTCATTTTTTTGCGTGAACACCTTCCTTGCGTTAATGATATGCAAGGTAGGCGTTCCCGTCTTAAAAAATGACTGCGATGCATATGCGTCGTATTTATACTCCCGGGCAAAAATGACGCCCGGGAGTGGGCGGGACTAAAAAACCCGCATTTGCGCCAGATTTTAGCACCTGGGTCAGGGCAGGCGTTAAGGGACCTGTGGGCTCAGAATGAGCGCAGAGGTGCCCTCCCAAGCCCCCAGGGACACCCCCTGCCACCCTTGCCCACCCCAGGAGGACACCCAAGGATGGAGGGACCCACCCCAGGGACATTAAGGTAAGTCCAGGTAAGTATTTTTTATTTTTTTTGTTGTGGCATAGGGGGGCCTGATTTGTGCCCCCCTACATGCCACTATGCCCAATGACAATGCCCAGGGGACAGAAGTCCCCTGGGCATGGCCATTGGGCAAGGGGGCATGACTCCTGTCTTTGCTAAGACAGGAGTAATTTCAATGGGGGATGGGCGTCGTAAAAAAATGGCGCAAATCGGGTTGAGGCGAATTTTTTGCCTCAGCCTGACTTGCACCATTTCTGGACGCCCATACGCCATTTTCCCCCTACGCCGCGCTGCCTGGTGTACGTCGTTTTTTTAAATGCACACCAGACAGCGCCGGCGGCTAACGCCGGCTAACGTCATTCAATAAATACGGCGCCCGCATGGTGCTTCAGAATGGCGTTAGCCGGCGCAAATTTTTTTGACGCAAAACTGCGTTGGCGCAGTTTTGCGTCAAAAAGTATAAATATGGGCCTTTATGTCCAGTCCTGCCCCCCCTCCCCCCCCCCCAGGAAAGAGGATAGGAAGACAATAGGTCAATACAACAGGGCAGCAGTATTTCAGGGCAGCAGTGTATCAGAGTGGAAGTTCGTTCAGCAGCACATCAGTCTTTCTTCCTGGCAGAGTCTTCCACAGGTCCAGAAGTTAATTTAAGAGTTGGTGTATAAATTCTGATATTTATACTAGTGCCCACTTTGAAGTAGAAGAAGCTTCTAGGGTCTTCTTCCCCTTGTTAACTTGGAGTGCCCATCCTGCCAACACCTCTCTTCCCTTTGTCTCACAGTTTCAGTACAATACATAAGAATCAACTTCCAGCTAAACCCAATCATGTGACCCTGGACAGGGTGCAGGTACCAAATGGTTAGGATAAAAAAAAAAATGTGGCATTTTCAGAATTGTAATAAAAAATCCAACTTTACTGTTAGAAATGGAGTCTTTGGTTGACAGTCAGGTTACCCCCTGTTCAAGCAAGGACCCTCACTCTAGTCAGGGTAAAAGAGAATCACCCTCAGCTAAACCCTGCTTATCCCCTTGGTAGCTTGATAGAGCAGTAGGCTTAACTTCAGAGTGCTAGGTGTAAAGTATTTGTACCAACACACACAGTAACTTAATGAAAACACTACAAAATGACACAACACAGGTTTAGAAAAATAGGAAATAGTTATCTAAACAAAACAAGACCACAACGACAAAGATCCACCATACACAAGTCAAGTTATCAATTAAAAATCAAAAAGAGTCTTTAAGTAGTTTTTAAAACACTCAGCGCTGCTAGAGTGAAAATGTACCAGGTGTGCGTCAAAAATAACCCGCACGGGCTAGTGTGCATCAAAAATATCTCTGCTCGGCGGTACTTGAGTCAAAAATCCAGCCGCACGATAATCCGAAAATCCCGCAGCGCAGGTTGTGATCTCCCAGCCTCCGTCAGCAATGCTGAGCGTCATTTCTCCTGCGCCGTGCGTCAATTTTTTGGTCGCGTTTCCTGCGAGCATCGTTTCTCAGCTGCGGAGCCGGCGGCACGTCGTTTTTTTCAGCCGCAGATCAGATTTGGTCAATCTTTTCCCCGCATGGCGCTCTGTGCGTGGATTTTCTTGTCTGTAGGCTGCCAGCTTCTCCTTTCAGGGTCCCAGGAACTGGATGGGCACCACAGGGCAGAGTAGGAGCCTCTCCAGAGACTCCAGGTGCTGGCAGAGAGAAGTATTTGCTGTCCATGAGACTTCAAACAACAGGAAGCAAGCTCTAGATCAAACCCTTGGAGATTTCTTCTCAAGATGGAAGGCACACAAAGTCCAGTCTTTGCCCTCTTACTCGGGCAGAAGCAGCAACTGCAGGATAGCTCCACAAAGCACAGTCACAGGCAGGGCAGCTCTACTTCCTCAGCTATTCAGCTCTTCTCCAGGCAGAGGTTCCTCTTGGTTCCAGAAGTGTTTCTAAAGTCTGTGGTTTTGGGTGCCCTTTTTATACCCAATTTCTCCTTTGAAGTGGGCCTACTTCAAAGTAAAGTCTCTTTGGAATGTGAAATCCTGCCTTGCCCAGGCCAGGCCCCAGAAACTCACCAGGGGGTTGGAGACTGCATTGTGTGAGGGCAGGCACAGCCCTTTCAGGTGTGAGTGACCACTCCTCCCCTCCCTCCTAGCACAGATGGCTCATCAGGATATGCAGGCTACACCCCAGCTCCCTTTGTGTCACTGTCTAGTGTGAGGTGCAACCAGCCCAACTGTCAAACTGACCCAGACAGGGAATCCACAAACAGGCAGAGTCACAGAAATAGTATAAGCAAGAAAATGCCCACTTTCTAAAAGTGGCATTTTCAAACACACAATCTTAAAATCAACTTTACTAAAATATGTATTTTTAAATTGTGAGCTCAGAGACCCCAAACTCCATATGTCCATCCGCTCCCAATGGGAATCTACACTTTAATCAGATTTAAAGGTAGCCCCCATGTTAACCTATGAGAGGGACAGGCCTTGCAACAGTGATAAACGGATTTAGCAATATTTCACTGTCAGGACATATAAAACACATGACTATGGGGGTCATTCTGACCTCGGCGGTATAAGTCGCTTACCGCCGGCCAGAAGGCCACCATAACACCGGCGCGGCCGCGGTAAACCGCCACGGTCATTCTGACCCGCAACTGGCAAACCGCCAAAAACCCGACATCCACAAAAGTCCGCCCCACCAAAGGTCAGCGCAAAAATGTCGATGACCAAACCTCCACCATCACGCCAACAGAAATACGCCCATACCATTCCGACCCACAAATCCACGCGGCGGTCTTTCAAACGCGGTATTCCATTGGCGGTACACACCGCCGCGGTCAAAATACACACACACATAGAAAACTCAGCAACATTGGCCAGTTCGAAATACACACACCTGATACACATACTAACACCACTCCCACACACCCAACACAATATAAAACACACACCCACATCACCCACAAGCCCCTACGACCCGAAATCATTGACGAAGGCTAGAGAGACAGCACAGAATAGACAATCCCACAACACAGAGGCACACAACACCATCACCCACACAGAATCCACGCACCAAACACCACACACCACCACACCACCACACTCATCACCACAAACGCCACCCCACACTTCAACCACACCACCCCATGGCACCCCAAAGACACCCCAGGTTCAGTGACGCCGAACTCAGGGTCATGGTGGAGGAAATAGTCCGTGTAGAGCCCCAGCTCTTCGGGGCACAGGTGCAGCACACCACAATTGCCAGGAAGATGGAGCTATGGCAAAGGATAGTGGACAGGGTTAACGCGGTGGGACAGCATCCACGCAATCGGGAGGACATCAGGAAGAGATGGAACGACCTACGGGGGAAGGTGCGTTCCATGGTATCAAGGCACAACATTGCGGTGCAGAAGACTGGCGGCGGACCCCCACCTACTCCCCCAGAATTTACCGCGTGGGAGGAGGAAGTCTTGCACATCCTGCATCCTGAGGGCCTCGCAGGAGTGGGCGGAGGAATGGACTCTGGTAAGGCAAATCTTCACTACTGCTTCCCACCCCCACCCCACCTGCATGCCAAATCATACCCCCACCCTCACCCCCTCCCCCATCACACCAACCCCAAGCAAAAGGCTCACCATCACAACCCACCCATCCCAACACCAAGCCCTGCATGCGACCCCAAAGCATGGACACCCATCACCAAAGCATGCCCACTGCACACACCATCACCCCCACAAGCCACCCTCACAAAAGCCCCCACAAGGAAATGCCTGCACATGGGTACACGGACACCCACCCATCACACGAAATGCCACACACAGAAGCAATAACCATACCTTTATACCCCTGCAGGACCCGAACGCCACCACACCGCCACGGAGGGTCCAGAGATGTCCATCCCACCCCCAGAAGAGGCCCCCAGCGATGACAGCTGCTCTGTCTCCCTAGAGCCAGACGACTAGCCCGGCCCATCGGGGACCTCGGGACAGTCGGTTCCCCACAGACAGCCACAGGCTACACCAGACCCAACCCCCTCTGGGAACACCAGCACAGCTCCCACCCAGTGGGCCCATGCCTCTGTCTCCAGGACACGTCAATCAGCGGTGTGTCCACCACTACAGGGCACTCAGGTTGACCCACCACCCCAACAACAACAGGGACCTGGGGGCAGTGGTAGTGGGCCCACCGTCCAGGGGACAGAGGCCCAGGAACACAGGGGAACTGGGAGGGCTGCTGTGCGACAGGGGGGGGGCAGGCCCGGGGAACCGACTCTCCAAGAGGCCCTCTCCTCCATCATGGGAGCATACCACCGCTCCCAGGAGACGATGGCGACGGTACTGGCCCGGTTCCAGGAGATCCAGGAACTGCAGGAGGAACGGTACATGGGGTTCAGGGAGGAACTGAGGAACATCAGTTCCGCAATGGGGACCATCGTCCTGGCCCTTACCCAGATCGTCACCACATTGCGGGACCATGTGGCACCCCAAAGGGCCCCTGTCACTAGCCCAGGCCAGGAACAGCCTACCACCTCCGCCGGCGCTAGTGGACAGGAGGCCCCCACACAACGACAGCCCACCAGAACCCCACCTCCTGCAGAAGAAGAACCACCCCGCAAGCGGAACCTGAGATCTCGCAAGAAGACAGAGTAGGATTGCAAGACCCCCGCCAGCCTAAGATACCCCCTAATGTCATCCCACTGCCCCACATTGTCACCCTGTCCAACCTTGAACTGCCCTTGCTCCATCCTTCCACAGGCATATGGACAATGCACCTGTGCGACTGAGAACTGGACTCTGCCATGGACATTACTCCACCCCCACCCATCCCCGCTTCCCAATCATTTACCTATATGTCGCACTTAAAATAAATCACTTATTCCACATAAAAAAACAGGAGTCTGCTTGTATTCTTAACAAATGTATTACACATAACGGTGCAATAATGTCCAGTTACTTTGTGATGACAACATACCAATTTCAATAAGCTTTAGTCCATGTGCAAACAAAGCTGAAGTCAGGCAGTGGGTCATACAGCTCTGAAAAGGGAAGGAAAATTCACAAATCGGTTAAAAGGAACTGGGGGGAAACACAGACAGTGGAGATGCATGAGGCCTCAAGTAAATGTAAATTTGGGTGGCTGTTTCTTACCTGTGTGCTACTGAAAGTATTGTTGTATGACTGTATCCCTGTTGTCCGTGTCGTCCCCGTCGTCTTCCTCCTCTTCATTCTCCACAGGCTCCACAGCTGCAACAACACCACCATCTGGACCATCCTCCTGCAGAAAAGGCACCTGGCGTCACAATGCAAGATTGTGAAGCATACAGCAGGCCACGATGATCTGGCACACCTTCTTTGGTGAGTATATGAGGGATCCCCCTGTCATATGCAGGCACCTAAACCTGGCCATCAGGACCCCGAAGGTCCTTTCTATGATCCTCCTAGATCGCCCCTGGGCCTCATTGTACCGTTCCTCTGCCATGGTCCGGGGATTCCTCACTGGGGTCAGTAGCCACGACAGGTTGGGGTAACCAGAGTCACCAATTAGCCACACACGGTGTCTCTGTAGCTGTTCCATCACATAAGGGATGCTGCTGTTTCGCATGACATACGCGTCATGCACTGACCCAGGGAACTTGGCATTTACATGGGAGATGTACTGGTCAGCCAAACAGACCACCTGGACATTCATCGAATGATAACTTTTTCTGTTTCTGTACACCTGCTCACTTTCTTTGGGGGGAACCAAAGCCACATGAGTCCCATCAATGGCACCAATGATGTTGGGGATATGTCCAAGGGCATAGAAATCACCCTTCACTGTAGCCAATTCGCCCACCTCAGGGAAAATAATGTAGCTCCGCATGTATGTCATCAGGGCAGACAACACTCTGGACAAAACCTTAGAAAACATAGGCTGAGACATCCCAGATGATAGGGCCACTGTTGTCTGAAAAGACCCACTTGCCAAAAAATGGAGTACTGACAGAACCTGCACCAGAGGGGGAATCCCCGTGGGTTGGCGGATGGGGGACATCAGGTCTGGCTCCAGCTGGGCACATAGTTCATGTATAGTTGCTCTGTCAAGCCGGTATGTAAGTATGATATGTCGTTCTTCCATTGTCGACAGGTCCACCAGCGGTCGGTACACGGGAGGATTCATCCTTCTCCTCGCAAGTTCCAGCGGACGGTGCCTAGGAAGGACAACATGGAGCACAGAGTCAAGCAACCCACAGGTTAGTTCACACAGCTTGCACAGTGCACGAATCGCTATGCATGGAACGGCATGTATGAGTGGCAATGCAAGGCCTAGGCCTGTGTGACGCAGTAGAAATCATGCCATGTGGGCCCTTGAAATGGCGGCTGCCTGACCTGTGAAGTGTGACAGTGGGATGTGAGGTCACTGCGCTGGCGTGGCACACCGTGGCGGTAGGCGGTCGAAGTCCGCGACGCATAGCAGCATTGGTTAACATTGAACCCTATGGGTCTCAGGAGCCAATGACGATGTGCGCCGGCGGTCGCGGTACGCACCGCCGCGGTACGCACCGCCGCGGGCGTGACCGCCATTTTCCATCTGATTAATCACTCGAGACCTGATCATCCACAGGAGAGGACCTATACTGCAAGTGCTGCTGTGACCTCGGTCTGGGAGATACAATGGCTGCTGCGACTGGGGAAAGGGCCCCTGCCTTCACTGCCGAAGAATTGGAGAAACTTGTTGATGGGGTCCTCCCCCAGTATGCGCTACTCTACGGTCCTCCAGACCAACAGGTTAGTACACAGGGTGCACGTTGAATGGGCTATGCTTGTGTTGAGTGGGGTGTATGTAAGATGGTGGGGAGGGGAGCGAATGAGGAGTGCAACGTACGAAAGATGAGAGCATGTGCCACATGGCAAGGTTGGGGAGGGGGGGGGCCACTCACATTGACCAGGCAGAAAACTGATGCGATTTCCTTTACCACCCTGTACATGTCACATAGGTCAGCGCCCATCAGAAGATCGACATTTGGCGTGCCATCGCCAAGGACGTCCGGGCCCTGGGGGTCCACAACAGACGGGGCACCCACTGCCGAAAGAGGTGGGAGGACATCCGCCGCGGGACCAGAAAGACCGCCGAGTCTCTGCTGGGGATGGCCTCCCAACGTAGGAGGGGTGCCAGCCGGCAATTGACCCCACTGATGTCCCGGATCCTGGCGGTGGCCTACCCCGATTTGGATGGGCGCGCGAGGACATCACAGCAGACACAAGGGGGTGAGTATCAGCACATTCTGCTATCTTTGCGCGCAGTGAAGGTGTCTGGGTGGGGGAGGAGGGCTGTGGCTATCTCCAGGCCAGGCCGCATTCTGTAGGCTAGGCCCCTCCGTTAGACACGGCCCTGTGCCCCCGCCCCCCACCTCTGTAGGGTGCCAAGTACAGCTAGCCATGGTCCGGCCCCACCCATGTGTGCATCTGTCGTCCATAGACCCGTAGGCCTAGTCACAATAACTGAGTAGTGTACCCCCATTGCGCGGCCTAGTTCAGGGGGCTTCTGTGTCTGTCCTCTCCGCCAACGGTGTTGCCAATGCATGCACTCAACCTGTCTTCATTTCTCCCCCCCCATTTTCTTTGTCTTCCTGTTCATGTGTGCATTAGCATCATCAGGCGGAGGAGAAGTGGCATCGGCGCACGAGGGAGCTGCATCTCACATGGCCCTGGAGGGCCATACAACAGACTCCGAGTACACCAGTGAGATGGAGGGCGAGTGGAGCTCCACAACGGGGACCCGTGGAGACGTCAGCGACACCGACACGTCCTCGGAAGGGAGCTCCCTAGCGGTGGCAGCAACATCCGTGCCCACCGCCACAACAGGTACAGCCGCCACCCAGCGCACCAGCCCCGCCCTCCCAGCAGCCCCTCAGCCTTCGCTCCGTGCCCGCACGCCCAGGAAGGCGGGCATCTCCTTCGCCCCAGGCACCTCAGGCCCTGCCCCAGTTACCCCTGCTGCCCTCAGTGAGGAGGTCATTGACCTCCTCAGGACACTCATTGTTGGGCAGTCTACCCTTTTGAATGCCATCCAGGGTGTCGAAAGGGAGGTGCATTGGAGCAATGCATACATGGAGGGCATTTATTCGGGTCAGGCTGCCCATCAGCGACCGTTCAACGCTCTGGCCTCAGCACTGACGGCAGCCATTGTCCCTGTCTCTAGCCTCCCTCTTCTTACTCTCTCCACCCAGTCCCAGTCTCCTGTTCCTCTGCCTATCCCATCCACACCATCAGACCAGCCTGCACACACCTCTACACCCAAGGGCAGATCATCCAGACATAAGCACCACAGATCCCACAAGCATTCACTCAAGCAACATCCAGATGCAGACATGGCAACAGTCACTACCACCTCTGTGTCCCCCACCTCCTCATCTCCCTCCTCCCTCCCAGTGACGTCTCCACTCACACCTGCATGCACACCACCATCAGCCAGTACTTCCATCACCAGCACACCCTCCATTACAGTCCGCACACGTGCAGTCACCACCCCCACTACCATTTACACGTCCCCTGTGTCCTCTCCCAGTGTGTCTGTCACCCCCTCTTCCAAAGCACACAAGCGCAGGCAGCCACCCACCCAACAGCCATCCACCTCACGACAGCCTCCGTCACAAGCACCTGCACCCAAAGACAGCACACTTGACTCTCCTACAACCACATCCTCTTCCTCCACTCCCATACCCACTACACCTACCCGTCCCTGTCCTTCCAAAGTCCTTTTCCTTTCCAACCTTGAGCTCATTCCAATCCCTGACCCACCCCCTCCATCTGGTAAGAGTAAAACAAGCACCTCAGCCACCACCAGCCCTGCATCTACTGTGACCATAGTGCAGGGCTATTGGAGTCCACCAGATCCTAGGGCAGGAACATCGGCCAGCAGCAAGGGGACAGCCAGCCCCCTCCCTGGGAAGAGGACAAAAAAGAAGAAGGGCCGGCGCGACAAGCCTGAGACGGCTGCCACCAAGGACAGTAGCATTGCCCCGTCACCTGCCACATCATCCGAGGGAGGCAAGGGCCACAGAGCTCCAGTGAAGGAGGGCAAGGGCAGCAGGGCGGAGAAGTCAGGCAGCAGGCGAGCTGCCCAGGAGGGCCCCACCAGCCCCATTCCGGGTGTGACGGACGTCACCCACGGGCCCAGGACTCCATCACAGGAGGGCGCCGCGACCGCAAGCTCGGATGTTGAATGAGCGGGAAGTCTTGCCCAGGTCTGGCTCCCTAGACACACAGGACAAGCACTGCTGAACAGGGCCCCGCCGGGAGGAGAACCGCTGAACAGGGCCCCGCCGGGAGGAGCACCGCTGAACAGGGCCCCGCCGGGACAAGAACCGCTGAATAGGGCCCCGCCGGGAGGAGCACCGCTGAACAGGGCCCTGCCGGGACAAGAACCGCTGAACAGGGCCCCGCCGGGACAAGAACCGCTGAACAGGGCCCCGCCGGGAGGAGCACCGCTGAACAGGGCCCCGCCGGGACAAAAACCGCTGAACAGGGCCCCGCTGGGACAAGAACCGCTGAACAGGGCCCCGCCGGGACAAGCACTGCTCCGCTGGGCCCTTCCTGTCAAGCACCGCTCCGCAGGGCCCTTCATCTCAAGCACCGCTCCGCTGGGCCCTTCCTGTCAAGCACCGCTCCGCTGGGCCCCGCCGTCTCCTGTCAGGCACCGCTCCGCTGGGCCCTTCATCTCAAGCAACGCACCGCTGGGCCCTTCATCTCAAGCACCGCTCCGCTGGGCCCTTCCTGTCAAGCAGCACTACGCTGGGCCCCGCCGTCTCAAGCACCGCTCCGCTGGGCCCTTCCTGTCAAGCACCGCTCCGCTGGGCCCTTCCTGTCAAGCACCGCTCCGCTGGGCCCCGCCGTCTCAAGCACCGCTCCGCTGGGCCCTTCCTGTCAAGCACCGCTCCGCTGGGCCCCGCCGTCTCAAGCACCGCTCCGCTGGGCCCCGCCGTCTCCTGTCAGGCACCGCTCCGCTGGGCCCTTCATCTCAAGCACCGCACCGCTGGGCCCTTCCTGTCAAGCACTGCTCCGCTGGGCCCTTCCTGTCAAGCACCGCTCCGCTGGGCCCCGCCGTCTCAAGCACCGCTCCGCTGGGCCCTTCCTGTCAAGCACCGCTCCGCTGGGCCCTTCATCTCAAGCACCGCTCCGCTGAGCCCTTCATCTCAAGCACCGCTCCGCTGGGCCCTTCCTGTCAAGCACCGCTCCGCTGGGCCCCGCCGTCTCCTGTCAGGCACCGCTCCGCTGGGCCCCTCATCTCAAGCACCGCACCGATGGGCCCTTCATCTCAAGCACTGCTCCGCTGGGCCCCGCAGTCTCAAGCACCGCTCCGCTGGGCCCTTCCTGTCAAGCACCGCTCCGCTGGGCCCTTCATCTCAAGCACCGCACCGCTGGGCCCTTCATCTCAAGCACCGCTGGCCCATTAACAGTGCCGGTTCTGTGTCGAGCAGGGCTTCAGGAAGCACTCTGGGCACCATGCCTCCTCCAATAACAGTGGAGTCGGTAATCCATCTGATGGACTGTGGCTTGGCACTCCCCAGGATGGTCCAGTGGGCAAGCCTCCCACTGTAGAGACTTGAGAGACTGTGGCTTGGCACTTCCCAGGATGGTCCAGTGGGCAAGCCTCCCACTGTAGAGACTTGAGAGACTGTGGCTTTGCACTCCCCAGGATGGTCCAGTGGGCAAGCCTCCCACTGTAGGGACTTGTGAGACTGTGGCTTTGCACTCCCCAGGATGGGACAGTGGGCATGGAGGCCCCTCGTGGATCTGGCGTCGTGCACTCATGTGGCTGAGGTGCCCCCCCTTCCCTTCCCCCTGAGGTGCCTGTAGTTTTATCATCTGATGCCCCTGCAGTGTTCTCTCCAATGGTATCTGGTCTCCTGTGTGGGCTTTGCCCGTGTGTTTGTGCACATTGGCCCACAGACTATGGAACTTTTACGGAATGTGCTGGACTTTTTGACCAAGGATATATTGTTGCCTATGTTCATTCCTTATTTTTGTATCTTTTATAGGGCATATTTGCCATTCCTTCAATGGAGCTATTTATACATATATTTTATAGATCATTTAAATTGTGTCTTTGCATTATTCCGGGGGGTCTGTGTGGTGTCACTCTGACTTGTTGCTCGGCATTGGGGTGTAGGTATTTGTGGTGGGGGGGTGGGTGTATGGCGCATGTGTGTGCCCGTAAGCTTTCCTCCTCCCCCCTCGCCTGTGTCGTAGGTGCAGTACTCACCGTTGTCGTCTGCGCCGGCGTTCGTACTCCTGGTAGATGAGCAGGTAGACAATAGCTGGTAGGATGTGTAATTCGGGCTCCATGCTGTCCTCCTTCCTCGTGGAGTGTGTATAGGTGAGCGTTTTCCCGTTCGTAGTCTGTTTCCGCTGTGTTTTTATCGGCGGGGCTCCCGCCCCGGAAAAGGTGGCGGATTGGTGAGTTGTGATAGGGTGGGCGGTACATTGTCTGCCGCCTGCCTGTTGGCGGTGACCGCCGCGCTGATTGTCGGTCCCGCCGTGGCGGTCAGAGTGTTAAAGTGGCGGCCTGTGTTGGCGGTTCCCGCCAGGGTTGGAATTCCATTTTTTTGACCGCCGGCCTGTTTGCGGGTTGGCCGCCACTTTTTCACCGACCGCCAGGGTCAGAATGACCCCCTATATGTCCTACCTTAACCATACACTGAACCCTGCCCTTGGGGCTACCTAGGGTCTCCCTTAGGGGTGCCTTATATGTAAGAAAAGGGAAGGTTTAGGCCTGGCAAGTGAGTACACTTGCCAAGTTTAATTTACAGTTAAAACTGCACACACAGACACTGCAATGGCAGGTCTGAGACATGATTACAGAGCTACTTATGTGGGTGGCACAACCAGTGCTGCAGGCCCACTAGTAGCATTTGATTTTCAGGCCCTGGCACCTCTAATGCACTTTACTAGGGACTTACTAGTAAATCAAGTATGCCAATCATGGATAAACCATTTACATACAATTTTACAAAGAGAGCATATGCACTTTAGCACTGGTTAGCAGTGGTAAAGTGCTCAGAGTTCAAAAGCCAACAGCAACAGGTCAGAAAAAATAGGAGGCAAAAAGATTGGGGATGACCCTGCATAAGCAAAAAAGTCCAACATTTACCATTAAGGGTGGTTTGTATTATAATTCTTTGGACACAAAACTCATTTTAAGAGTTTTTTACTACCAGAACATGTATAAGTTAAAAAGGAAAGTCAAACTCTTTAAATACACTGAACCCTGCCCTCTGGCCTGTTCAGAGCCTACCCTAGGAGTGACTCATATGTATTAAAAAGGAAGGTTTGAGCGTGGCAGAAGGTTTATTTTGCCAGGTCAAGACATCAGTTTAAAACTGCACAAACAGACTGCAATGGCAGGCCTGAGACACGTTCAAAGTGCATCTAAAGTGGGAGGCAGAATCGGTGCT
Organism: Pleurodeles waltl; assembly: GCF_031143425.1. Lineage (NCBI taxonomy): Eukaryota > Metazoa > Chordata > Amphibia > Caudata > Salamandridae > Pleurodeles > Pleurodeles waltl. The sequence goes on from NC_090444.1 coordinate 1,479,447,369, forward strand.
GCAGGTCCACTAGTAGCATTTCATTTATAGACCCTAGGTACATGTAGTCCTACTTTACTAGGGACTTATAAGTACATTAAATATGCCAATTGAGTGTAAGTCATTTGTACCATCTGTTAAGGAGTGAGCAAAAGCACTTTAGCATTGTTTAGCACTGATAAAGTGTCATAGGGCCAACGAGAACGAGATCAACAAAAAATAGGAGGGGTGAAGGCAAAAAAGGTTAGGGGAAATCCACCCTAAAGCTGGTAGGTCTAACAATCACCTAAAGTCATCTTGAATTCAAAAAATGAGTGAAGACATGGATGCTCCCAGAATATGATACAACTGACCTCTTGACAAACTCAAGATCTAGAAATGAAGGGCATGGAATATCCATTCATAATCAACTTTGTGGAAGGCAGTTAACAATTCAATAAAAACCTGTAAGCAGAAGTTTCCTTCATCTAAAATATAATAGACACCATCCACGATTTTTAGAGTGCCTGTTTCAATGCTACATCCGGTGTAGAAGTCAGACTGGTATTCCATGAACAGCTGTTCATCAGCAATACTTGCATTCACTATAGTGAATGCTGCACTGCTGCCACAGCTCACCATATATCAAGAAACATACATTTACATGCACCTTATGCAAGTAGTTCTCATCTACTCTCCCACACCCTGCTTGCAACACTCCCACACCAAAAGCTCCCCGCACTCCAATGGCTCACAGTCACAAAAGATAGCCACCCATTCATCCTCACGCAGACCAAACACCAACCATATGATGCTCCACATTTGCATGTATGCTCCTCAACAACAACTTGTTCACCAAACATGCCATGGAGATATGAGACCTACTGCATGACCATGCTCTATAACTGCTCTTTCTCATGGAAATATGTTTGTATACAACCTCAGCAACAAACATCGCTAAGCTATCACTGCTAGTTACAATATAGTTAGGCAAGACCGTCAGCACACCCCCAGAGGTGGAGTTGCCATCATATTTAAAGAAAGCATCAGCTGTACCACTTACACAGACACCACCGCCAGCTACGTGGAACACCTCATGTTCAAAATATGCATTAGAGCTTCTTCCAGGGTGGAACCCTGATATGCAGATCACCAGTGCCCTATATCAATTTCACCAGCAACATCACAAACTTGTTGCATCCCTCATTAGCAATGTCAGCACCTTCATCCTCCTTAACCTTCACCTAGAAAAGTGCAATGGCCCAAACTCTATGGCCCTTCTAGAAAACCTTGGAAAGCATGGCCTCACCCAGCACTTTACCAAAGCCTCCCACAGTAACACCTATTGGGCCTGACTTTCTCCTCAATTAGCAACATCACAGTTAACAAGCCAACAACTATGACCTGGATAGACCCTGCCCTTGGCAGTTTCAGAATACCCACTCCCCACCATCACAGACTTACCGCCACCAGAACCACACACACCTCACTTGGAAAAGCATCTCAGAAGATTACTGGTCCTCTGCCCTCATTGAGTACATGCAGAGAGCACACCAGCAACTTGCTGGAAGCCATCAACAACATCAATAGCTGGATCCCCACATGAACCAACACACTGGTAACCCTAAAAAAAAAAACAATCACATGCCAGCATACCCATAGGATACTCAGGCTGATGAAACTCCACTGCAAGCAACTGGAGCACAAATGGAGAAAAAGTCACAACACCACAGGTAAAGGCATCTTTAAATCAGCTCTAAGATACTACCACTAGTAGATATGGAACACTAAACACACAGCTCTTGCAGGTCACATCAACACCAGCACTAACAGCAGCAAGGAAATCTTGGCCATCATCGAATATTTCACTTGTCTCCTGCTGCTTCAAGCAACATCCGCCCCTTACAAGACCTTTGCAACATGCTTTGAGAGTTCTACTGCAAGAGAAGCACCCCCATATACAACAACTCAGACCATCAACCTCTCATCAACGTAATGGAACTTCCCATCATGGCATATGAATGACCTTGAAGACCTGCTACCTTGAAGACCATCCACTTGGATGCTCTATCTAACCTTTGCCCCAAAACCACACCTTCACCAAAAGGATCAAACCTATCAACTAAGCACTAATGCCCATCCTTAATGCTTCCATCAATTCAGCCTCATTCCCTGACCCCTGGAAACATGATGCACTAGACCCATCTCCCACATACGCAGCACTGTCTTTGAGAAACGAATCAACCAATGCCTTACCAGCCACATCAGCAACCACCAGCTCCTTGATTCCATGCATCACGGATTCATGCCCAACCAGCATATGAAACAGCACTCATTGCCACTATAGACAGCATCCACATGATCCTTGACAAAGGATACATGGTAGCCCTTATTCTTCTCTATGCAGCATTTGCCAATTTGTCACACCTTAACCTCATCAGGCAGCTGCATGAGATTGGCATACAAGGACCTACTCCCCACTAGCTCTGCTCCTTTCTAACTGATAGAACACAATCTGTAAGAATGGCACCTTATTCCTTGGAAGCCTTCAATCTCATCTATGGAGTCCATCAATGCTCATTGCTCAGCTCCACCTTCTTCAATGCATACATAATCCCTCTGGTCAATGTAATTTCTACACACAACATTAACATCCTCCTCTATGCAGATGACACGCAACACAAGAAACAATTTCACCGCCTGCCATGTCCGATGTCGCTAACTAGATGAAAACCAACTGTCTCAAGTTCAACAATGACAGAACAGAAGAAGTGATCTTCAGCAAGAACTCCAATAGGTGACTGACCAAACTTGGACCCACACCCAGAACCCAAACATGAACATCAGAATAATCATAAAGAGCAAACCGGACATTACCACATAAGCCAACTCTGCCACTGCATCCTGCTTTTACATCCTGAAGATGCTGAGAAAGATCTTCACATTGCTCCCAAGCAACAATAGAAAAACTGCCACTCATGTCCTAGACAATACTACAGATTGGACTATGGGAACATCCTCTATGCTGGTATCACCTAGCAAATTACTAGAAGACTACAAACCATACAGAACTCGGTAGCCAGACTTATCTTAATCTCCCATAGAGAACTAACATCACACCACATCGCAGGGAACTATACTGGCTCCTGATAGACAAACACTTTCAATTCAAACTCATCACAATCACATTCAAGGCAATACACAACTCAAGCCCCACCTACCTGAACAGTCACATCTCCTTCCACCAATCAGCCAGACACCCCCACTTCTCATCTATTGCTACTTGCACACATCCAATGCATATGCAGAACCAGCTCAGGAGGGCAGTTGTTCTATTACATCATTCTTACAGTGTGGAATTACCTCCTACTCCACATGAGAGCCTCCTCCACTCTTCTTGAATTCTGTAAGAAGGTGAAGAACTGGCTTTTTAATTAACCACCTTAATATAGGCAGGCCTAGCCAGACACACCATCTCAGTGCCAGGATAACCTTAAGAATTCTAGTGCACTTCACAACCACACATACCATAACATAACATAACATAATAGTTACTGCACATCTCTCATAGACTTTCCCCAGTCAAGAAATATAGCATTCAGGCGTACAATTGATAAGTGATGTGAAGCTTAAGATTTGGTAGGATTGGACAGTTGTGTCTAGGGTATTATGAGGTAACAAAAACAATGGGATAGAAATGTATTTTTTAATAAGCCCTAGGATGATTTAAAGTATAAAATATTTGATGTTGTATGGTTAAAGTAAGAAATTAATTGTTTTTTGTTTCTTATCGCTGGCGGATGATTTTTCCTCGCTGATGAGAGAAGCATCTCAGTGATTTGAAGTTTGCAGAGCTGTTGGGTGTAAAAGCTGATTTAAGTTCTGGATACAGTTTGTTCTCGGTCACAGCAAAAAAAGTAGAATACTAAGTAAAATACTCTTTTGCTTTGATTGAGTACTAGTCCTCTGCATTTAGAAATGTCTGCAGGCATCTCTGGTTATAGGCACGAACCACCATCATTGTGGTTCCTGTCAGTTTATTAAAAGATTGATGGGTTCTCTGTTGAACATGACAGCTGTCCATCAAACTTTTAACAGGTTTTTGTTTTTTTTCACAAGGAAAAAACCTAAAGAGTTATTTTGTTTTTGAAAAAGCAAATACTGATGGCCCCTGCACAATATGAGTTGTCTCCTTTTATATATTTTTCTTTATTGTGTCTCACTGCCAGATTTTACCTGATGATAAAAGTTGACGCGTCAGAATGGCTGGCATGTGTTCATTCCTCTAATTTGTTTTGAAAGAGTTAGCACATCCCCTACTGTCCCGTACTTGTGGCAATAATGTCTGAAGGTCCTATATTGAGCTTGTGATAATCATTTATTGCTCTAGAGCTCAACTAATATGGGCAGGCTTGCTGTATTTTCACCTTCTTAGGACTTCATCCATGGAAGGGGGCTTTCATGCAACTCAAGGTTGCCCTCCCCTACATCCTGATGAAGGCCTTCTGAGATGGTTTCAAGTAACTGTGACTCTCTGGGTCGAAACAATGACAAAAATAATTGTCTGTACTAAAGCAAAAATCACCCCTGGACCTCTAAGAAATCTCTGGGTGCCCCTCTGGAAGAGGATTTGTTCATTGTGTTTTGGACAGACAGCTTGCACGTTACTTAAGCACTTCTTAGTTCTATATTTTATTGTATTTACATGTACAGTCACTTTACCCTTCTCTTGTTCACTCTGCATGAGCACTGATGACACACTATTTCCACCTTATGGAGCAACCTTAAGTTTATTGCACATAGATATTTTCATGTATTTGCACTAAAATACATACATTGTACAGGAATCATTTTCTCTGGTTGTGTTTTTTGTTTCCCCATGTTGCTGTCGATGAATGCTTTTGGTTGACCTGTAATTCATTTGTTCTTATGTGTAATGAGCAACCAACAGGATTTCTGTTGTTTATAGTGGTTGTTTCCCAGATCCTAATGTTTACAGGGTCACCTTAATAGATTATAATGACAACCAGTAAACAAAAACATATAACATCATCCTCCACTTTAAATCAGGTAGATGTTATTATAAGTAGACCTCTGATGATCACTTTTTGATAGGGTTGTTGAAAAAGAAGGTCAGTGACGTGCTGACGAGTGTATATTCTGCCCACTTATTAATTAGGTTGACATACCAAGGGTTTGGTGGAGTGGGTATTCCATTCCAGTTGAGGCAGAATATCCTCGCCATCAAACTCTGAGCCAGGCCCTTTATTTATCTCTATTGATTTTTATCTTATTTGTAAAGAAGCAGTGGCATAATATTAGCCCTTGCAGCCCCCTCATTGTTGGGGGCCAATCTCCACTGGGCCCCCTCAGTTGCATGGCATCAGCAGAAAATCAATAGAAAATGTGAACTTGTTGACCACTGCACCGGTGGGCATCAAAGCTACACCGACAATCAGGTCAATTTCTGAGCTTTGTATTGCCCACTGTGCAAGAAAACATGGTCACCGCTTCTGAATGCCGAGCCACCTACTAAAATAAACACGGACAGACCTTTCATGCAGTTAATTTCACATCCATAAGGTTTTAAGGTTGTTTTGTGTGCAAGAACGTTATATTTATTTTACCATGCATGGGACATTGCTTTCCCACGTCACAACAACATCACGTGTCCTGCACATTTGTCTTATACTAAATGTAACTGATTTCACACTGAATCATTTTTCACAGGCCATCAATTTTTTTGCATGTTACAAGCTAGCGTTTTGTCTCCGGTAATGCTTTTTCAGAGAAACCAGAACCTGAGTGTTATTTGCCCCAGGGCAATTTCTGTGCATGCCCCATGTTTATTGCAAACTCACAACAGAAAAGTAGGCAGAGCAGTCAACACAGTACACAGTTTAAAATATACCAGATTTATTGGTGGATGGGAAAAGTGGTAGGTGGTGGGCTGGGGGCTGGGGAAGGGGCTCCATGTACTGTGTGGTTGTGGGGGGCAGCTCAAGTTTCATTACATCTCTGTTAACAGGTAAGAGATTTTTGGCATTTCCAAGAAGATAAGGATAATATTATTTATTCAGGAGTTGCAAGCAGAATTAGTAGGTATCAATTTTCTTTTGAACCAAGGGCCTGATTTAGAGTTTGGTGGATTGGTGCTCTGCCACATCTTAACGGACTTGTAATAAGGTGAATGGGATATCCATCACTTTACGGCGGAGCAACCTATCCTTCAAACTTTTAATCATGTCACAAGTAGCAGTATAAGTAAATAAGTTATCCTCTCTATTAAACCTTTCTAGCTTGGTGACAAATAACGAAGAGATGTTTTCTGCAACTTATTTTTCAGATTTCTGATTGCTTTTTGTTGTTGTTGCAGAGTACTTCTGGGACCCTAGGTTAAGTTGAGCTCTTTTGAAATTTTACATTACTTTTAGGAAATTATGTACTTTCAAACACATACACTTGAGTATTGTGCTCTTAGAGTACATTAAATAATTAGGAATTTATGTGTAAATCATCATTGCAGATGAATATGTTATTTTACTCATGAAGTGTACCTAATAAAACCATTCCCCATGAATAGTATTCTCATTTACCAGAACCTGTCAAGGTTTGTTTCAAAAGTGTATAAATGCACATAGGGACTTATTTAAGAAAAGTGGTGTACCCAGTATAGCGCCACTTTCCTTGCGCTTAGAATCCACCACCGCCACCATGAGTGCGCCGTATTTAAAATATGGTCACCATGGTGCAGGGTAGGGGGCAATAGCATCAGAATTCTTGAAGTCATTGGTGTACTCTGCAGGGGTAGCACCAAAATGTTGTCACTACTCCTGCAGAGTACATAAGGACCCAATGACTCAATGCATTTGATAGCTGCAGCAATGTCTCAAACACTGCATGAAGCTGTAGGGCATCAGTTTGCTGAAGATCATGCATAGCAGTTAAACACTGTGCCGTACTCCCCAAATGTACAAGGTGCACCTGAATGTAAACCATACATTGTTTGCAGAAAACAAATGTGAAATACCGCCAAACAACATTTTGTAATTATTTAATCCAACGCCAACCATGGTCTAAATGAGGTTTCAGTTCAACAGACACCATAAACAGTTGTCTCATCATGCACCCATGATTAGTACTGAGCCTACAGCTGTAAGGCCTGTTCCATTAGTAGACTAGGCAACATAACATAATGAATTAAATGAATATTGTAAATGTACAAAAAATGGAGAAAATGTACTGAACTGTGAAATATTTTTCCACTAATGAAGGAAAATTACAAGTAAAGCAATAACTAGGCCCCTACTGAAACTGCAGGCCACCCACCACAACAAATTAAAAAAAAACAAATAAAAGTACAAATTAATCGTGGTCCATGCCCTCTATCAAACAAAGAACTCGTATACAAGTGTTTTTGAACTTACTTGTGAAATCTCAAATACAACAAAGTCTTTAAATCCAATAAGACATCCAGGAGACAAAAAGAGTGATGCTTACAGCTTGAAATCGAAGTGAAAAGTGACCAGGAGATGGGTAAAGCAATGGGAGGAGCCTGCTGGACAGGAACAGAAAGTTGGAGTCTCTGTGGAACTTCCTCGTGTAGAAAAAAAAGTAAATTAAAAAGTACTCCTTGAACAAAACAAAAAAATGTGAATAATCCATTAGAGAAGGTTTCTAACTCGAAATTCTCTTTTTGAGGAGATTTAGCTGCATGAACTTCTCCAGGTTGCAGCTGCAGTCGAGTGCGCTCACTTGCGTTCACCTACATCAGCTGTGTCCTCACAGAAAAACAGTGAAAAGAAAAGAAAAGGGGCCTGGTTCTGGGGGCCCTGAGGGACCCTGCCAGAGCAAAAAATACTTTTTTACATTTGCTTTAAAGTAAATTGCAGTCTGCTGCGTTTGTTTTTTTAAAGCCCCAAGGTGGTCCTGGGCTTATTATTGCTACCTCTCCAGGTTTATGATTTGTAATATGATGTGGTTGTGCATTTCCCTAGGGCAAAATGCATTATTTGAATACGGATGGTCTTGTGAACCTGTCGAGCCCCAGAAACTGCCACTTCACCAGGGCTAATATTTTAATACTTGGGGGCATGCACCCCCCTGTGCCCCCAAAGACTGCCATCTCTGCGGGGAGATTTATCAAATACAATACAGGGGGGGTGCGTGCCCTCCCGCAGTCCCAGGGACCACCACCTCCCCAGTGTGATTTTACATTAGAGGGGGCCCGCACAGCCCCCCTCATGAGCCATGGATGGCATTGGGGACCGTCACCCCCAGGGCTGGCTCAGGCTAAGTCCTAGGGTGCCCATCCCCGGGACATAACTGTTTGCTCTGACTTGGCAGGAGCTTTGACAGTTCCAGTCAAGTGAGAGCAAACACTTCACTTTCTGCAAGTGAGAGCTGCCAAATAGCACTCACTATCAGAAACTGAAGTTTTTTTTATCTGTTTCCCTGCACGCAAATATGTGTGCAGGGAAACAGATGAAAACATTGCTCCAGCAAGCAGGGAGCTGCTATTTAAAGCAGCTGCCTGCCGGTCGAGGCAATGCTGGCTCCTGCAGGATGCAGGGAGCTGGCTAGGACCACGGGGCCTTGAGTCTCTCCCCGGGGTCTTGTCACTCTCTCTCTCTCTCTCTTTTTTCCATGCCATTGTAGGATGGGAGAGAGATTGTTATTGCAACTGTCGCTCTATGCAATAACTTCAAAGTGTCAAACTAGCAAGATGTTTGGATTTAATGTTATACTTATGTTTTTATGGGCAGCAGAGAAGGGTCACTTCTGGCCTAATTTTAAAGCTCTTGCACTGTCAGTAGGTTGAAGTTTCAAATCCTAGTATTTCATGACATTGTTTCTGTTTATTTTCTAGTATTTTGACAGTTAAACAGTTCTAGTCATTTAACATTGACGTCTTTTCCCCTCAAAATCTGTGGGTTGAATGTCTTTTTTTTAATATGTTTATATATTGGTATTTCGGTTGGTACATCATCTTAGTCACAGGATCATCTCTACTGTTATAGTCTTATAGGTCACATGTTCATGACAAGCATTACATAACCAACATACACTGTTGTCATTTGATATGCATCCCACACTGATGATTAACCCTCATCAATGGTTCTCTGGCTCGTGCGGTGTATTCAGAAGCCCAAGTGGCTATATACCACCAGCGTCGACTCTAGGGTCTCAGGTACCTAACTAGTTCAAGTGCTGTATCGAACAATGCAACTTGCCCTGGAGGGCCCACTCCTCTGCCCTAGCCCAGCGTGTAACCTCTGCCACCCATTTACTCAGTCTGGGTCCCATGCTAGACTTCCAGGCCATCGCCACTCTCCTGCATTCCAGTCCACGCATTAGGTCAATAAATCTATTCCCCACATTTTTGGAAGAGGCCTGTCAAAGATTCCCAGTAAGCAGGCACCCAGGCCGTAGTCCATCTGCCTGTCTAGTGTGCTGTTGAGACGATCAATCACCTCCCACCAAAGGCATTGCAGTTTCGGGCATCCCCAAGTCATATGGCAAAAGTCAGCATCTCCCAGCCGACAACGTGGACAAGCCCCTGATGTTCAATCAATCAATCAATCAAGAAATTTGTATAGCGCGCTACTCACCCGGAGGGTCTCAAGGCGCTGGGGGATGGGGGACCGCTACTGCTCGAACAGCCAGGTCTTGAGTTGCTTCCTGAAGGAGAGGTGGTCTTGGGTCAGGCGGAGGTGGATGGGGAGGGAGTTCCAAGTCTTGGCTGCCAGGTAGGAAAAGGATCTTCCTCCCATGGTGGCTTTTCTAATGCGTGGCACGGCGGCGAGGGCGTGGCTGGTCGATCGTAGCTGGCGGGTGGGAGTGTAGAAGGTCAGGCGGTTATTGAGGTACCTGGGGCCCAGGTCGTGGAGGGCCTTGTGTGAGTGGGTGAGGAGACGGAACGTGATTCTCTTGCTGACGGGGAGCCAGTGCAAGTCTCTCAGGTGTCCGGAGATGTGGCTGTGACGGGGGATGTCAAGGATGAGGCGTGCGGAGGCGTTCTGGATGCGTTGGAGTCTTTTCTGTAGTTTGGCCGTGGTTCCGGTGTAGAGGGTGTTACCGTAGTCCAGTCGGCTGGTGACGAGTGCCTGGGTGACCGTCTTCCTGGTTTCGGTGGGGATCCATCGGAAGATCTTTCGGAGCATGCGTAGGATGTTGAAGTATGATGATGAGACGGCGTTGACTTGTCTGGTCATCGAGAGGGAGGAGTCCAGGATGAAGCCCAGGTTGCATCTGTGGTCCGTTGGTTTGGGTGCGCTGCCCAGGGCAGGGGGCCACCAGGAGTCGTCCCAGGCAGAGGGTGATGATCCAAGGATGAGGACTTCCGACTTGTCTGAGTTCAGTTTCAGGCGGCTGTTCATCATCCACTCGGCTACGTCTTTCATCCCTTCGTGCAGGTTGGTTCTGGCGGTGGCTGGGTCATTGGTGAGGGAGAGGATCAGCTGGGTGTTGTCGGCGTAGGAGATGATGTTGAGGTTGTGTTGGCGTGCGATGGCTGCAAGGGGGCTCATGTAGACGTTGAAGAGGGTGGGGGTGAGTGATGATTCTTGTGGTACGCCGCAGCTGACTTCGGTGGCCTCGGATCTGAATGGGGGGAGGCGGACTCTCTGGGTTCTTCCGGCGAGGAACGAGATGATCCACTCTAGTGCCTTCTCTTGGATTCCGATGTTGCTGAGGCGCTGCACTAGGGTGCGGTGGCAGACAGTGTCGAACGCTGCGGAGAGGTCCAGGAGGATGAGGGCCGCTGTCTCCCCGTTGTCGAGCAGGGCTCGGATGTCGTCGGTGGCTGCGATGAGGGCGATCTCGGTGCTGTGGTTGGCTCGGAAGCCGGACTGCGAGTGGTCGAGGGATCCATTAGTCTCGAGAAAGCCGGCTAGCTGTCTGTTGACGGTCTTCTCGATGACTTTGGCAGGAAACGGGAGGAGCGAGATGGGGCGGTAGTTCTTGAGGTCGGTGGGGTCTGCTGATGGTTTCTTCAAGAGGGCGCTGAGTTCGGCATGTTTCCAGCTCTCCGGGAAGGTGGCGGTGTTGAAGGAGCAGTTGATGATGTCCCGGAGATGGGGTGCGATGACTGAGTCGGCTTTGTTGAAGACGTGGTGGGGGCATGGGTCGGTTGGAGAACCGGAATGGATGGTGTTCATCATCTGGATGGTGTCTTCGGTGCTGACTGGGGTCCAGGCGCGGAGGGTGGTGTTGGGGGGCGTCGGTTTGGTGGTTGGGTGCGTGGTCTGTGCGCCGAAGCTGTTGTGTATGTCGGCGATCTTGCGGTGAAAGAACGAGGAGAGTGAGTCGCAGAGGTCTTGTGAGGGAGTGATGTCGTTGTTTCCGGCGCTGGGGTTGGAGAGCTCTTTGACGATGCTGAAGAGTTCCTTGCTGTTGTGTGCATTGTTGTCTAGTCGTTCTTTGAATGCTGTCTTCTTGGTGGTGTGGATCAGCTGGTGGTGTTTGCGGGAGGCGTGCTTGAGGGCAGTCATGTTGTCTGTGGTCGGGTTTTTTCGCCAGGCTTTCTCGAGGGTGCGGCAGTTCTTCTTGGAGTTCTTGAAGTCATTGTTGAACCAGGAGGCTTTCTTGCTGTTGGGCCTGGTGGGATGGGTTTTCAGAGGTGCAAGGTTGTCAGCGCAGTTGGTGATCCACTGTGTGAGGTTGTTGGCTGCTTGGTTGGGGTCCGCTGAGCTGGCGGGAGGGTTCTGGCTCAGTGATGTGGAGAGCTGGTCGGTGGTGATCTTGTTCCAGCTCCTGCGGGGAGCCTGTTGTGGGTGGTGGTGAGTCGTGGTTCTTCTGAAGCTGAAGTGGACGCAACTGTGGTTTGTCCAGTGGAGTCCGGTGGAGTGGCTGAAGGAGATGTACTTGCTGGAGGAGAAGACTGGGTCAAGCGTGTGTCCGGCGTAGTGGGTGGGGGTGTTCACCAGTTGCTTGAGTCCGAGGTTGGCGAGGTTGGCCAGCAGGGTGGTGGTGTTGTTGTCGTTGTTGTTCTCCAGGTGGAAGTTGAGGTCCCCTAGGAGGATGTAGTCAGCGGAGGGGAGGGCGTGTGGGCTGATGAAGTCTGCGATGATTTAGCTGAATTGTGTGCGGGGTCCTGGGGGTCTGTAGATGAGGGTGCCTCTGAGTGTGGTCTTGGGGTCGGTGTGTATCTGGAAGTGGAGATGTTCGGCGGCTGTGAGGGTGTCGTCAGAGTTGGTCGTGATGCGGATGGTGTTCTTGTGGACGATGGCGATGCCTCCTCCTGTCTGGTTGACACGGTCCCTCCGGGTGATCTTGTATCCGTCCGGGATGGTGATGTCGGGCGCTGAGGAGGCGTTCATTCAGGTTTCTGTGAGGAAGGCGACGTCTGGAGATGTGGTGTCGAGCAGGTTCCAGAGTTCCACGGCGTGTCTGTGGATAGAGCGGGTGTTGAGCAGGATGCACTTCAGGTGGTTGCTGCTGGTGCTTGGCTTGGCGGGTGCGGTCCGTGTCTGAATGCAGGAGAACTTGCAGGATTGGCAGATGAAGGGCCCGTGGGTGCGTCTAGGGGTGGCTCTGCAGCAGCCGTCCTCCATATGAGTGGGAGAGGGAGGGAGGAGCAGCTGGGAGGTGGGAGCGGGCGGCCAATGGGGTGCGAGGGGGGCGGAGCTACGGGACGCGGCGGCGGGAAACGGGCGGCGAGGGGGAGACGCGGTGCGCAGGGAAACAGAGATTTAGGACCACAAACTGGGCAGAAAAGGTGAGGGGAGCAGTAAAAGGCAGCAAAAGGAAACAGGAATAAAGCAGCGGTCAGCGGTCTCACAGGGGCTGCGTGGCGGTGAGGGGAGCGACCTGCCTGGTAAACAGGGTCAGAGGTCGCTCTCTCTACCGCTGCGCGGCCTCCATATGAGTGGGAGAGGGAGGGAGGAGCAGCTGGGAGGTGGGAGCGGGGCGGCCAATGGGATGCGAGGGGGGCGGAGCTACGGGACGCGGCGGCGGGAAACGGGCAGCGAGGGGGAGACGCGGTGTGCAGGGAAACAGAGATTTAGGACCACAAACTGGGCAGAAAAGGTGAGGGGAGCAGTACAAGGTAGCAAAAGGAAACAGGAATAAATGAGCAGTCAGCGGTCTCACAGGGGCTGCGTGGCGGTTAGGGGAGCGACCTGCCTGGTAAACAGGGTCAGAGGTCGCTCTCTCTACCGTTGCGTTGCATCCATATGAGTGGGAGAGGGAGGGAGGAGCAGCTGGGAGGTGGGAGCGGGGCGGCCAATGGGGTGCGAGGGGGGCGGAGCTATGGGACGCGGCGGCGGGAAACGGGCGGCGAGGGGGAGACGCGGTGCGCAGGGAAACAGAGATTTAGGACTACAAACTGGGCAGAAAAGATGAGGGGAGCAGTACAAGGCAGCAAAAGGAAACAGGAATAAAGCAGCGGTCAGCGGTCTCACAGGGGCTGCGTGGCGGTGAGGGGAGCGACCTGCCCGGTAAACAGGGTCAGAGGTCGCTCTCTCTACCGCTGCGCGGCCTCCATATGAGTGGGAGAGGGAGGGAGGAGCAGCTGGGAGGTGTGAGCGGGGCGGCCAATGTGGTGCGAGGGGGCGGAGCTACGGGACGCGGCGGCGGGAAACGGGCGGCGAGGGGGAGGCGCGGTGCGCAGGGAAACAGAGATTTAGGACCACAAACTGGGCAGAAAAGGTGAGGGGAGCAGTACAAGGCAGCAAAAGGAAACAGGAATAAAGCAGCGGTCAGCGGTCTCACAGGGGCTGCGTGGCGGTGAGGGGAGCGACCTGCCTGGTAAACAGGGTCAGAGGTCGCTCTCTCTACCGCTGCGCGGCCTCCATATGAGTGGGAGAGGGAGGGAGGAGCAGCTGGGAGGTGGGAGCGGGGCGGCCAATGGGGTGCGAGGGGGGCGGAGCTACAGGACGCGGCGGCGGGAAACGGGCGGCGAGGGGGAGGCGCAGTGCGCAGGGAAACAGAGATTTAGGACCACAAACTGGGCAGAAAAGGTGAGGGGAGCAGTACAAGGCAGCAAAAGGAAACAGGAATAAAGCAGCGGTCAGCGGTCTCACAGGGGCTGCGTGGCGGTGAGGGGAGCGACCTGCCTGGTAAACAGGGTCAGAGGTCGCTCTCTCTACCACTGCGCGGCATCCATATGAGTGGGAGAGGGAGGGAGGAGCAGCTGGGAGCGGGGCGGCCAATGGGGTGCGAGGGGGCGGAGCTACGGGACGCGGCGGCGGGAAACGGGTGGCGAGGGGGAGACGCGGTGCGCAGGGAAACAGAGATTTAGGACCACAAACTGGGCAGAAAAGGTGAGGGGAGCAGTACAAGGCAGCAAAAGGAAACAGGAATAAATGAGCGGTCAGCGGTCTCACAGGGGCTGCGTGGCGGTGAGGGGAGCGACCTGCCTGGTAAACAGGGTCAGAGGTCGCTCTCTCTACCGCTGCGCGGCCTCCATATGAGTGGGAGAGGGAGGGAGGAGCAGCTGGGAGGTGGGAGCGGGGCAGCCATTGGGGTGCGAGGGGGGCGGAGCTACGGGACGCAGCGGCGGGAAACGGGCGGCGAGGGGGTGACGCGGTGCGCAGGGAAACAGAGATTTAGGACACAAACTGGGCAGAAAAGGTGAGGGGAGCAATACAAGGCAGCAAAAGGAAACAGGAATAAAGCAGCGGTCAGCGGTCTCACAGGGGCTGCGTGGCGGTGAGGGGAGCGACCTGCCTGTTAAACAGGGTCAGAGGTCGCTCTCTCTACCGCTGCGCTGCCTCCATATGAATGGGAGAGGGAGGGAGGAGCAGCTGGGAGGTGGGAGCGGGGCGGCCAATGGGGTGCGAGGGGGGCGGAGCTATGGGACGCGGCGGCGGGAAACGGGCGGCGAGGGGGAGACGCGGTGCGCAGGGAAACAGAGATTTAGGACTACAAACTGGGCAGAAAAGATGAGGGGAGCAGTACAAGGCAGCAAAAGGAAACAGGAATAAAGCAGCGGTCAGCGGTCTCACAGGGGCTGCGTGGCGGTGAGGGGAGCAACCTGCCTGGTAAACAGGGTCAGAGGTCGCTCTCTCTACCGCTGCGCGGCCTCCATCTAGTGGGAGAGGGAGGGAGGAGCAGCTGGGAGGTGTGAGCGGGGCGGCCAATGTGGTGCGAGGGGGGTGGAGCTACGGGACGCGGCGGCGGGAAACGGGCGGCGAGTGGGAGGCGCGGTGCGCAGGGAAACAGAGATTTAGGACAACAAACTGGGCAGAAAAGGTGAGGGGAGCAGTACAAGGCAGCAAAAGGAAACAGGAATAAAGCAGCGGTCAGCGGTCTCACAGGGGCTGCGTGGCGGTGAGGGGAGCGACCTGCCTGGTAAACAGGGTCAGAGGTCGCTCTCTCTACCACTGCGCGGCCTCCATATGAGTGGGAGAGGGAGGGAGGAGCAGCTGGGAGGTGGGAGCGGGGCGGCCAATGGGGTGTGAGGGGGGCGGAGCTACGGGACGCGGCGGCGGGAAATGGGCGGCTAGGGGGAGGCGCGGTGCGCAGGGAAACAGAGATTTAGGACAACAAACTGGGCAGAAAAGGTGAGGGGAGCAGTACAAGGCAGCAAAAGGAAACAGGAATAAAGCAGCGGTCAGCGGTCTCACAGGGGCTGCGTGGCAGTGAGCGACCTGCCTGGTAAACAGGGTCAGAGGTCGCTCTCTCTTCCGCTGCGCGGCCTCCATATGAGTGGGAGAGGGAGGGAGGAGCAGCTGGGAGCGGGGCGGCCAATGGGGTGCGAGGGGGCGGAGCTACGGGACGCAGCGGCGGGAAACGGGCGGCGAGGGGGAGACGCGGTGCGCAGGGAAACAGAGATTTAGGACCACAAACTGGGCAGAAAAGGTGAGGGGAGCAGTACAAGGCAGCAAAAGGAAACAGGAATAAATGAGCGGTCAGCGGTCTCACAGGGGCTGCGTGGCGGTGAGGGGAGCGACCTGCCTGGTAAACAGGGTCAGAGGTCGCTCTCTCTACCGCTGCGCGGCCTCCATATGAGTGGGAGAGGGAGGTAGGAGCAGCTGGGAGGTGGGAGCGGGGCGGCCAATGGGGTGCGAGGGGGGCGGAGCTATGGGATGCGGCGGCGGGAAACGGGCGGCGAGGGGGAGACGCGGTGCGCAGGGAAACAGAGATTTAGGACCACAAACTGGGCAGAAAAGGTGAGGGGAGCAGTACAAGGCAGCAAAAGGAAACAGGAATAAAGCAGCGGTCAGCGGTCTCACAGGGGCTGCTTGGCGGTGAGGGGAGCGACCTGCCTGGTAAACAGGGTCAGAGGTGGCTCTCTCTACCGCTGCGCGGCCTCCATATGAGTGGGAGAGGGAGGGAGGAGCAGCTGGGAGGTGGGAGCGGGGCGGCCAATGGGGTGCGAGGGGGGCGGAGCTACGGGACGCGGCGACGGGAAACGGGCGGCGAGGGGGAGACGCGGAGTGCAGGGAAACAGAGATTTAGGACCACAAACTGGGCAGAAAAGGTGAGGGGAGCAGTACAAGGCAGCAAAAGGAAACAGGAATAAAGCAGCGGTCAGCGGTCTCACAGGGGCTGCGTGGCTGTGAGGGGAGCGACCTGCCTGGTAAACAGGGTCAGAGGTCGCTCTCTCTACCGCAGCGCGGCCTCCATATGAGTGGGAGAGGGAGGGAGGAGCAGCTGGGAGGTGGGAGCGGGGCGGCCAATGGGGTGCGAGGGGGGCGGAGCTACGGGACGGGGCGGCGGGAAACAGGCGGCGAGGGGGAGACGCGGTGCGCAGGGAATCAGAGATTTAGGACCACAAACTGGGCAGAAAAGGTGAGGGGAGCAGTACAAGGCAGCAAAAGGAAACAGGAATAAAGCAGCGGTCAGCGGTCTCACAGGGGCTGCGTGGCGGTGAGGGGAGCGACCTGCCTGGTAAACAGGGTCAGAGGTCGCTCTCTCTACCACTGCGCGGCCTCCATATGAGTGGGAGAGGGAGGGAGGAGCAGCTGGGAGGTGGGAGCGGGGCGGCCAATGGGGTGCGAGGGGGGCGGAGCTACGGGACGCGGCGACGGGAAACAGGCGGCGAGGGGGAGACGCAGTGCGCAGGGAAACAGAGATTTAGGACCGCAAACTGGGCAGAAAAGGTGAGGGGAGCAGTACAAGGCAGCAAAAGGAAACAGGAATAAAGCAGCGGTCAGCGGTCTCACAGGGGCTGCGTGGCGGTGAGGGGAGCGACCTGCCTGGTAAACAGGGTCAGAGGTCGCTCTCTCTACCGCTGCGCGGCCTCCATATGAGTGGGAGAGGGAGGGAGGAGCAGCTAGGAGGTGGGAGCGGGGCGGCCAATGGGGTGCGAGGGGGGCGGAGCTACGGGACGGGCGGCGGGAAACGGGCGGCGAGGGGGAGACGCGGTGCGCAGGGAAACAGAGATTTAGGACCACAAACTGGGCAGAAAAGGTGAGGGGAGCAGTACAAGGCAGCAAAAGGAAACAGGAATAAAGCAGCGGTCAGCGGTCTCACAGGGGCTGCGTGGCGGTGAGGGGAGCGACCTGCCTGGTAAACAGGGTCAGAGGTCGCTCTCTCTACCGCTGCGTGGCCTCCATATGAGTGGGAGAGGGAGAGAGGAGCAGCTGGGAGGTGGGAGCGGGGCGGCTAATGGTGTGAGAGGGGGCGGAGTTACGGGACGCGGCGGCGGGAAACGGGCGGCGAGGGGGAGGCGCGGTGCGCAGGGAAACAGACATTTAGGACCACAAACTGGGCAAAAAAGGTGAGGGGAGCAGTACAAGGCAGCAAAAGGAAACAGGAATAAAGCAGCGGTCAGCGGTCTCACAGGGGCTGCGTGGCGGTGAGGGGAGCGACCTGCCTGGTAAACAGGGTCAGAGGTCGCTCTCTCTACCGCTGCGCGGCCTCCATATGAGTGGGAGAGGGAGGGAGGAGCAGCTGGGAGAGGGGCGGCCAATGGGGTGCGAGGGGGGCGGAGCTACGGGACACGGTGGCAGGAAACGGGCGGCGAGGGGGAGACGCGGTGCGCAGGGAAACAGAGATTTAGGACCACAAACTGGGCAGAAAAGGTGAGGGGAGCAGTACAAGGCAGCAAAAGGAAACAGGAATTAATGAGCGGTCAGCGGTCTCACAGGGGCTGCGTGGCGGTGAGGGGAGCGACCTGCCTGGTAAACAGAGTCAGAGGTCGCTCTCTCTACCGCTGCACGGCCTCCATATGAGTGGGAGAGGGAGGGAGTAGCAGCTGGGAGGTGGGAGCGGGGCAGCCAATGGGGTGCGAGGGGGGCGGAGCTACGGGACGCCGCGGCGGGAAACGGGCGGCGAGGGGGAGACGCGGTGCACAGGGAAACAGAGATTTAGAACCACAAACTGGACAGAAAAGGTGAGGGGAGCAGTACAAGGCAGCAAAAGGAAACAGGAATAAAGCAGCGGTCAGCGGTCTCACAGGGGCTGTGTGGCAGTGAGGGGAGCGACCTGCCTGGTAAACAGGGTCAGAGGTCGCTCTCTCTACCGCTGCGCGGCCTCCATATGAGTCGGAGAGGGAGGGAGGAGCAGCTGGGAGGTGGGAGCGGGGCGGCCAATGGGGTGCGAGGGGGCGGAGCTACGGGACGCGGCGGCGGGAAACGGGCGGCGAGGGGGAGGCGCGGTGCGCCGGGAAACAGAGATTTAGGACCACAAACTGGGCAGAAAAGGTGAGGGGAGCAGTACAAGGCAGCAAAAGGAAACAGGAATAAAGCAGCGGTCAGCGGTCTCACAGGGGCTGCGTGACGGTGAGGGGAGCGACCTGCGTGGTAAACAGGGTCAGAGGTCGCTCTCTCTACCGCTGCGCGGCCTCCATATGAGTAGGAGAGGGAGGGAGGAGCAGCTGGGAGGTGGGAGCGGGGTGGCCAATGGGGTGCGAGGGGGGCGGAGCTACGGGACGCGGCGGCGGGAAACGGGCGGCGAGGGGGAGGCGCGGTGCGCAGGGAAACAGAGATTTAGGACCACAAACTGGGCAGAAAAGGTGAGGGGAGCAGTACAAGGCAGCAAAAGGAAACAGGAATAAAGCAGCGGTCAGCGGTCTCACAGGGGCTGCGTGGCGGTGAGGGGAGCGACCTGCCTGGTAAACAGGATCAGAGGTCGCTCTCTCTACCGCTGCGCGGCCTCCATATGAGTGGGAGAGGGAGGGAGGAGCAGCTGGGAGGTGGGAGCGGGGCAGCCAATGGGGTGCGAGGGGGGCGGAGCTATGGGATGCGGCGGCGGGAAACGGGCGGCGAGGGGGAGACGCGGTGCGCAGGGAAACAGAGATTTAGGACCACAAACTGGGCAGAAAAGGTGAGGGGAGCAGTACAAGGCAGCAAAAGGAAACAGGAATAAAGCAGCGGTCAGCGGTCTCACAGGGGCTGCGTGGTGGTGAGGGGAGCGACCTGCCTGGTAAACAGGGTCAGAGGTCGCTCTCTCTACCGCTGCGCGGCCTCCATATGAGTGGGAGAGGGAGGGATGAGCAGCTGGGAGGTGGGAGCGGGGCGGCCAATGGGGTGCGAGGGGGGCGGAGCTACGGGACGCGGCGACGGGAAACGGGCGGCGAGGGGGAGACGCGGAGTGCAGGGAAACAGAGATTTAGGACCACAAACTGGGCAGAAAAGGTGAGGGGAGCAGTACAAGGCAGCAAAAGGAAACAGGAATAAAGCAGCGGTCAGCGGTCTCACAGGGGCTGCGTGGCTGTGAGGGGAGCGACCTGCCTATTAAACAGGGTCAGAGGTCGCTCTCTCTACCGCTGCGCGGCCTCCATATGAGTGTGGAGAGGGAGGGAGGAGCAGCTGGGAGGTGGGAGCGGGTCGGCCAATGGGGTGCGAGGGGGGCGGAGCTACGGGACGGGCAGCGGGAAACAGGCGGCGAGGGGGAGACGCGGTGCGCAGGGAATCAGAGATTTAGGACCACAAACTGGGCAGAAAAGGTGAGGGGAGCAGTACAAGGCAGCAAAAGGAAACAGGAATAAAGCAGCGGTCAGCGGTCTCACAGGGGCTGCGTGGCGGTGAGGGGAGCGACCTGCCTGGTAAACAGGGTCAGAGGTCGCTCTCTCTACCACTGCGCGGCCTCCATATGAGTGGGAGAGGGAGGGAGGAGCAGCTGGGAGGTGGGAGCGGGGCGGCCAATGGGGTGCGAGGGGGGCGGAGCTACGGGACGCGGCGACGGGAAACAGGCGGCGAGGGGGAGACGCAGTGCGCAGGGAAACAGAGATTTAGGACCGCAAACTGGGCAGAAAAGGTGAGGGGAGCAGTACAAGGCAGCAAAAGGAAACAGGAATAAAGCAGCGGTCAGCGGTCTCACAGGGGCTGCGTGGCGGTGAGGGGAGCGACCTGCCTGGTAAACAGGGTCAGAGGTCGCTCTCTCTACCGCTGCGCGGCCTCCATATGAGTGGGAGAGGGAGGGAGGAGCAGCTAGGAGGAGGGAGCGGGGCGGCCAATGGGGTGCAAGGGGGGCGGAGCTACGGGACGGGGCGGCGGGAAACGGGCGGCGAGGGGGAGACGCGGTGCGCAGGGAAACAGAGATTTAGGACCACAAACTGGGCAGAAAAGGTGAGGGGAGCAGTACAAGGCAGCAAAAGGAAACAGGAATAAAGCAGCGGTCAGCGGTCTCACAGGGGCTGCGTGGCGGTGAGGGGAGCGACCTGCCTGGTAAACAGGGTCAGAGGTCGCTCTCTCTACCGCTGCGTGGCCTCCATATGAGTGGGAGAGGGAGGGAGGAGCAGCTGGGAGGTGGGAGCGGGGCGGCCAATGGGGTGAGAGGGGGCGGAGCTACGGGACACGGTGGCGGGAAACGGGCGGCGAGGGGGAGACGCGGTGCGCAGGGAAACAGAGATTTAGGACCACAAACTGGGCAGAAAAGGTGAGGGGAGCAGTACAAGGCAGCAAAAGGAAACAGGAATAAATGAGCGGTCAGCGGTCTCACAGGGGCTGCGTGGCGGTGAGGGGAGCGACCTGCCTGGTAAACAGGGTCAGAGGTCGCTCTCTCTACCGCTGCGCGGCCTCCATATGAGTGGGAGAGGGAGGGAGGAGCAGCTGGGAGAGGGGCGGCCAATGGGGTGCGAGGGGGGCGGAGCTACGGGACACGGTGGCGGGAAACGGGCGGCGAGGGGGAGACGCGGTGCGCAGGGAAACAGAGATTTAGGACCACAAACTGGGCAGAAAAGGTGAGGGGAGCAGTACAAGGCAGCAAAAGGAAACAGGAATAAATGAGCGGTCAGCGGTCTCACAGGGGCTGCGTGGCGGTGAGGGGAGCGACCTGCCTGGTAAACAGGGTCAGAGGTCGCTCTCTCTACCGCTGCACGGCCTCCATATGAGTGGGAGAGGGAGGGAGGAGCAGCTGGGAGGTGGGAGCGGGGCAGCCAATGGGGTGCGAGGGGGGCGGAGCTACGGGACGCGGCGGCGGGAAACGGGCGGCGAGGGGGAGGCGCGGTGCGCAGGGAAACAGAGATTTAGGACCACAAACTGGACAGAAAAGGTGAGGGGAGCAGTACAAGGCAGTAAAAGGAAACAGGAATAAAGCAGCGGTCAGCGGTCTCACAGGGGCTGTGTGGCAGTGAGGGGAGCGACCTGCCTGGTAAACAGGGTCAGAGGTCGCTCTCTCTACCGCTGCGCGGCCTCCATATGAGTCGGAGAGGGAGGGAGGAGCAGCTGGGAGGTGGGAGCGGGGCGGCCAATGGGGTGCGAGGGGGGCGGAGCTACGGGACGCGGCGGCGGGAAACGGGCGGCGAGGGGGAGGCGCGGTGCGCAGGGAAACAGAGATTTAGGACCACAAACTGGGCAGAAAAGGTGAGGGGAGCAGTACAAGGCAGCAAAAGGAAACAGGAATAAAGCAGCGGTCAGCGGTCTCACAGGGGCTGCGTGACGGTGAGGGGAGCGACCTGCCTGGTAAACAGGGTCAGAGGTCGCTCTCTCTACCGCTGCGCGGCCTCCATATGAGTGGGAGAGGGAGGGAGGAGCAGCTGGGAGGTGGGAGCGGGCGGCCAATGGGGTGCGAGGGGGGCGGAGCTACGGGACGCGGCGGCGGGAAACGGGCGGCGAGGGGGAGGCGCGGTGCGCAGGGAAACAGAGATTTAGGACCACAAACTGGGCAGAAAAGGTGAGGGGAGCAGTACAAGGCAGCAAAAGGAAACAGGAATAAAGCAGCGGTCAGCGGTCTCACAGGGGCTGCGTGGCGGTAAGGGGAGCGACCTGCCTGGTAAACAGGGTCAGAGGTCACTCTCTCTACCTCTGCGCGGCCTCCATATGAGTGGGAGAGGGAGGGAGGAGCAGCTGGGAGCGGGGCAGCCAATGGGGTGCGAGGGGGGCGGAGCTACAGGACGCGGCGGCGGGAAACGGGCGGCGAGGGGGAGACGCGGTGCGCAGGGAAACAGAGATTTAGGACCACAAACTGGGCAGAAAAGGTGAGGGGAGCAGTACAAGGCAGCAAAAGGAAACAGGAATAAATGAGCGATCAGCGGTCTCACAGGGCCTGCGTGGCGGTGAGGGGAGCGACCTGCCTGGTAAACAGGGTCAGAGGTCGCTCTCTCTACCGCTGCGCGGCCTCCATATTAGTGGGATAGGGAGGGAGGAGCAGCTGGGAGGTGGGAGCGGGGCAGCCAATGGGGTGCGAGGGGGGCGGAGCTACGGGACGCGGCGGCGGGAAACGGGCGGCGAGGGGGAGACGCGGTGCGCAGGGAAACAGAGATTTAGGACAACAAACTGGGCAGAAAAGGTGAGGGGAGCAGTACAAGGCAGCAAAAGGAAAAAGGAATAAAGCAGCGGTCAGCGGTCTCACAGGGGCTGCGTGGCAGTGAGGGGAGCGACCTGCCTGGTAAACAGGGTCAGAGGTCGCTCTCTCTACCGCTGCGCGGCCTCCATATGAGTGGGAGAGGGAGGGAGGAGCAGCTGGGAGGTGGGAGCGGGGCGGCCAATGGGGTGCGAGGGGGGCGGAGCTACGGGACGCGGCGGCGGGAAACGGGCGGCGAGGGGGGGGCGCGGTGCACAGGGAAATAGAGATTTAGGACCACAAACTGGGCAGAAAAGGTGAGGGGAGCAGTACAAGGCAGCAAAAGGAAACAGGAATAAAGCAGCGGTCAGCGGTCTCACAGGGGCTGCGTGACGGTGAGGGGAGCGACCTGCCTGGTAAACAGGGTCAGAGGTCGCTCTCTCTACCGCTGCGCGGCCTCCATATGAGTGGGAGAGGGAGGGAGGAGCAGCTGGGAGGTGGGAGCGGGGCGGCGAAAGGGGTGCGAGGGGGGCGGAGCTACGGGACGCGGCGGCGGGAAACGGGCGGCGAGGGGGAGGCGCGGTGCGCAGGGAAACAGAGATTTAGGACCACAAACTGGGCAGAAAAGGTGAGGGGAGCAGTACAAGGCAGCAAAAGGAAACAGGAATAAAGCAGCGGTCAGTGGTCTCACAGGGGCTGCGTGGCGGTGAGGGGAGCGACCTGCCTGGTAAACAGGGTCAGAGGTCACTCTCTCTACCTCTGCGCGGCCTCCATATGAGTGGGAGAGGGAGGGAGGAGCAGCTGGGAGCGGGGCGGCCAATGGGGTGCGAGGGGGGCGGAGCTACAGGACGCGGCGGCGGGAAACGGGCGGCGAGGGGGAGACGTGGTGCGCAGGGAAACAGAGATTTAGGACCACAAACTGGGCAGAAAAGGTGAGGGGAGCAGTACAAGGCAGCAAAAGGAAACAGGAATAAATGAGCGGTCAGCGGTCTCACAGGGGCTGCGTGGCGGTGAGGGGAGCGACCTGCCTGGTAAACAGGGTCAGAGGTCGCTCTCTCTACCGCTGCGCGCCCTCCATATTAGTGGGATAGGGAGGGAGGAGCAGCTGGGAGGTGGGAGCGGGGCAGCCAATGGGGTGCGAGGGGGCGGAGCTACGGGACGCGGCGGCGGGAAACGGGCGGCGAGGGGGAGACGCGGTGGCAGGGAAACAGAGATTTAGGACAACAAACTGGGCAGAAAAGGTGAGGGGAGCAGTACAAGGCAGCAAAAGGAAACAGGAATAAAGCAGCGGTCAGCGGTCTCACAGGGGCTGCGTGGCGGTGAGGGGAGCGACCTGCCTGGTAAACAGGGTCAGAGGTCGCTCTCTCTACCGCTGCGCGGCCTCCATATGAGTGGGAGAGGGAGGGAGGAGCAGCTGGGAGGTGGGAGCGGGGCAGCCAATGGGGTGCGAGGGGGGCGGAGCTACGGGACGCAGCGGTGGGAAACGGGCGGCGAGGGGGAGACGCGGTGCGCAGGGAAACAGAGATTTAGGACCACAAACTGGGCAGAAAAGGTGAGGGGAGCAATACAAGGCAGCAAAAGGAAAAAGGAATAAAGCAGCGGTCAGCGGTCTCACAGGGGCTGCGTGGCAGTGAGGGGAGCGACCTGCCTGGTAAACAGGGTCAGAGGTCGCTCTCTCTACCGCTGCGCGGCCTCCATATGAGTGGGAGAGGGAGGGAGGAGCAGCTGGGAGGTGGGAGCGGGGCGGCCAATGGGGTGCGAGGGGGGCGGAGCTACGGGACGCGGCGGCGGGAAACGGGCGGCGAGGGGGGGGCGCGGTGCACAGGGAAACAGAGATTTAGGACCACAAACTGGGCAGAAAAGGTGAGGGGAGCAGTACAAGGCAGCAAAAGGAAACAGGAATAAAGCAGCGGTCAGCGGTCTCACAGGGGCTGCGTGGCGGTGAGGGGAGCGACCTGCCTGGTAAACAGGGTCAGAGGTCGTTCTCTCTACCGCTGTGCGGCCTCCATATGAGTGGGAGAGGGAGGGAGGAGCAGCTGGGAGGTGGGAGCGGGGCGGCCAATGGGGTGCGAGGGGGGCGGAGCTACGGGACGCGGCGGCGGGAAACGGGCGGCGAGGGGGAGACGCGGTGCGCAGGGAAACAGAGATTTAGGACCACAAACTGGGCAGAAAAGGTGAGGGGAGCAGTACAAGGCAGCAAAAGGAAACAGGAATAAAGCAGCGGTCAGCGGTCTCACAGGGGCTGCGTGGCGGTAAGGGGAGCGACCTGCCTGGTAAACAGGGTCAGAGGTCACTCTCTCTACCTCTGCGCGGCCTCCATATGAGTGGGAGAGGGAGGGAGGAGCAGCTGGGAGCGGGGCGGCCAATGGGGTGCGAGGGGGGCGGAGCTACAGGACGCGGCGGCGGGAAACGGGCGGCGAGGGGGAGACGCGGTGCGCAGGGAAACAGAGATTTAGGACCACAAACTGGGCAGAAAAGGTGAGGGGAGCAGTACAAGGCAGCAAAAGGAAACAGGAATAAATGAGCGGTCAGCGGTCTCACAGGGCCTGCGTGGCGGTGAGGGGAGCGACCTGCCTGGTAAACAGGGTCAGAGGTCGCTCTCTCTACCGCTGCGCGGCATCCATATTAGTGGGATAGGGAGGGAGGAGCAGCTGGGAGGTGGGGGCGGGGCAGCCAATGGGGTGCGAGGGGGGCGGAGCTACGGGACGCGGCGGCGGGAAACGGGCGGCGAGGGGGAGACGCGGTGCGCAGGGAAACAGAGATTTAGGACAACAAACTGGGCAGAAAAGGTGAGGGGAGCAGTACAAGGCAGCAAAAGGAAAAAGGAATAAAGCAGCGGTCAGCGGTCTCACAGGGGCTGCGTGGCAGTGAGGGGAGCGACCTGCCTGGTAAACAGGGTCAGAGGTCGCTCTCTCTACCGCTGCGCGGCCTCCATATGAGTGGGAGAGGGAGGGAGGAGCAGCTGGGAGGTGGGAGCGGGGCGGCCAATGGGGTGCGAGGGGGGCGGAGCTACGGGACGCGGCGGCGGGAAACGGGCGGCGAGGGGGGGGCGCGGTGCACAGGGAAATAGAGATTTAGGACCACAAACTGGGCAGAAAAGGTGAGGGGAGCAGTACAAGGCAGCAAAAGGAAACAGGAATAAAGCAGCGGTCAGCGGTCTCACAGGGGCTGCGTGACGGTGAGGGGAGCGACCTGCCTGGTAAACAGGGTCAGAGGTCGCTCTCTCTACCGCTGCGCGGCCTCCATATGAGTGGGAGAGGGAGGGAGGAGCAGCTGGGAGGTGGGAGCGGGGCGGCCAAAGGGGTGCGAGGGGGGCGGAGCTACGGGACGCGGCGGCGGGAAACGGGCGGCGAGGGGGAGGCGCGGTGCGCAGGGAAACAGAGATTTAGGACCACAAACTGGGCAGAAAAGGTGAGGGGAGCAGTACAAGGCAGCAAAAGGAAACAGGAATAAAGCAGCGGTCAGTGGTCTCACAGGGGCTGCGTGGCGGTGAGGGGAGCGACCTGCCTGGTAAACAGGGTCAGAGGTCACTCTCTCTACCTCTGCGCGGCCTCCATATGAGTGGGAGAGGGAGGGAGGAGCAGCTGGGAGCGGGGCGGCCAATGGGGTGCGAGGGGGGCGGAGCTACAGGACGCGGCGGCGGGAAACGGGCGGCGAGGGGGAGACGCGGTGCGCAGGGAAACAGAGATTTAGGACCACAAACTGGGCAGAAAAGGTGAGGGGAGCAGTACAAGGCAGCAAAAGGAAACAGGAATAAATGAGCGGTCAGCGGTCTCACAGGGGCTGCGTGGCGGTGAGGGGAGCGACCTGCCTGGTAAACAGGGTCAGAGGTCGCTCTCTCTACCGCTGCGCGGCCTCCATATTAGTGGGATAGGGAGGGAGGAGCAGCTGGGAGGTGGGAGCGGGGCAGCCAATGGGGTGCGAGGGGGCGGAGCTACGGGACGCGGCGGCGGGAAACGGGCGGCGAGGGGGAGACGCGGTGCGCAGGGAAACAGAGATTTAGGACAACAAACTGGGCAGAAAAGGTGAGGGGAGCAGTACAAGGCAGCAAAAGGAAACAGGAATAAAGCAGCGGTCAGCGGTCTCACAGGGGCTGCGTGGCGGTGAGGGGAGCGACCTGCCTGGTAAACAGGGTCAGAGGTCGCTCTCTCTACCGCTGCGCGGCCTCCATATGAGTGGGAGAGGGAGGGAGGAGCAGCTGGGAGGTGGGAGCGGGGCAGCCAATGGGGTGCGAGGGGGGCGGAGCTACGGGACGCGGCGGTGGGAAACGGGCGGCGAGGGGGAGACGCGGTGCGCAGGGAAACAGAGATTTAGGACCACAAACTGGGCAGAAAAGGTGAGGGGAGCAGTACAAGGCAGCAAAAGGAAAAAGGAATAAAGCAGCGGTCAGCGGTCTCACAGGGGCTGCGTGGCAGTGAGGGGAGCGACCTGCCTGGTAAACAGGGTCAGAGGTCGCTCTCTCTACCGCTGCGCGGCCTCCATATGAGTGGGAGAGGGAGGGAGGAGCAGCTGGGAGGTCGGAGCGGGGCGGCCAATGGGGTGCGAGGGGGGCGGAGCTACGGGACGCGGCGGCGGGAAACGGGCGGCGAGGGGGGGGCGCGGTGCACAGGGAAACAGAGATTTAGGACCACAAACTGGGCAGAAAAGGTGAGGGGAGCAGTACAAGGCAGCAAAAGGAAACAGGAATAAAGCAGCGGTCAGCGGTCTCACAGGGGCTGCGTGGCGGTGAGGGGAGCGACCTGCCTGGTAAACAGGGTCAGAGGTCGCACTCTCTACCGCTGTGCGGCCTCCATATGAGTGGGAGAGGGAGGGAGGAGCAGCTGGGAGGTGGGAGCGGGGCGGCCAATGGGGTGCGAGGGGGGCGGAGCTACGGGACGCGGCGGCGGGAAACCGGCGGCGAGGGGGAGACGCGGTGCGCAGGGAAACAGAGATTTAGGACCACAAACTGGGCAGAAAAGGTGAGGGGAGCAGTACAAGGCAGCAAAAGGAAACAGGAATAAAGCAGCGGTCTCACAGGGGCTGCGTGGCGGTGAGGGGAGCGACCTCCCTGGTAAACAGGGTCAAAGGTCGCTCCCTTTGTTGTGCCATATATCCGGTTAATTATATGCAGAGTAGGCTATGTCCTATGGATGTAGTTACACTGTATATACTTTGAGTGGGTGTTTCAAGAGATTTTGTATGGGTAAGCCAGGATCCGAGCCCACTCAGCATCTGTCAACTGTCTCCCTAGGTCTGTGTTCCACCTACCCCTCAGTCCTCCTTTGGAGCGCACCACCATCCCGTTCTGTTACCAAGTGAGATCTGCCTCCCAATTTGATCATAAACTGAAAGATCACAGCCGCTGTGGGTTCCTCACATCTCTCCTCTAAATGTCTCTCAGGGCTCATAAGATAGCCTCATAGTTTTGGAACTGACCTTCAGGCAGGCCCGTCCGATCCGTCAGGTCACAAAAGGGGATCAGCATCCCACCCTGGGACAGGTCCCCCACTGTTACTATCCTCGCCTCTGTCCAATTTTGTAGCTGTTGTGCAGTAAAGGAGATGCAAGAAGGTAGGAGGCCTAACAGCGGGAGGCAGGGGCTAAGGGGCTTGTTGTTTGCTTTCGTCTAAGGACCCTGCACCAGGCCATCAGAGCTGCAGCCACCAATAGGTTTAATCTGGGGAGGGGCATCTCCCCAGTAGTAGGCAAGCCAGTATAACTGCCTCTTGAATATGTGCTTTGTCTTGGTAGACCATAGATGAGTCCAGTCCATGGAGCCATCTCACCAGCCACTGGAGCTGAGCCACCACATGATGCAGTTCAAAATCGGGAACTCCAAACCCCCCCCTCCCTCAGGTGGCATGGGAAGCATCGCCGGTGCCACTCTCTGGTGCCCCCATCCTATATTGTCTCCTGCAAAAGCCCGTCCAGGGTGCAAAACGAGGCTGCTGGAATGAGCAGCAGCAGGTTGGCTAAGTAGTAAAGAAGCCTGGGGAGCATCACTATTTTGGACAGGGCAATCTGAGTCATAGGGGGAAGTTTTAAAGATCGCCAAAAGGCTAGCGCCGCCTTCAGTGCCCTGTATGCTCCTCCATCTGTGGGTTGAATGTCATAGCTAAGTCTGGACATCACATAGCAAGGCGTCACCTCTGGCCTAGTGGTTAGGGTCTCAGACATGCATGTTAAAGATTGAGGTTTTGAGTCTGGGGTCATTTCCTGCTTTGCTTTCTTTTCAACTATAAATATTTAAGTCACATACCGAAAGGCGATCTCACTCTTGTTAAGTGACAAATAAAAATTATTTTCAATTTGTCCGGAAATATCTCATTCTAATTCATCAAAGCCTAAATCTCTCTCTCACTCTCTCAATATCTCACTTACTCTTTCTCTCTCTCTCTTATGGTTATGTGACCAGGCCATTCTTATTCAACTCACGTTTACTGAAGGTTGTCACTGTGTTTGCATGACTTTTGTCATGCAAACTCAGCACAAAGTGTTAGGGGGGATCTATAATCCAAAGCAAATGTATATTTGCCTCAGATCCCAAAGTAATGCAAAATTAAGCTAAGTGCTTCTGTATGTTACGTTGTGTCAAGGGGCATTCCTGTCCATTGGTGGTGTGTGGGTATTCCCATTCAACCACTCATACCTTTTGGTGCAAATCCTGAATTATCAACATTTGGTGACAGGAATTTTTGCCAAAATGTTATGATTCTTTTAGGCAATTGTAAGGAAGAAAAATTATTTCATTTCTCCTTGTTTTACCACCTCTGCATTTGTGCTGCATTATACAGCAGATCTTCATTTGGAAATATCCTTAAAATATAGATTTTGTATGGAAGTGACCTTTTCCAGTACAAACCCTACCTTTCAGTGATTACACACGCCCTTGCACTATGGCACAATGGTGCATGCATTAACGCATGTCTGCCAAAAGTTCACCAGCAGGCAGTTAGAGGAAAAGTACACAATATCTAAGTAGATGTGGTGCATTTTCCTTCCTCCCTATGATACAAGGCAATGCAGCAACTTAAGTGCAGCTTTGCCTTGCGTCCAAGAATAGTACATCTTGGCCTCGGTTTCATACAGACCCCCTCACTACCTGTCACTGGCTCTCACACAAACACACATCCTTACAAACAAAGACCCATGCTTAAACATACACATGCTCTCTTTTACATGAACACACCATCACTTGGAAGCACACAAAAACATACATTTAAAAAACATCTTTACTTACCATAACTGAGATCAAAGGTCATGTTCCAGCTAAGTGTGCTGCTTATTTTTTACTACCCTAATAGTGAATATTATTCACTATTAGTATAATGAAAAACGGAAAGAAAATATGAAGTGCAGAGCTGCCTCTGTATTCTTGGCACTGATTTTGCCACCTCTGATACCAGAGGCCTCAAAGTCAGTGCCAGTGGTCACAGGGGTCAAGCCAAGGGTCACAGTTGTGAGCCCTGGCAACCCCTAAGATGACGATATTGTGATTCTATATTCTACTTTCTCAACCATGGTAGTGGCCATCAAACAGCTTCAATATTCATTAAGCATTGTCTAGGTGCAAGCAGGCCTTCACCGACCTTTACCCTCTCATTTTTCAAAAACTGGTTGCAGGACCCTTGTAATTATTCAGTTTAGAAGCTGGATAGTGGTCCTGTTCCCATTTAGGAAGGACATTTGTTGACATTTGCCTGGAGGCAGACGTTTCTGAAAAAAAGATTATTTGTACAGGTTATGTATTTCAGATGTCAAAAGCTAGACATCAGGAAAAAAAACATTTTGTACAAAACAAGACTGTTCTGATGGACGTGGAAGAGTTTCACATACACATAGTTAATAGTCTCATATTGGGGCTCCACTATACTGAAAGTATTCGAAGAGGGATTTATCCTTTTGCTGCTTCAGCACGCCACACCATCGGTATATAGTGGACGGTAAAGCTATGCGGACCTGCATAGATCTTACATAGGAATTGCTTGTTAACCTCACCTCAATGATACAGAAAATAAGAATAGGCCTCTAAACTATGATGGATTGTGACCAACGACGTCCGATTCCCATGGGCACCAACGGAATATAAAATTATCTGATTGAAACCTGTGGCGTGTGCCTCTCCGACCATCCTAGTGTGCTTTAGTAATATAGTGGAAATGGTGCTTGCCCAAATATGATATTTTAGCACAAAGTTGGACATCTCGTAGCCCACACAGTTGTCCAGTGAATACAGGCATAGGCCAATAAGCCAAAATGGGTACGATCATAGGGTTAGTCTTCTAGTTGTTAGGCCACTAAACTGCAAGCATGTGTCCTTCCAGAAAACGTTGTACATCAGACTATCATATAGAAAAACTCCATTCTTACAAAAATATGGAAGCTAGAATTTCGACAATCATAGCATACAGGTAAATATAGATTTACTATTCTTAACCACACATCTTCCTAACTTTAGATATATATTATGAAGGTACATAGATCTTGCCTTCAAGAATCTCAAATGCATACTTATATTTGCCTTCAGGTTATTGTGTTGGTTAACATTCGGGTTATGATATTTTTGCTGGAAGATATTAAAACATAATAATCTGGTGGAAAACTGCTAGGAAGGAGCCATCCATTTACTATCTCAAGTTTACCATAGACTAACTATAGAGCTCAAGAGAGTTATGGTGTCATTGGGAATGATCTGAATTTTACTACGACAAGACAGATTTGAGCGATGGTATTTGTGGTATTCAAATTCCAATTCTACTTCTTGCAAAGATTTACAGCTGGTATTTGGATGGTCTCTTGAATACAAACACGGCGAATAAAAAAAAGCATATGATGAGTCAACTGTGACATTGATGGGCATATTTCCAAGAAAATGGCGCATTGGTCCCGATGTGCCACTTTTCTTGCATCGCCGCTGCCCCACCTAACGACACAATGGTTGTGCCATATTTACAATGTGGCGCACCATGTCGGTCGTTGAGACAATAGCATCAACATTTTTTATGTTATTGTGGCGCTTTGCTGCACTAATGTCAAAAATGTTTATGCTGGTGCAGCTTAGCTCAGGGAGGCCCATTGATTAAAATGGGTGTCATTTTAACACCTCCTCTGAGTAGGTGCTAAATTGAAGGAAAAAATGGCGCAGTGAAATTTCATTGCACCATTTTTTCACGCATTCCTGCATCGGAATTCCCCACTTTCATATATTGCAAGGTGGCGCTAGAGGCTTGTAAATATGCCCCTAAGGGCCAGATGTATGAAACTTTTTTGCATTCGCAAACGGTGCGAATCGCAAAATTCGGCCGTTTGCGAATGCAAAAACGTGGTTTGCGATGCATGAAAGGCATTCGCAGACCAAAAATAAGAAATCGCAAAAATTGTGATTTTTTGCATTGCAACCTGTTTTTGCAAGTCGCATTTTGCGATTCGGTATTTCCAGTAGGAAATTGAGAGCCGCAACATGCGGTTCACAAAATCCAAGTCGCAATTCGATGCATCAAAAAATCGCAAATTGCGATTATTCGCAGAATGGCAGTTTGAACATGCAAAATACCACTAAGTGAAACCAGGTGGTAACCAGGTGCAACCTATATAAAGAGGCCCAGAATGCCTCAGACTCTTTTCCACATTGGCTGCACTCTACGTAACGGCGAGGAGGAGGAGGATCTTGGCAGGTTTGAGGAGCGGGAGGAGGAGACAGGAGCGCATTTTCAGATTGCGCATTACACTTTTTGACCAGACAGAGGAGGAAATATTTGAGAGGTATAGGTTGAACTCAGCCATGATACTTGATCTGATAGCTGAGCTACAACCCATACTGCAGCGCAGAACACATAGGACTCATAGCATCCCCACCCATGTGCAGATATTATGCTCCCTCAACCTACTTGCCTCAGGGAGCTATCAAGGGGTCATAGCAGCAGCTGGAGGGGTCTCACAGAGTACCCTCTCTAGATTTTTCAATGTATTTATTAACGCCATGCTGAGCAGGATACACCAGTACATCAGATTCCCCCACACCCCACAGGAAATACAGCAGACAAAAATAGATTTCTACCAGATAGCACAGTTCCCCCACATCCTAGGTGCTATAGATGGGATACATGTTGCAATCTGTCCACCATCAGCCACAGAGTATGTGTACCGCAACCGTAAATACCAACATTCCATGAATATACAGGTGGTATGCAATGCCTCTTATATCATAAATGATCTCGTATTCAGGTACCCAGGGAGCACCCATGATTCATACATCTTTTGCCATAACGGCATTCACACAAGACTGCTAGCTGGGGAGTTTGGTGAAGGATATCTACTAGGTATTGACACTCTGTACACTGGCGCATTGATGGCGTGCTGATGTCAGAAGGCTCAGTTACTCAATATACCCTCTGTCCCTTCCAGGAGATAGTGCCTACGCAGTGCGCACCTACATGATGACGTCCTACCTCAATCCTGCAATACCAGCAGAACAGAGATACAATGCATCACACAGGGTGACCCGCAACGTGGTGGAGCGCACCTTTGGCCTGCTGAAGAGTTGCTTCCGGTGCCTCCCCAAAAGTGGAGGGGCACTACAGTACAGCCCAGAGACAACATGTAGAATAGTGGCTACTTGTGCAATCTTGCACAATAGAGCTACCACCAGGGGCATACCTATGGATATATCGGAGCCAGACTCAGATGAGGATGATGATCCCATACCACCCGTACAGCCAGCAGACAGGACCAGTGCAGCAGAGGAAAGGCAAAGGCATGCTGACATCACACACAACCATTTCAGATGTAAGTATGTAAACACAAACCCACTGACAAATGTACCTGTAGTGAGGAAATGTATTACCTTACTGTCAGGTAATGTTAGTCCAACGAATACCAACAAAAGTGATAAAAAAACAAAAAAACAATAGCAGGTCACAGTAAAGCACTATTCCTTCATAGTGTACTCATTACAGACACACATGCAGTCCCCTGTGGCCACTACAGTCACTTCTTTCGCCCACGCACGCCACTCGAGTGCCCAGTTGCCTCACTGGCACCTCGATTGTCTGCCTCTGTGGCAGTGCTGTGTCTGGCACTGCGCCATCTGGTGTCAATTGCGGGCAAAGCTAGGTTGCAGAGGCTAGATGTGTCCTCCGTGTCCACCAGTCCAAGCTCGCTAGGTATGGCTGACCTGTTTCCCATGATATTGTCAATCGCATTGGTTATTTGGACTAGTCCTTGAGCCACATCCCTGCTGCTGTGTGCTGCCTCAACCTGTGCAGCCACTGCACGACATGAAATTAGGGAGGTGGAATTAGCCAGCCTAGTCACAGAGCGACAAAATCCCCCAAACATGCTCATGAAGCGTTGCTCCTGCCTGCGGTGGCTCACCCTGTCATGGCGCAGCTCCTGACATAGTTCCCTCACAGCAGTAGTGAGCTCCCATGTGTCCTGCGATGCCTGGACCTGTCCCTCATGCAGCTGTTCAATGTTTGCATTCAGGCACTCCAGCTGGCGATGCAGGCACCCACATGTTGGCATTATGTTGCTGCATCTGCCTTTGTAATGCAGTGATCTTTTTATTTTGCAGGCGCTGCTGCTGCATCATAGCCGATTCCAGGCCACCAAAGAAGGAGATTCCCTCCCCTGTCTCATATGCCTGTTCAACTGCATATGTCGGCATCCTGCCGGGTGCTGTGGTCTGATGCGAACGGGGCTCCTGCATCTGAGTGCATCTGCCAGTTGGGGATGGTGTTTGTGGGCCTTCCTGCTGCTCATCAGAGTCCTGACTCAGTTCTGGCAGTGGCAGTGCCCTAGGCCTGCGTCGGAATGGCGCAATGTTCTGAGACCCACTCGTATTGGAGTCTGACGCAGGATGGGTGTCTGTCTCCCCTAAACTGGCACATGCTGTGGCTTCTGGGCCTGGCCCACCTGCAACGACAATATGCAGCATGTCAGTTATGTTTGTTACAATTAAGGTCACACAATGGTAATAAAGGTACAGGTGCTTCTCTTCACAGTGTTGTGGGTGTTGTGTTCTTCTGGGTGTTGCTCTGCCTATTACTTGTATGTGCTACTTTCAACTCTGGGTTGTGGACTACCACTCCCATAAGGCATTGTTGTGCTGCTTCTAAGATGTGGAATGGACTACTTATAACAATGTTTTACATTACTTGCTAATTCCTAAGGGGCTTTTCTGCATACACATATGGGGTTACAATTCAATATTGCACTTACCTTTGCTGGTACTTGGCGTGCTGGAGGTGTCAATCTCTGTGACCCCACTGACTGCTTCCAGGAGGAGTGTGGACTCCACTAGGTCCTCTATCGGGGTGGAGGGTGTCTCTGTGAGGTGGTCTGCCTCCTGTGCTCCTGGCTTCCTGCAGTCGTCTTGCCACCCTCTCCTTGGCATGGGACCGTAGGTCGTACCACCTCTTCTTTATTTCTTCCACCGAGCACTGTGCCACTCCAACTGCGCAGATCTTTGTCTGTATTTCTGCACAGAGTCTCAGTTTTTCACTCTCAGGCACCTGGAGTGAGCTTTTTCCAAATAACCGGTCATGGCTTCATAAAAAACGCTATTTGCGATTCGCAAGGCCATTTCTTCATACATCTGGCCCAAAGTTTTGAACTGTCTAACTTGCAACATATATTGACCCACCTATATGTATCGCCCCACCCATCCACAATAGGTTATTTTATTGTGCACATCCTGTGTAACTTGCCGCACTAAAGCTCTTCACTTGAATGCCAGCAGTACAGTCTTTGTCGGCTATCTCACAATAAAAACCTAAATATGAACAATATTAAATACAATTCAACCATGTATTGGGAAGAAAATAACAGTGGGAGGAGAGTGGAGTCGATTACTCAGTCCTGTGTACAAGCAGTAGCCTACCCCTTGGCTGGCACCTCTAACCAATGAGACAAAAGTTATTAGGGCCAAACCTTCCCACTTTGCAGCACTTCCTGTTTTCCTTACTGCAAACTATTCCACAGTGCACTATTCCAGAAACATCCAACATGGCAGCACCCTTCTGCTGTTGGAGGTATCTGGTGTACCAGTCAGAGGTAACTTTAGGGAAAATAGCATTCCTCTACTCACCTTCACCAAATTGGTTCTCCCACCTAGTGGGTTGTGCCAAGCGGCTACAGTTGTCCCAAGGAGCAACATCTTCTCTTCACCAGCTCTCTCTTTACATTCAACTATATAAGTGTAGGTCTACCCTTTTTCCTTTTCAATGTAAGAAGTTCCTGGCCCTTCACAGCACCCCTTTCCGAGCTGCCAAATGTCACAAGTCATTGAGGTTTTCACACCACATTAACGGGGAGTACTGAAACTGACCAGGTCCTGGCAGGCTAATGTTTATTAGCCTACTGGAGATTTAGGCAAAATTTAAAGTAAAAAATTACTTCTTTAAATATTTATAAAAAATCCAAATTTGCCAGCATGTCTGCAGGCAGAGAAACAGAGGACTCCTCTTCTGCCAGGAAGTGAGAGCTGTTTGACAGCTTTTGTTTGCTGGGAGTAAAATTGTGTGTGTCATGACTTGGTGGGAGCATTTAAAGCTCCCGCCAAGTCAGAGCAAACACCTATGTCCCAGGGATGGGCACCCAGGGGCACAGCAGGAGCCAGCCCTGGATGATGGTGGTCCCCATTGCCATTATTGACCTTACAAGGGGGCTGCACGGCCCTCCTCCAACTTTTAATCAGCTCTGGGAAAGGTGGATGCCGGGGATTGGGGTTCACAATGGACCTACTTCATTCTTTTAATTCAGCCCAAGGAGTTGGCTGTCTCTGGGCTGTGGGGGTACCGAGCGCCCCGCATATTATTGAAACAGTACAGGGGAAGTGGTGGACCCTGGGGCAGCAGGGCTTCGTCCAGTTGCTATTCTTGTTCAAAATCATTAAAGAAAAATGCATGAGGAAAAAGCATTTTGGGATCCCCCATTTTCTCAGCCCCTGCTTGACGGATGACCCCGAGACTTTACAGACGGCAGCTGAAGTTAGCATCATATTTTTATGAAAAATGTTGTCAAAGATTAATTAAACGGTGCCAAACTTGTTAGCAAAACAAAAACTCACCTTTTCTATAGTAACTAGGTCCTAACTATAACTACCTATATATATATATCTATATATATATATAAATGCAAAAAAGAATAGAGAACTCTGGGTAGTTCCCAATTTTAGGTGGAGAGCAGCTCCAGTAAGGAGCACTCTGCAACACCAGCGACACTCTAGATTTGCTCACCTCTAATTTCTGTTTATCTAGCAAAGTTTTTAAGCCTTGGGATCAGCACAGTGCTATCCACGCCGAGCTAGATAGTAGCAAAGGGGGTCATTACAACATTGGCGGTAAAAGCCACTTACCGCCGTGCAGAAGACCGCCAACAAACTGCAGCGGCCAAGGAATTCCACCATGGTCATTATGACCCACAGCTCGGAATCTGCCAAAATCCAGACACCAACACAAGTCCGCCACTCCAAAGGTCAGTGATAAACTGGCGATAACAAAACCTCCACCGTCATGCCAACAGGAATACGCCCACACTATCACGACCCAGGAATCCACGCGGCGGTCTTTCAACTGCGGTATTCCATTGGCGGTACACACCGCCGCGCTCAAAATACACATTCATTTACAAAACACTACCACATTGGACAATTCCAAATACACACACCTGATACACATACACACACCACTCCCACACATCCAATACAATATAAAACACACACCCACATCACCCACAAACCCTTATGACCAGAATTGCGACAGAAGGCCAGAGAGAGACACCACCAGAAAGAACAATAGCATCCACAGGCACCCTACACCATCAATCACACAACATCCAAGCACCTCACACAACACACCTCTGAATATCACCCCACACATCACAACACACACCACCCCACACATCACCCACACCACCCCATGGTACCGCAAAGACACCCCAGGTTCTATGGTGAAAAATCGTGGACAGGGTCAACGCAGTGGGACCGCACCCAAGAACACGGGATGACATCAGGAAGAGGTGGAACGACCTACGGGGGAAGGAGCGTTCCGTGGTCTCAAGACACCATCTTGAGGTTCAGAGGACTGGCGGCGGAACCCCACCTCCTCCCCCACAACTCACTACATGGGAGGAGCAGGTCTTGGCTATACTGCATCCTGAGGGCCTCGCAGGAGTAGCTGGAGGAATGGACTCTGGTAAGGCAAATCTTTACTACCTTATCCCCCCCACCCCACCTGCATGCGAACACATACCCCCACCCTCGCCCTCACCCCATCACTCCAACTCCTCACATATGTCCCAATATCACAAAGCACACATCCCAAACCCAAACCCTGCATGTAACACCAAAGCATGGACATTCATCATCAAAGCATGTCCACTGCACATACCCATACACCCACCTAAACCATTATCACACAAGGCCCTACACAGGATTGCAAGCACTGGGGTACAGGGTCACCCACCCATTGCACACCATGGCACACACAGATGCAATAATCATGCCTTTACACCCCTGCAGGACCCCTACCCAACGTCACCGGACAGGAGGGTCCACCCACAGAAGAGGCCCACGGTGATGACAGCATCTCTGTCCAACTGGATCTAGATGACCAGCCCGGCCCATCTGGGACCTCGGGACAGTCGGTTCCCCTCACACTGGCACAGGCCACTACAGAGCTTCCCCCTCTGGAAACACCAGCACAGCACCCACTCAGCGGGCCCATCCCTCTGTCCCCAGGACACGTCAATCAGCAGTGTGTCCACCACTACAGGGAACCCAGGCTAACCCACCACCCCAACAACACCAGGGACCTGGGGGCAGTGGCAGTGGGCACACCGTTCAGGGGACAGAGGCCCAGGAACACAGGGGAACTGGGAGGGCTGCTATGCAACAGGGGGAGGACAGGCCCAGGGAACCCACTCTCCACGAGGCCCTCTCTAACATCATGGGAGCCTACCATCATTCCCAGGAGACGATGGCAACGGTACTGGCCAAGTTTCAGGAGACCCAGCGGCTGCAGGAGGAACAGTATCTGGGCTTCAGGGAGGAACTAAAATCCATCAGTTCAACACTGGGCACCATTGTAGGGGTGCTGAAGGAACTTGTCAACACCAGGAGGGACACTGTGGCACAACAAGGGGCCCCTGACACCAGCCTGGACGATGAACTGCCCACCACCTCCGCCGGCGCTAGTGGGCAGGAGGCACTGCCACAGGACCACAACACCAGCACCCCACCCCCCGCAGATGGAGAACCATCCCGCAAGCGGTCCCTGAGATCCAGGAAAAAGACAGAGAACAATGCCAAGACCCCCACCAAGAAATGAGATCACCCTGATTTGTCATCCTTCTGTCACACTTTGTCACCCTGTCCATACTTAAACTGCCCCAGCTCCACTTCCTATGCCCCTTTGGACAATGCACCTGTGAGACTAATAGACTGGACTCTGCCATGGACATTCCTCCACCATCACCGCCGACCATTTAACAACCCCCTCCACTATTTAGCACGTAAATAAACACCCTTAAATCACAAAACAATCTGGAGTCAGTCTGTGCTTTCACAATTGTGTATTTGCAATAACTGAGGGAAATAGCAATGTCCATTGTATTGTCAACATACCTATGTCACACAGCTCTAGTCCATGCGGAAACAAAGCAGATGTTACACAGTGGGACCCACATCTGTGAAATCGTAAGGGAAAGTGACAACTCAGTGACCATACACTGGGTGAAAATGGCAGACAGATGAGAGGCAGTAGAATTAACTCAGATGTAGCAGGCTGTGTTGTCTTCTTGCCTGTGTCTCACTGGAAGTATTGGTGGATCACTGTGTTCCTGTTGTCTATGTCCTCTTCTTCTGCTTCCTCGTCTTCACTGTCCACAGGCTCCACAGCTTCTACAACACCTCCATCTGGACCATCCTCCTGCAGAAAAGGCACCTGTCGTCGCAAAGCCAAGTTGTAAAGCAGACATAAGACCACGATGATCTGGCACACCTTCTTTGGTGAGTAGAATAGGGAACCACCTGTCATATGGAGGCACCGGAACCTGGCCTTTAGGAGGCCGAAAGTCCTCTCTATAATCCTCCTAGTTCGCCCATGGGCCTCATTGTAGCGTTCCTCTGCCCTTGTCCTGGGATTCCTCACTGGGGTCAGTAGCCATGACAGGTTGGGGTAACCAGAGTCACCTGCAAATGGAGAGGGACACACTAACTCATAGGGACATCCCCAGACCCAGACACCTATTCACACTGTATAGGGTCCATGTCCTCACCTAATAGCCACACACGGTGCCTCTGGAGTTGCCCCATCACATAAGGGATGCTGCTAGAATGTAAGCGTCATGCACTGGGCCAGGAAATTTGACCTTCACATGGGAGGTGCACCAGTCGGCCAAACACACCATCTGCACATTCATCTAATGGTAACTCTTCCGGTTTCTGTACACCTGTTCACTCCTGCGTGGGGGGACCAAGGCCACATGTGTCCCATCAATGGCACCTATGATGTTGGGGATATGTCCCAGGGCATAGAAGTCACCTTTCACTGCAGACAAATCCTCCACCTGAGGGAAAACGATCTAGATCCGCATGTGTTTCAGCAGGGCAGACAACACTCTGGACAACACGTTGGAAAACATAGGCTGTGACATCCCTGATGCTATGGCCACTGTTGTTTGAAAAGACCCACTTGCTAGGAAATGGAGTACTGACAGCACCTGCACTAGAGGGGGGATTCCTGAGGGATGGCGGATAGCTGACATCAGGTCTGGCTCCAACTGGACACACAGTTCCAGGATTGTGGTACGATTAAGTCTGTAGGTTATGATCACATGTCGCTCCTCCATTGTCGACAGGTCCACCAGCGGTCTGTACACCTGAGGATGCCGCCATCTTCTCACCTGCCCCAGCGGACGTTGCCTATGGAGGAGAACAGCGAGCAGAGAGTCAACCAACTCTGAGGTACGTAAACACAACTTAATCGGAAAATGTTTGCAAATCAACAAATGGCTGTATTAGTGTTTAATCAAGGCCTAGATATGTGTGACGCAGTCCAAAATAATGCCATGTGGGCCCCTGAAATGGCGGCTGCCTGACCTATACAGTGGGACAAGGGGATATGAGGTAACTGTGCTAGCATTGTACACCGTCGCGGTAAGCGGTCGAATACCGCAGCGCAATCCTGCATTGGTTAACATTGGACCCTATGGGTCCCAGGAGCCAATGACTATGTACGCCGGCGGTGACGGTACGCACCACCGCGGACGTGACCTCCATTT
Source organism: Pleurodeles waltl (assembly GCF_031143425.1). Classification (NCBI taxonomy): domain Eukaryota; kingdom Metazoa; phylum Chordata; class Amphibia; order Caudata; family Salamandridae; genus Pleurodeles; species Pleurodeles waltl. Next base: position 1,479,488,202 of record NC_090444.1, read on the forward strand.
TCTCTCTGTTCAATCACTTGATACCTGATCTTCGACAGGAGAGGACCTACACTGCAAGTGCTGCTGTGACCTCAGTCTGGAAGAGACAATGGCTCGTGTGTCTGGGGAAAGGGCCCCTGCCTTCAGCAAGGAGGAGTTGGAGAAACTAGTGGATGGGGTCCTCCCCCAGTACACTCTACTCTACGGTCCTCCAGACAAACAGGTGAGTACACTGTGAGCATGCTGTATGGGCAATGGCTGTTTGGAGTGGTGTGGATGAAAGATAGGGGGGAGAATGAGGCGTGCATGAAACGACGGTTAGTGCATGTGCTTCATGGCAAGGGTAGGGATGCGGGCCAATGACTGTGACGATGCGGACGGTTATATCTTCTCCTTTTCCCCTGTACTATTCCTGTAGGTCAGCGCCCACCAGAAGAAGGATATTTGGCATGCCATCTCAAAGGAAGTCCGGACCCTGGGGGTCTACCACAGACGGAGCACCCACTGCCGGAAAAGATGGGAGGACACTCGCCGCTGGAGCAAGAAGACAGCGGAGGCCCAGCTGGGGATAGCCTCCCAATGTGGGAGGGGTGCCCGCCGCACCATGACCCCCCTGATGTTCCAGATCCTGGCGGTGGCATACCCGGAGTTGGATGGGGGCTTGTGGGCATCACAGCAGCCACAAGGGGGTGAATGCACTCTCATTCAGCTGATTCAGCGCACATTGTAGGTGTCTGGGTGGGGGAGGTTGGCTGTGGGTTCCCCTAGGCCAGGGCGAGTTTAGTAGGCAAGGTCCCTTCTAAAGGCAGGCCCTGTGGCACCCCACCCCACCTGTGTACAGAGCCAACTACACCTAGTCAGACTTGCATGTGTGCAGCAATCGGGCATAGTCCTTGTACCCCATGTCCCTGTGATCAATTAGGGAACTCAAAGTGCATGGCGTAGTGCAGAGGGCTGCTGTGTCTGTAGTTTCCGCCAATGGTACCGGTATTGCATGCACTCAACATGTCTTTCTTCTGTCTTCCCCCCCCCTTTTTGTGGTCTCCCTGTTCTTGTGTGCATTAGTATCATCAGGCGGAGGAGCAGTGGCACCAGAGCAGGAGGGAGCTGCATCCCACATGGACCTGGAGGGCAACACAACGGAGTCTGAATTCACCAGTGGGACGGAGGGCGAGGGGAGCTCCACGGCAGGGACAGGAGCTGAGACCAGCAATACGGAGTCCTCCTCTGATGGGAGCTCCCTTGCGGTGGCGGTCCCATCTGTGCCACCTGCATCTACAGGTACAGCCGCCACCCACCCCTACCAGCACCGCCCTCCCAGCAGCCCCTCAGCGTTTGTCCCATGGCCGCTCACCCAGGAGGGTGGGCATCTCCTTTGCCCCAGGCACCTCAGCCCCTGCCCCTGTCACCCCTGCTGCCCTCAGTAAGGAGGCCATTGACCTCCTCAGGTCCCTCACTGTTGGGCAGTCTACCATTTTGAATGCCATCCAGGGTGTAGAGAGGCAGTTGCAACAAACCAATGCATACCTGGAGGGCATTCATTCTGACCAGGCAGCCCAACAGCGAGCTTTTCAGACTCTGGCCTCACCACTGATGGCAGCCATTGTCCCTGTCTCTAGCCTCCCCCCTCCAACTTCCACCACCAAGACCCAAACCCCTGTACCTCAGTCTATCCCAAGCACACCATCAGACCAGCATGCACACACGTCAACACACAAAGGAAGCTCAGGCAAACATAAGCACCACACATCCCACAAGCACTCACACAAGCATCATACACATGCAGATATACCAACATCCACTGCCTCCACTGTGTCCCCCTCCTCCACGTCTCGCTCCACCCTCCCTGTCTCGTCTACACTCACACCTGCATGCACTACATTGTCAGCCACTACCTCCATCACCAGCACACCCACCACCACACCCCGCTCACGTGCACTCACCACCCCCACTACCATTCACACATCCCCTGTGTCCTCTCCCAGTGTGTCTGTGAGCCCACCTCCCAAGGTACACAAACGCAGCCACACACACACCCAACAGCCATCCACCTCACGACAGCCTCCAGCCCATGCACCTTCACCCACAGTCAGCAAATGTACACCTCCTACAACCACTACCTCTTCCTCCACTCCCAAACCCCCTCCATCTACCTGTCCCAGTGTGCCCAAAAATCTTTTCTTGTCCAACCTTGACCTCTTTCCCTCACCTCCCCCACCCCTTCAGTCTCCTAGGGCCCGCCTCTCCAGGTCCCAACCCAGCGCCTCAGCCACAACATCTGCAGGAACAGTGGTGCCAGTAGTAACCGGCTTCTGGAGTGCGCCAGGCAGCAGGGCAGCCAGTGTGGGAAGGAGCCAGAGCACGGACAGTCCCCCACCTTAAAAGCAGAAAAAGTTGGCCAGTGCCCGGCAGGAGAGAGGAAACAAATCTGCCACCAAAGCCTCTCCCAGGGGTACAGTTGGGAGTGTGGAGACAGCTGTGCCACCATCCAAGGTGGGGAAGAGGCAGAGTAAAACCGGCAAGTCTGGGAAAACCTGCACGGTGGACAAGACCGCAACAAGCACCGCTGCCAGGGACACCGCCACCACCAGTACCGCTGCACAGGACAGCGCCGCCAACAGCACCGCTGCCAAGGACACCGCTGCCACCAGCACCGTGGAACAGGACACCGCCGCCACCAGCACCGCTGCCAAGGACACTGCCGCCACCAGCACCGCTGAACAGGACACCGCCACCACCATCACCGCTGAACAGGACACTTCCCCACCACCAGCACCGCTGAACAGGACACCGCCGCCACCAGCACCGCTGAACAGGACACTGCAACCACCAGCACCGCTGCCAAGGACACCGCCGCCACCAGCACCGCTGCCAAGGACACCGCCACCACCAGCACCGCTGAACAGGACACCGCCGCCACCAGCACTGCTGAACAGGACACCGCCGCCACCAGCACCACTGCCAAGTACACCGCCGCCACCAACACCGCTGAACAGGACACCGCCGCAACAAGCACCGCAGGCCAGTGAGCGCCACAGATTCCGACGCTACTGAGGCCGCCACGAGCAGGATGAAGCACTCTGGGCACAAAGCCCCCTCCAGAACCAGTGGAGAGATCCATTCACTACCTCAGTCCTTGGCAGGATGAAGCACTCTGGGCACAAAGCCCGCTCCAGAACCAGTGGAGAGATCCATCCACTACCTCAGTCCTTTGCAGGATGAAGCACTCTGGGCACAAAACCCCCTCCAGAACCAGTGGAGACTGTTATCCACTTGAGAGACTGTGGCTTTGCACTCCCCAAGATTAAGCAGTGGGTAACCCACCCACTGGAGAGACTTGAGAGACTGTGGCTTTGCACTCCCCAGGATGCAGCAGTGGGCAAACCACCCACTGGAGAGACTTGAGAGACTGTGGCTTTGCACTCCCCAGGATGCAGCAGTGGGCAAACCACCCACTGGAGAGACTTGAGAGACTGTGGCTTTGCACTCCCCATGATAAAGCAGTGGGCAAACCACCCACTGGAGAGACTTGAGAGACTGTGGCTTTGCACTCCCCAGGATAAAGCAGTGAGCAACCCACCCACTGGAGAGACTTGACAAGTCTGTGGCTTTGCACTCCCCAGGATAAAGCAGTGGGCAAACCACCCACTGGAGAGACTTGAGAGACTGTGGCTTTGCACTCCCCAGGATAAAGCAGTGGGCAAACCACCCACTGGAGAGACTTGAGAGACTGTGGCTTTGCACTCCCCAGGATACATCAATGAGCATGGAGCCCCCTCGTGGATCTGGCATTGTGCACTCATCCGGCTGAGATGCCCCCCCTTCCCTTCCCCCTGAGGTGCCTGTTTTATTTCTATCTGATGCCCCAGCAGTGTTCTCTCCGTCTTGTTTGGGTATCTTGTGTGGGCTTGGCCCATGCATTTTGGGCCCAGTGGTCCACGGACTATGATGGTGGAATCCCTTGGACTTGTATTCTTGGTGTATATATTTGTTTATAGTGTGAATATATTTATATATGTATATATTTTTGATTTGTGTATTTGAATATATTGCAATCATTCGACTCATTTCCTTTTGTCCTTGCATTCTTCCAGGGGGGGAACTATAATGTATCATGATGTATTAGTGTGTGTTTGGGGTGGGTGAGGGTGGGGGTGGGATTGTTGCGTGTGTGTGTCACTCATTTTTCCCTCCACCCTCCCCTGTGTCGTAGGTGCAGTACTCACTGTGGTCTTCGCTGCCGTCTTTGTTGTTCCTGGTAGAGAAGCAGGAAGATAAAGGCTGGCAGTATGTGGAGCTCGGGTTCCATTGCGTCCTGATTCCTCGTGGGGTATGTAGAGCTGAGCGTTTTCCCTTCCAAGTCCTGTTTCCGCTGTGTTTTCGTTCACGGTGAATTCGCCCCGGAAAAAGGTGGCGGATTGGACTGTTGTAATTCTGTGGGCGGTACATTGTCCTCCGCCTGTCTGTTGCCGGTTACCGCCGCAGTGTTTGTTTGTACCACCTTGGCGGTCGCAGTGTTAAAGTGGCTGTCTATGTTGGCGGTTTCTGCCACGTCGTGATTCCAAATTTTTTTCCACCGGACTGTTGGCGGTTTTACAGCTGCTTTAACACCGACCGCCAGGGTTGTAATGACCACCAATGTCTTTTGCCATTTATACAGCAACGTTTTAAAGCATAGGTTTGACACAGTGTCAAACTTGCCGAGCTGTAAAATGACAAAAGCCATTTACCACTCCAGGCACAGTATTACAGCTTTGGACTGGTAAAATACAGTCCAAGCCAACATGGAATGAGTAAAAGCAACCCCTTACACGTGTCTCACTCTCATTAAAGCTAATCAGAGAGGTTTAGCTTTGTCCAGACACAAGGGAGCACCCAGTATAAGTCAAAACAAATCGCTTTTGGCAAGGTTGACACTGTGTCAAACCTATGCTTAAAGACTTTGCTGTATAAATGGCAAAAGACTTTGTCACTATCTAGCTCGGCGTGGATAGCACTGTACTGATCCAATGCTTAAAAATGTTTCCATCTCTTTCCCAGCCCTCATGTTTGAAATAGATGAAAACTCTGCTTTCAGCAAGTGGGAGCTGCTTGCAAGCTATCCCTTGATAAAGCAGAGTTATGTTTCTCACCAAGCAAAAGCAAACATCTACCTCTTGAAGGTGGGGCTCCTCAGGAGGTGGCAGGTGCCAGCCCTGGGAGGTGTTGGTCCCCAGGGCCATATATGGCTCTATGGGGGGGGGGGGCTGCACCCCCCGCCCCATACTGATCTCGCTCTGGCTGCCTTACCCATCAGAGCATATATAATGTTTGGGGGGAGAGGCCTGTGGCCAACCCCCGTTGCGCATGGCTGAAGGTCATGCACAGTGCGGTGTTGGATGGTTATAGAGGTTGGCTGCAGTTCCTTGCCACAGGCCAGGCCCGGTGGCCAACCCCATCAGTACAACGTTATGCTAAAAAAACATTGAAATTCACTGAAGTAAAACAAAGGTTACAGAGACATTATAGTTAGGAAAAAGAATTTTAAAAACAAAGAAATCCACTTAAAAAAAACAAAGGTTACAGGGACGTTATAGTTAGGCTCACATTTAAATGTACAAAACCATAGCAATTCACTTGTTATAGTTATCTCAAGTAACTATAACTCATGCCCTGAGGTAACTATAATCCCCTGCATTCTTATTCTATTTTGCCCTGGGGAGTTGGTGGCCTCTGTGACCACAAGGGGGGGGCATGAAGCCCCCATTCTTCATCTGTTTCAACCTTGGGAGGTGGCGGTCCCTAGGGCTACCAGAAGCCAGGCAGCCACCCGCATTTAATTAGTCATCAACCCTGGGGAAGTGGCAGTCCTCATGGCTGCAGGGGGGCTGGGTTGTCCCCCACATTTAATTAGATATGAGCATCAGGGAGGTGGTGGTCACTGGGGCTGCTTGGGAGCCAGGCAATCTTCTCATATTGAAAATTTGACATGCCCCCGGAACCTGGCCCACCCGGGGACTTCACTAAACAAGCACAGGAGCCCATGTTTGTTTCATTTTTAAAAACGATTTGGCAGAATAACTGACCCGCTGCAAACCCTGTAAAAAAAGTTTTCAAAATTATTTTTTGCCCTCAGGTGTGTCCTCTGGGACCCCAGCACCAGAGCTAAGAGGTCAGGGTGGCCCTACCCTGGCCCATTTCTTTTTTTTAAACATTTTCTTTTTTTAAATCTTTTTTTCAGCCAATTCCAACATGGCTGCCAACACTTCCTTGTTAAAGTGCTGGCAGCCAATCAGACCCTAGCACAAGATCGGGAGGGTTTGTGGAGGCTTTGCATCCTTATACACACATTTGGATTTTCTTAAAATTCTCGAAAACTACTGAATAGACTTACACCAAATAACAAAAAGGTCACTTTCTGGTCCAAGATCTACCTTTCTGCCAAATTTGTTGTAATTCCGTCCAGTAGTTTAAGGTTTATTCCTGTTCAAAAAGTTTTTAGGGACCCCCCCTTTTCTCAGCCCCTTCTTGACGAATCATCCTGGAACTTTCCAGACAAGTGCTGAAGTGAGCATCATATTTTTTTAAATATTTCATGAAGATTCATCAAATGGCGCCAAAGTTATTAGCAAAACCAAAAATATGTTTTCTATAGAAACTAGGTCCTAACTATTACTACCTAGTAGTGACCACCACAAGGTAATATATATGTATATATATATATATATATATATATATATATATATATATTGACTGCAGGGACAATAAAGTTAGGCTTCCATTTCCCTTGTACAAAACCAGTGAAATTCAATTATCAGTGATGTCATCAATGATGTCATTTGAATTGTCATCAGTGTTATCATCAGTAAAGTCTCTGACAATGTCATTAGTAATGTAATATGTGAGGTTATCAGCAGTGCATTATGGGGGTACAAGTTATAGTTAGCTCAGGTAACTATAACTGCTTAATGTCACTGGTTTTAATTATATTTCCTAACTATAATTCCACTGTTTTTTTTGAGTGAATTTAAATTGTATTTTGTAACTATAATTTGTATGGTTTCCAAATGGGTGTGTGAGTGCTTGTATAGGTTGGTAAGTGGGTGTATGAGTAGGTGTATGGGTCTGTGATTGAGTATGTGAGATGTTGTGTAGGTCTGTGAGTAGATAACAAAGTCTCTGAGTAGGTCTGTGAATGAGTGTATGAGTCTGTCAGTGGGTCTGTCAGTGGGTGCATGAGTCCGACTTGATGTTTTTGTAGGTACATGAGTCTCTGAGTGGGTCTGTGAGGGCGTGTGTCAGTGTCTCACTGGCTAAGTGAGTGGGTGTGTCAGTGTATGAGTAGGTCTGTGAGTGAGTGTGTGAGGATCTGAGTGGGTTTGTAAGTGTGTGTATGAGGGTCGGAGTGGGTCTATGGGTGGTTGCGTGTCTGAGTGGGTCTGTGAGTGGGTGTGTTAGGGTCTGAGTGGATCTGTGAGTGGGTGCATCAGTGTCTGACTGGGTCTGTGAGTGGGTGTATGAGGGTCTGACTGGGTCTGTGAGTGGGCATATCAGTGTCTGAGTGGTTCTATGAGGTGTGTGAGTGGGTGCATGAGTATCTGAGTGGGCCCATGAGTGGGTGCACAAGTCTCTTAGTGGGTGTATGAATAAGTGTATGGCTGTTTTACTGGCTGAGTGAGTTTGTGATTGTGTGTATGTGTGTGAGAGTGGATGATTGTAGCATTGTTCTACTAACATCACTTGAGTCATGGACTTTTAGAATTTGTTGAAGTTATGAAGGATTTTCCATATAACATCATGTATGTTTCTGTTGTGACATTCCCCTCTATCACATGAGGCTGAGTTTACATGTTTAGGGATGGTCTGGTGGGGTAAATAGGTATTCCCTGTGCAGAGCTCCAGTTGCATGTTAGCAAAACATTTTTTTAAATATAATGGCCATTTTCACCATGATGCCGTTGGTTGCAACAACATCATTGTTAGCGATGATAATGGTAATGAGTTATCTAGTTTGCGGTGATGTAGTCAATCACAACTATAGCGTGTTTTTTTCAAAGAGTGATACATGTATGTAAACATATATTGATTAGTACTTGACATCAGTAGTTTATTAATATAATGTGGAAACATATTTCTGTAGCTAATTTTATTATAAAACACTCTCAAAGTATATTTCCGTGTTCACAACAACATTGGTATTCACAATAATCATGTGACCTGGGAAACAAAGAGATGTGATTGGAGAAGGAGGCACTTTTCATTTACCTTCAAAGGAAGTTCCCACACGTTTATTCCCTTTTGAAAATCCCCCTTGCTGTTAGGACTTTTCTTGGAGCTCTCCTGTACTTGAAAGTGCAGAACTGCGTTGGATTCTTTTTTTGTCATTTAAAAGAAAAAAAAATGGCATCAGGTAGAAATGATGAGGAGGAGGAAGTTCACCATAACACTGTGGAGCAGGTGTTACCAGCTGGAGCAGAAGACTCTCCTGGTGAAAACCCACTTGCTAAAAAACAAAGCATAGCATGGACTTTTTTCATCATACCATTAGGTGAATCAAAAACGGTGGCAAAATTGGTGAAGATGCACTACCATTTGAAATCCTATCATAAAAGTTATTTTAGAAGGATACAGAAATAGAGAGATGCAGACCAACCGTCCACCTTCAGGGATGAACCACCCGTGGTTGGTGAGAGAGTGCCAGGAGAAGTGGAGAAGCAGAGGCCAGTATTGTCACCAGAGTTCAGAAGAGTTGCTACTTGCATTGACTGTACCACCAACCTCACACTTCGTGAGCAGTTTGTAGATGTTAATTTGGATGAAGCACGGCTACCCACCTGTTCATTTTTGCTACAATTTCATACAATTTTTGGTCTCTTTTTTTATAATGTTACAGTTTTTATTACCATTTTTGCCATTCTATTTTACAAAAAAATACATAAAGTTAAAAAACAAAAAAGTAAAAACAGCTCTACAAAAAAGAAAAAAGGGCACTTCACAGAACCTCTTTTCCTGGTTAAAGAAAAAGAGAAGCTGTAGTTTCTATATATGTAAGAAAGACTGCATGTATAGGTGACTAAATAAGTGCATGAGTGTGCACGTGTGAGTGACTGAGTGCCTGTATGAGTAAGTGATTGAGTGCATCAATGTGTGTATGTATGATTGAGTGCATGGATGCTCTATGGGTGAGTGACTGAGTGAATGAATGCATGTCTGGGTAATTGAGTACATGAGTTATGTATGGGTCAGTGAATGAGTGTGTGAATGCTACAAGGGTGATTAACTAAGTTCATGAGTACATGTATGGGTGAGTGAGTGAGAGCATGAGTGGTGTATGGGTTATTGAGTGTATGTATGGGTGAGGAAGTGAGTGCATGGGTTCATGTATGATGAGTGAGTGGGAGCAAGAATGCTGTACGGGTGAGTGAGTGGGTACATGAGTGCATGTATGGGTGAGTGAGTGCATGAGTGGTGCAGCAGGGATTGACTAAGTGCATGAGTGTGGGGGGGTGTGAGTGAGTGGATGAGTGGTGTATGGGTTATTAACTGAGTACAAGGGTGGTGTATAGGTCAGTGAGTGAGTATGTGAGTGATGTATGGGTGAATGAGTGTATGACTGCATCTATGGGTAAGTGAGTGCATGACTGCTGTATGGGTGATTGAGTACATGAGTGCATGTATGGGTGAGTGACTGAGTGCACAAATGGTATATGGGTAATTGACTGAGTGCATCAGTGTGTTTGGGTGTGAGAGAATGTATGAGTGGTTTATTGGTGATTGAGTTTATAAGTGATGCATGGGTCAGTGAATGAGTGCATGAGTGCATGTATGGGTAACAGACTGAGTGCATCAGTGTGTGTATGGTTGTGTGAGTTAGGGTAAGAGTGGCGTGTGGGTGATTGAATTTATTAGTGGTGCATGGGTGAGTGCATGTATGGGTGAGTGAATGCATGTATGGACAATTGACTGAGGCCCTCATTATGAACTTGGCGGTAATCACCGCCGACCGCAGTGGTGACGGTGAACAGAAGACCGCCAGTGGCAGTAGACTGCACACCGATGAATCATGCTGCCAAAAAGTCAAACCTCAAAAAATCCTGCAACCTCCACCCACTGCCAGGGCCTACAACAGCAGAAAAGCAAGACACCCCACCCCGCCACCACCACTGCCATGCAGACACATACTCGACCCACCAAATAATGAAGTACAAATCAGCATGGCCGATAGTGAATGCCAAACGACCACTGGCGGTACGGACTGCCACAGCCAGGAATGGGACCCACCAACAACAAAAGCACACATTGGCAACATTGAAACCCACACACCTGAAACACATCCACAACACTATAAAACACTCACACACATACCCCACAATCCTTTGCATCGCCAATAGCATGACAGAGATTGACAATACAACACACATACACTGAACCCAACATCACAAAAGTCGCACACACAAATACACCACTAAAACACATGCAAACCCCAAACACCCTTACAAACCACACACACAACCACACAACAGCACCCTCACCAATACACCCACAACACAACACCCACAACACACACCATGGCATCCCCTAAGAACCCCCGCTTCACAGATTGGGAGCTAAGGACCCTGGTGGACGAAATACTCAAGGTCGAGCCACAACTATTCGGGGCACAGGTGCAGCAGTCACCCGTGGCCAGTAAGATGGAGCTCTGGCAGAGGATAGTCAACAAGGTCAACGCATTGGGAAACCCTCCATGCACAAGGGATGACATCTGGAAGAGATGGAATGACCTGCGCAGGAAGGTTTGGTCAATGGCATCCAGGCATAACATGAAGACTGGTGGCGGTCCCCACCTACTCCCCCCGACAGGGAGAAGAAGGTCCTGGCTATCCTGCACCCGGAGGGCCGCACTGGACTCACAGTGGACTGGACTCAGTAAGTCAACTACAATACCTTAACAGTCACCCTATCTATAATGCATGTATCACTCCACCCCTCTCACTACCACCAGGACCCCATCCCCTACCCAGTACACAACACCCACATCCAACTCCCCTGCATGCCCACTATCCCACAAACAGACCTCTATCCAGCACCTGTGCACAGTCACCTACCCCTGCATGTATTCCCAGTGGCACCACAGCACGCACAATGCACCTCCACCCCACCACATAAAATACAAATAAATATACATGAAGGGACCTTGCATGTCACAACAGGGGAATATAACCATCAAATAGGGCAGAGCAGTGCAGCAATTGCCAAAAAAGTATCTGACACTCACATGTCCATCACCCCCACAAGCACCACCACCCATGCCACCCGGACGGAAATGCCAAGGAGTGCCAGTGCCCCACCTGAAGACAGAGGCCCCACTCAGGAGAGTGCAGAGGGATGTCTGGAAATAGAGGAACTCCCTGTCCCATCACACAGTCCTGGACTGTCACCCTCCAGCAGCCCCACCCAGGATACCACTAACAGCCCTACCACCCAGCCACCATTATCAGCCCTGGCCAAACGATCACACACCAATGTCTCCCGGGCACGGACTGGCAGCCCACATGTACAGAGGCCAGAGTCTCCAACCATCAACAGGCAGGAAAATGAAGGACCAACTGCAATTGGGACTGCCAGACCTGTGCAGCGGACATAGGCACAGGGGGCTAGGGCCAGTGGGAGGGCATCAGTGGCCCAGAGGGGTTGCCAAAGGATGGATGCAGCAGCCCAGGTGGTGATATCTGAGGTCCTGGGAGCATACCACCATACCCAGGACAGGATGGGCTAGATCCTGGACACCTTGGAGCAGAATCAGAGGCTGCAGGTAGCACACCACCAGGAGGCCATGGAGCAATGGAAACAGCTCAATGCCACCATGGCCTCCATTGCAGGGGTGCTGCAGCTAGCCTGAGTCCTCCACACACCTGCAAGCCCCGACCACTAGCCAGGACACTGCCCTCTACATCAGCAGCAGCTACTGGACTGGCGGCACTGGCAGAGGACACACAGGAAACCAGAAACACTGAAACACCATCCAAGAACAAGACCAGCGCTAGGAAGTGACTCTGCCCTGAATCGTCTCCCTTGTGTGCCACTGTGCTACCTTGTTGACATGCCACTGTCATCACACCATCTTTCAATGGCCACATGGACCAAAACCCAGTGCTAGCAACAGCTGAGCATCTGTACCTGAGTATGTATGTGCACCATGTGCCCCCTCCCTTTCACTGTCCCAACACTCAAATCGGATGTCCCTCGTCAATATGTGATATGAAATGTGAGTGTGTATACATGAGCCAGTCAATTTCATAATCATACCTTTATTGCAGGAGAGGATCCAACAGACTGTAGTGTCTGAAGTATGTCACACTGAACATAATATTGGGTTTTCTGGCACATGCCACTTCAGTCATCAGTTAGAATTGTCACTGACTGTAGCCACCACATTACCATTTACAGTCAGACTGAAACTATGCAGTGAATGCATCGGCATCATTGAATAGTACCTTAGAGTCACGGGAAGTATAGGCAGATTAGCTGGGTCCTGGAGTTGAGATCTCCCCCCTCTTCTTCCTCAGCATCACCCTCATCCCCTCTCTGAGGTTGCTGGGGTGGTTGGACAGCACCCTCCTCTTCCAGAAGGGGGATAGCTTTCCTCACAGCCAAGTTGTGCAGCATGAGGCAGGCCACCACTGTCCTACACACCTTGTCAGGGACATAGCACTGGGATCCCCCAGAGATATGGAGGCAACAAAATCTAGCCTTCAGGATACCTATAGTGCGCTAACTCGCCCTCCTAGTACGTCCATGGGCCTCATTATAATTCCTCTCTGAATCTGTCCTGGGATTCCTCACAGGTGTCAAGAGCCATTGCAAGTTGGGGTAGCAGAATCACCTTCAAAAGTGGACGAAACAGGACCTTAACAAACTGACTTTACTTTCATATAGCCTGGCTGTCAGCTATGTACTGATCCAGTGTTACACACACTCACCTATGAGCCATCCTCTGTCACCTTGTAGTTGTTCTATCGTGTGTGGTACACTGCTGTTTCTCAGGACAAAGGAATCATGGACTGAGCCTGGGAACCTGGCATTGAAATGTGATATGTACTGGTCAGCTGTACACACCAATTGTACATTCATGGAGTGATAGTTCTTCTGATTCCTCTACACATGCTCATTCACTCTAGGGGGTATGAGAGCTATGTGGATTCCATCAATGGCACCTATCACATGGGGGATATTTCCAAAGGCATAAAATCCTGATTTGATGGTGGGAAGTTCACCCCTTTGGGAAACTGAAATATGTTTGCAAGTGTTGAACGTAGGCATCCAGGAATTTTGACAGGATGATGCTGAACATTGGCTGTGAGACCCCTGCACCCATGCCCACTGTCACCTGAAATGAGCCCCCAGCCAAAAAATGGAGTAGATAGCACTTGCACAGTTGTAGGGATGGTATGCTGATTTCAATTTGCCGGTTTCAGTACAGGACCCATTAATGCACAGAGGTCATGGATAGTAGCTCTATTGAGTCTGTAGGTGATAATAATGTGACGTTCCTCCATAGTTTCCAGATCAACCAGGGGTCTGTATACAGCAGCGGGCCCTCCCTCTCCACATGAGTCTCTACCAATGGGGGAGCAAAGAACACAATCTGAGTGTCAACTTTCACTTGCATCCCATGATGTTACTGTATTTTGTAAGTGCGACACGTAGGTAACACACACAAACGCAAAGTATTAAAAGTACACCGTCAGACAAATGTGTGCTGAGTTAACTCTGTCATAATGGCATCCCAGTGTGGACACACTTTCAAAGATGGGTACATGTGAGGATCATAGACTCATGTCAGCAAGCGAAGAAGGGCGGGGAGTTTGAGGCCCTGGATGAGACCCCTGGCCAGGCTAGGATGACATGGTGGCAGCAAAATGGCAGCCTCATGCCATCCAGGTACGATAGAGTGGAAGTGACTTCATTTTGCTGGCATTAGTCGTCATGGCGGAAGGTGATGTTCACCACCGTGCACCTGATCATTGGATTACATGGTTGTCAATGGGGAACCTGGGCCGATCATGATCACTGCCAACGGTGAAGGAGCTCACCGCCACGGTAGCAACGCCATTTTGTCAGACCCTTGACACTCGCCTCCTGATTCCCATGCAGGGTAGTCCTCCACTGTGTGTGCTGCTGTGTCCTGACTCTGGTCACTGAGATGGCACGGGTTACAGGGGAACGGACCCCCGCCTTCACCACGGAGATGCTGGAGAGGTTGGTGAGGGTGTCCTACCCCTGTATGCGAATGTGTATGGGCAACCAGAGGAGCAGGTGAGTTGGCATCTGTCGTCCTTAGATGTGTGTGATTGTGGCGGATGCCTGTATGCATGTGGGTTCAATGTGTAACTGCCCAGCAGTAGACTGTCTGGCATGTACTGTATGTGAGTTGAGAACATGCCTTTCATCAATGGCCATTCCATAGGGAACGACATGTCATCCGTATTTGGTGCACACATACTGACGTCTGCTTTTTTGCACAGTGTGTCCCATGCAGGTCAGCGCCCATCAAAAGAAAGGTCTGTGGCGAGCCATCACCAAGGAGATGCGGACCCTGGGGCACTACACCCGGCAGAGCACCTACTGCAGGAAGCGGTGGGAGGACCTGAGGTGCTGGGCCAGGAAGACCGGAGAGGCCCAGCTGGGGAAGGCCTCCCAACAAGGAAGGGGTGCCCATCAGATACGGACCCTCCTAATGGCCTGCATTCTGGCGGTGGCTTATCCGGATTTGGATGAGCACTTGAAGGCAGCACAGCAGCTAAAAGGGGGTGAGTACCAACACTGTTGTGATATTGCTTTGATGGATGTATGTTGCTGCTGTGGTATGTATGCATTCTAGTGCCAGGCACTTGGACAGGTGTGTTCCTGCAGTCCTGCCCCCTCATACTCACTGGGATGGTGTGAGGGCTGTTTTGGGCAGTCTCTATAGGCCCATGGGTGGTCCCCTTTCTGTCATCTGGTATGCTTTGTGGCCTCATGGACTTGTAAGTGCATTGGCTGGGCATGGGCTCTCATGGGTGTACTTCACACAGTGTATCAGATCCGTGTTTTATGTGGGTTATGTGGTGTATTCTGGGGTAATGGCCACTCGTCAGGGGAACAATCATGACGTATGTTGTATGTGCTGCGTGTAAGTGTGTGACCAAACCCCCCACACACCACCATCAACACACCACACCGTACCGCATGTGGGACAAGATCCCCACAGAACGCCTGAACTCCCAACTGGCTCACAACCTCCCCCCCACACCAACGACCCCAACACAGGAGCACACAACCTCTCTAAAGGGTTCACTACCTGCGCAGACACACTAGTCCCCCTCAGAAAACACATCGCCACCCGCAACATCAAGAACGCCCCATGGTTCACCCCCGAACTCCAAGACTCCAAGCGCAAATGCCGCCAAGCGGAGAAAATATGGCGACAAGAACCCTCTACAACCAACTTCTCCACCCTCAAAGCCACCATCCGTACCATCACCAACTCATACGCACCGCCAAAAGAGATCACTACAAAACACGCCTTGACAACAACTCTCAAAACAGCAAGGAACTCTTCACCATCATTAAAGAGCTAGACAAACCCAAAGCCAGCAACATAGACCCCACACACACACAGCCCTTATGTGACGCCCTTTCCAACCACTTTCACCACAAAATCCTGGACATCCACAACAGCTTCATACCACACACACCCACCACACACACCCCTCACTCACCCAACTCAACCCCCACTCATGACCCCCCACCACACTCACCACCTGGGCCCCCACCACACACGAAGAAACCGAAAAAAACATGAACTCCATCCACTCCGGATCCCCCTCTGACCCCTGTCCACATCACATCTACAACAAAGCCAGCCCAACCAACGCCCCCATACTCCATGACATAATCAACTCCTCTTTCGACTCCGCCACCTACCCAGACCCCTGGAAGCACGCGGAAATCACGGCTCTCCTAAAAAAAAAACAATGCCGACCCGGAGATCCTCTCCAACTATCGCCCCATCTCCCTCCTTCCTTTCCCCGCCAAGGTTGCAGAGAAACTAGTCAACGCCCGCCTATCCCACTTCCTCGAAGAAAACAACACTCTCGACCCCTCACAATCCGGGTTCCGCAAGAACCACAGCATGGAAACCACCCTCATCGCATGCACTGACGACATCAGGACCAAAGTCGACATAGGCGAGACCGTTGCACTCATCCTCCTAGACCTCTCCGCAGCCTTTGACACTGTCTGCCACCACACACTCCGCACACGCCTCCACAACATAGGAATTTGCCACAAAAAGCCTTAGACTGGCTCACCTCCTTCCTCATCGAACGGACCCAGAGAGTCGGCCTTCCACCTTTCCACTCCACCGCTACCAAGATCATCTGCGGAGTCCCCCAAGGGTCCTGCCTCAGCCCCACACTTTTCAACATTTACATGATCCCCCTAGCCAACATCCTCCGACCACACGGAATCACTATCCTCTCCAAGGCAGATGACACCCAGCTCATCCTCTTCCACACTCGCAACCCCACCACCGCCAAAACCAACCTACACGCTGCTCTTCTCGACACCGTCAACTGGATGACAACTAACCACATCAAGCTTAACTCCAACAAAACCAAGATCATCATCTTCGGCCCCCAAAAAAACATATGGGACGACTCCTGGTGGCCCACCGCCCTAGGCCCCGCACCCACCCCCGCAAACCACGCACGCAACCTCGGCATCATCCTGGACCCCTCCCTCTCCATGACACAACAAATCAATGCACTAACCTCCTCCTGCTTCCACACACTCCGCACTCTAAAAAAATCCTTCAAATGGATTCCCCCAGAAACCAGGAAGACAGTCACCCATGCACTCATCAGCAGCAGACTTGACTACGGTAACGCCCTCTACGCCGGCACCACACTCAAACTCAAACGCAAACTCCAGAGAATCCAGAACACAGCCGCATGCCTTGTCCTTGGCCTCCCCCGCCACAAACAATCTCACCACACCTCATATCTCTTCACTGGCTCCCCATAGACAGGAGAATCACTTTCAAGATCCTCATCCACGCACACAAATCCCTCCACAACACCGGCCAGACCTACCTCAATGAAAGTGTGAACTTCCACACTCCCACCCGCAACCTCCGATCAGCCGACCTCGCACTAGCTACAGTCCCCCGCATCCATCGAACCACCATAGGAGGCAGGGCCTTCTCCTACCTCGCCCCCACTACCTGGAACTCCCTCCCCACCAACATCCACAAAACCAAAGACCTCCTACTCTTCATAAAAAACCTCAAGACATGGCTGTTCGAACAGTAACCCCCCCTCAACCCACCCACTAGCGCCTTGAGACCCTCAAGGGTGAGTAGAGCGCTCTACACATTTTTTTGATTGATTGATTGATTGACTGACCTGGATGGGAGTCTGTGTGAGCAGAGATGTAAATGTATTCAGGTTTTGACAAAGGTCTCCCTTGTTTTGTCTCTCCACCCTTGTACTCTTTTGTCCTTTGTGTACATCAGCATCATCTAGCGAGGGAGCAGTGGCACCTGCGAGTGGGGAGGCAGCGGCCCACTGTTCCAAGGAGGCAGAGTTGATGGTCGCCAAGGGGACCAGTGGGTTGAAGGGCGAGGGGAGTACCACGGGGAGGCAACTACCACTGGAGGTAGTGACTCTGATACCTCCTCGGTTGGGAGTTCCCTGGTAGTGGCAGACCCGACTGGGAACACCCATTCTATACCATCTTCCACCACCGCCCATGCCATCACTGCCCTCCCAGTTGCTTCCCACCCTGTTGCTCGTGCCTGCTCACCCAGGAGGGTGGGTGTCTCCTTCGCCCCAGGCACCTCATCCCCTGCCCCAGTCAGCCCTGCTACCCTCACAGAGGAGGTTATTGACCTCCTGAGAACTATCTCTGTAGGGCTGGCAACCATTGTGAATGCTATCCAGAGGCTAGCCTCCCAGATGCAGCAATGCAATGCATACCTGGAAGGCATTCACTGTGCCATGTCTGGCCTACTGAGATCTTTTCAGGCTCTGGCCACCTCTTTGTCAGCAGCCCATGTCCCTGGTCTTTACATCCCCTCTCCCACCACCTCCACCCCTTCCAGCACCCCACTCCCTTCACCCATCCCAAGCACATGTACAGACAGCCATGCATACAGATCAACACACAAAAAGCACACTGACAAACATGCACCACACATCCCACCACAAACATGCACGCACCCAACATACCAAAGCACACACAACAACATCCACTTCCCCTAGTGTGTCAACCTCCCCCGCCACCCTGTCTGTCAACTCACTATGCACACCCACACGCACTTCAGCCTCAGTCACTGATGCCTCCCCCATTCATTCAGTCACCACAACATCTGACATCCAGACATGTACCCCAGACACCACATCTGCTCTCACCACAACTACATTGACAGACACTTGCAACACACTCACCAGACCTTCAGACACCCATACAACAGCCATATACACTGGCAGCCTGTCTTCTCCCACTGTGTTCACCCCCCTCCTCTCAAAACACATTCACACACATCCACACCACACACAGCGAACATACATCTGCATACTTTACAGGCACCTGCATCCACGTCCGGCACCTCTATACCTGGTACAAGCACTCCCTAAACATCCACTCCCAGACCTGCCTCCAGCTAAGAAGCTTTTCCTCTCCCATGTTGACCTGTTCATTGGCATCCTGTCTTGTCCCTAAACATGCCCATCTCTTTGTCCAGTCCACTCCTTCCATGTCCAAGTCCGCCCAGTCCTCCCTTCCCATTCCCGTGCCCCTTCCACAGCGAGGAAGAAGCTCTGTGTTGCCCCAGGTCCCTCTGCCACCCCCTGTTCCAAGCCCACTCCCCCTCCTTCCAAAGGCAAGCCCAAACCCCTTTCACCTCCCAAACCTAAGCCCAAGCCCCCCCCTTCCAGACGTAAGTCTCACCCCGCCATCCCCTGCCCCTGTTCCCTGAGGTGCCTGGCTGCCCCATTGATGCCCCTTTCGAGTGGAGTACCTTTTGCACATGTGGGAGTCAAGTTGGGCCTTTTTTAGCCCTTCAGGCTATTTGTAATGGACTGGCCAATGGCCTTATTTGGACATGACGTAATGTCTTTGTAAATAAAGTTTCAGTGCCCAGTAGTACTGGTGGCACAATATGGTGACATTATACAGCGTTTCACTATGGAGGGGTGATGTGCAAATGAGTGTACTTTGGTGAAGGTCTTTGTTGGCTTGTGTCTGGTAAGTACATTTTGTTATGGTATGTTTTGCTTGGGATGTGGGAGGGGTTGGGTGTGCATTGCTGTGTAACTGTGCCCTTTCTTCCCAGGTGTACTAGGCTGCGGTACTTACCGTCGGCGTCTTCGTCGTCGGTCATGTTCCTGGAGGTTTATGGCAAGGAGCAGCACTGGCATTATTTCCAACTCTCTCTTCATGTCTGCATCGGCTTGTTCTGTGTGCCTCCGGTGAGTGTGTTCTTTTATATTGTTCATTTCCACCACACATTGCCTGGCAGAGGTTCCCACCTCGGAACTGATGGCGGTCTTGTGTTTCATTATTTGGTGGGTGGTTAGGACCTTTCCGCCAGCCTGTGGGTGGCCTCCTCCGTCCTCTTCGGGACCACAAAGATGACAGTGTGTGGATGGACCAATACTTGTTTTTCATTTGCTTCATTATTTCGCGGTTGGGACAGCCAGACTGTTGGCGATAGTTACCGCCACAGCCGGTGGGGTGATGTTTACCGCCATGTTCATAATGACCACCTGAGTGTATGAGTGCATGTATGTGTGAGTAAATGAGTGCATGAGTGGTATATGGGTGGTTGAGTGAGTGTGTTAGGGCATATATGGTGAGTGAGTGAAAATATGAATGCAGTATGGGTGAGTGACTGAGTGCATGAGTGCATGTATGGGCAATTGATTGAGTACATGAGTGGTGTATGGGTCAGTGAGTGACTGTGTGATTGCTGTATGGGTGCTTGACTGAGTGTATGAGTGCATGTATTAGTGAGTAAGTGAGTGCATAAGGGCATGAACAGGTGAGTGAATGAGTGCATGAGTGGTGTATGGGTGATTAACTGAGTGTATCAGTATGTGTGTGGGTATGTGCATGAGTGTATCAGTGGTGTATGGGTGATTGAGTAAATGAGTGGTGTATGGGTCAGTGAGTGTGAAAAAGGGCCTCTTTTGACATGGTAGCCCCCCAATTTTTGCCTTGATAATGATGTGGTTTCAAAATGTAAGTGACCTGGGCCCCTGTGAAAAAAGTTCCCAGGGCCAGATCTCTTTCCCAAAACTGTACTATGTTTGGCACTTCAGCGACCCGTGTAAGACCCTAGTAAATGGTGCACCTGGTACGTAGGGCCTGGGTACTGAAGAGGGACCCCAAAGCTGCAGCACCAATTGTGCCACTCTGAGAGGCCCCACACCAGCCTCATGCAGACTGCCATTGCAAGTGCACTGCAAGGTTATTTAAAAGTTGCAAACTTGACATGGCACTCACCAAAAGTGCCATGTCCACTAACACTGCATGCACCATAGGTAAGTCATTCCTTTGGCAGACCTTACAGCCCTAAGGCAGGGTGCACTATAATGCATGTGAAGACATATGTGTGCATGAGGAAATCTGCCCATACTGTGTCTTTGCAAAACCTTAAGACGTGCTAAGTGTACAGGGAAGCCATAGCAAACACATGTGCTAGACACTGGTCATCACGGTTTCCCAGCTACATGCTGGACTCTGAATACAGGGTTGTTTGGTATCAAACAACTCAGAATAATAAACTCACACTGAAGCCAGTGTTGGATTTATTATAAAATGCCCCCAGGGGGCACCTTAGAAGTGCCCCCTGCAAAACCTAACAGCCCTGGCATGGTTGCTGACTGGTTTTTACCAGCTTGTCACCACCAGACACAGATATCAACTCCTGGAGTGAGAGCCTCTGCTCTCAGGCGCCAGAAAACAAAGCCTTTCCTGGGTGGAGTTGTTACACCTTCTCTCTCAAGAAGGCACCCTTCACCAGCAGTCAGCTTTAATGATTTTACTGCTAGCAGCAGATGGGCGACCAATGGTTATTCGCCCACTTTAAGTGGGAAAACCGGTGGAAAAACTTAGCCAGAGTAGGAGGAGTGACCACCCCCAGCCTGCACAACCCCTCAGGTGTGCAAGTTGAGGTGACCACTCCATTTCATTTTCCTCCATCTTGGATGGTAGGAAAATGGCCAATCACTGTATGGGATGTAACCCCTTCCCACAGAAAGTGGTCACATAGTGGGTATAGCAACCCTGAGGTAGGTGGCCCATTGGCCACTACCAGGTACTCCCCATCATGCTCACTAAATGCAGAGTTTAGTGGGCATCTCTACACTTACAGATCGGATCCAATGAACACAGGAAGACAAGGAACAAAGAAGACCGAAAGCACAAGAACAGAAGTCCTGCTGCAAAAAGAAAAGAGACAGTGAACATTGGGAGGATGCTGGTGCCCCCTGCATGCAACAGCATTGCCATTGGCTCAATTACAAGCCAAGGACAATGCTGTAGCCTGTTTCCTGCTAGGCCAGCAGGCAAAACTTTGATTTCCACCAACCAACCTACCAAAGGTGTCTTTAGAGAGTGCATGTTGAAGTTAAACTAAATCATTCATACTCCATAAATGTTTATGATGCACACTGAAGGTTTTATGAGATTGCACTTTATTTAATTTACACTGTTAAAATGTGTTGTGTTTCATGCTGTAAATTTCTAGGCTTCTGTTTCATAAAACAATTATGCATATGGTAAACTGAGAGAAAAGTCTCTGCAGAAGTATGGCATTCAACACGTGGAGAGGTCTCAGTAGAGAGTCTAGTTTGCTAGAAATGTGTTTCTGTTTAAATAGAGGAGAATTTTGCATGCAGAATTTATATGTGCTGAGGTCTCAGCAGAGGGGTCATTTTCTTAGTAAAGTACTTTAGCGGTGAAGTAATGTTGTCATTAAAAAAACATTTACAATGTATACACTTATAAGAAAAGGAGCCGCTCTTTCCTGAAACTGAACCATATATAATCCAAGGCTTGTTAAGGTGTGATAATGGAGGGCCTAGTGTTTGCATAAGCCCTAAGTGTCACTATACAGATAGCTCTTTCTGATCTGAACCAAATGCCTTGTTCAATCTGAGAAAACATCTCTTGAGAGACACAAGTCTGTTACTAAATCCCTTTACACTCAGTGTCTGACCTGTTGAGGACAGATGGTGTGCTGTTTTAAATGTTGGAATTACTCTTATGTGTAACAGCACCTCAACCAAAGAGTACCTTGTTTAAATCTGGTAGCAAAGGGCCTAGTGCTTTTCTGAAAGCATCTACACTAACCATAACTCTCCTCGGAGGTGTATAAACCCATTCATACATACATACCATGTTCTCTCAGACAAGACATATTTGTGCAGGGGGGAAATTACTCAGTAAACACTTTTACACCCACCCTATACACTCTACAGACCTATTAGTAGAACAGGAACATTCTGATACAAATGAGCTATTCCCTCTACATTGAATTATATTACAAATGTCTTGTTTTAAATAAATATTTATTATCCCTCATCCCTTCCTCTGGTAAAATGTAGTAGCACAGGGTAGTATTTGTCTGAGATCTTTAATACACACCCTTTGTTTTCTTCAAATATATTAATTTACGCCTTGCTGTTTAAAAAAGCCACGTAACACTGGAGGTACTAGCGCTGAAAGGACTTCGACACTTAGTAGTTGGTCTCTGTTTAGGTGTCACTTAGAGTGCTGTTAAAAGGTAGTACGAGATAGAATCACTGTATGTTGAAAGTGTACCAAGCAGAATGTGTACCTTATTGAAATGTAGTAAGGCAATACCTTTCTTTTATTTATTAGTAAGCACACTTTAAGAACAAGAAATAAATCAAATGTGTTGCATTTTTTCTGTAAGGTTTCCACTCAGTTCAAGATGCCAGCATAGCAGCAGAAGATGCAGAAGAAAAAAACAACAGTACGACAAAGAAGTTTCCAAACATGAGACAGACACACAGAAATAATATAGTGGTAAAAGAAAAGAAAATTCAAACCTAGTAAGAGCACCAAATGTTTCTTAAAAATGTAATAACACCATGTAAACTTTCTTCTACAATTGTGAGTTGAATGTAAAATATCTCAACATCTAACAAAACAATCACATTTTTCTTCAAAAAAGATAATGCCACCAGAAAGGGCCCAACCAGACAGGTTTAAGAAAAATAAATTTAAAGAATGTTCTTTCAAAGAAGAATAGTATGGAATATTTTGAGAAGCATGAAAGCAGTAAAACGCAAAATATCTTTGCAAAACCAGAAAATATTTGTTGAGTGTCTAGTTGACATAGCTTTTTTTTTTATTAAAAAGAAAGCCTTTTATTCCCACATTGAAAAGAATGAGATGTTTAGATATTCTAATTATTTCACCGAAGAAGAAATGTTGCTAAAAAATTCAAGTGAGGAAAGAAAATGTTTGTAGTATTTTCCAGGGAGAGTCCAAACACACTTCCAGTACTGAGGCACTTTTTAATAAGGAGAGTTATTTAAAAGAAACTAAGCGCCTGATTAAGAGTATAGCAGACGGGGCTAATCCCTCACAAATCTGACAGATATTACATATTATGATCTCATTAGACCCAAATGGGAAGCATAATAAGGCAGACGGGATATCTGTCACATGTGTGACAGAATAACCCATCCACCAAATTCAAAATCAAACCCTAAGTTAGTGTTTACAATTGACAGAGGTGGTTGTGGATATGAAATCAATTAAGGTAAACCAACTGAAAAAGAAAAAATAGTGCCTAGAAATATAGAAGAAGACGTCATCAATGAAGTACTAGGTGAATGTCCTCAAAATCCAGTTTTTAAGTGGAAATGTAAAGAGATATGCAAATAAGACAAAAGTCTAGTGCCAAATCAGACTGTTCTTAAACAAATGCAGCAAGGGGAATGTAAAGCAAAAATGAAACTACTCCAAAGTCTTGATCTTTGTTGAATAGGAACACTTACAAGCCTTCAAAGTCATTCATTGGTTTGCTTGTCACAACAGATCTGTGACAGTACTTTCCACCTTTGCTGTCTGTACACCACACTAAAATGCATTACTTTGTACGAAGACTGTATTTTGTTAAAACAATCCAGCTCTTCACCTTAAAAAATGGAATAATATGCTATTAAGAGATAGTCATTCGGAAGTCAGTTTTGTAATAGATAACATCCAGATGAAATACTTTGGGATTGAAAGGCCAAGAAAAAAGAGAAAGAGATGGTTGGTGAGAACAACACTGAAACTTCTAACACTAGCAGACTGTTTGATAATTTAAGAAAGGAAATTGATGCATTTGTAAGAACAACTGCAGAGATTCCAGACAAGGTGTGTGTTTGTTGCAGGTGAACTCAATATAAATGACAAGTAAATAAAATGATATTTTTGAAAAAACAGAAGACAGTGATCTAGCACAATCATTGAAAAGTGCTCTATACTTGATCGCTGAAGATAGGTCTGACATGGCGTAAACCAGATTGTCTGTAAATAATGTTTGGACAAACTGGATGATAATAAAATGCCTGCTCAAGAAATTCATAACAATTTGGAAGTTTTTCCAATTCCTCCTCAGCTTCAAAACCTGAATGTGTTTGAAACTATGTTCATACAAACAGTACATCCATTCCAAGCCATTGTTAGAATAGAGACTAAAAACAAAAAAAACCTCCTTCTGAACTACTCAAAGGTTTGAAAGGTAAAGCTGTGTACTTGCTTCTAAAGAGGAAGATGAGTATTGAAACTATAGGGATAGATCAATAGGATGTAGAACCATCATTTGTTCTAGGAAATGGAGTACCTATCAAAGACAGAAAAATTGGTAGACACTTGTCAGCATTGATGGGGTGAGAAAGCTTTACAATACCTTAAAATCTTAGGACAGAAAGTTCCACATCAGCCCCTACTGCTCAGTTTGAAAAGGTTGATTTAGCTGAAGCAGAAGAAATATATAACCATTACAGCACTCACCCTCTACATTTCAGAGATACGATGGGTGATGATTTAGAATTGTACCAAATGAAGCAGGTGAAAAGAGAACCAGCACGTGTGTGAGAAAAGAGCTTAAAAGCAAGGTGTTTTTCAATGTTTCCTACAGGACAAGGAGGTTGTTTAGATGATTGTCCACTACAGATTCCTACATCAGAATATAGACGCAGTAGATTATATTCCGAAAATCCCCACTTTAGGCAAAACATACTGTACATTTTTCACCTTTTGTTCGAGAGTGATTTCTCAGTACTATCACATACTATGGGCAATGTCATGAGAACAAGCACATAGTTTAATGACGTCACTGTGAGAGATTTTGTGGGAAAGATGCATGGTAAATATGAAGTACTAGATAGTAATTTGATGAATGTTATGGCTTTCCAATGTGGTACCAATGAATATTAGTTCCCTCATCATGGTGAGCTAAAATATATGTTATGCAATCTAGGTGCACCCACTTGGTGTGTTATTTTGAGCTGTGCAGAGTATGCTTTAGATGATCTTCATGACTTTCTCAGGCAAGCTAATGCAAATATTTCAGAGATTGATTTCAAGTCTGCAGGTGAATTGTGTTCCAATGGTCCTGCAAATGTTTGTAGATACTTCAAACACAGAGTTACGGATTCCAAGCCACGCTTCATTTTATTTGCAACAAAAAAAGTAGAAAGAATACGAGTTAAGAGGAGCATTCCATATACATACAAAATTGTGGGTGAAATATGCACCAAATTTTGTAAAGATACTGATGACACAGTTTTGTCATTCAGTGAACAATATGTAAATTGTGGCATTCCAGACGAGTCTCAGAACAGAACAATCGGGATCGGGAGACAGAGCAAAAGGGAAATACTGTGCTTGGGGCCTCTTGAGGCCGCCACACTCACAGTTGCGATCTGAACCGCTGCCTATGTGGCGATCTGACCACTACATAACAACCCTAGCAGTCTGTCCACAAGGGAACCACCAGCTTCACCAGGATCTTGGATCCCAGTCATCTGGCACCAAGGCAGCGTTCAATGCAGCGCTGCCCTGCAGATTACGACCTCATTCTCCGCCAGACTTTTCATAGTTGTTTTACTGCTCCTCGTCATGGGCAGTGCAAGGGGCCCACTACCCAGCACTGTTGCAACGTTCACTGTCTGCTATGCAGGCAGTGAATATTGCGAGGGTGCTGGTGCACCCTGCTGGCTAAAGCATTTCCGCTGGCTTTATTACAAGCGGGGGCAATGCTGTAGCCTGTTTCCTGGTAAGCTGGAGGGCTGAAACCTATGTTTCTGCCAACCAGCCTAGCAGGAAACTCTTAATGGGTCCGGTGGGGCAGACAGTCTGGCAGCAACCTCCCTGTCGGAAGTTCAGCGGACGGTGAACACCATCCACCAAATTCCTAATCATGCCCTTTGTGCAGATTTGGATTCCCTAAGCCTGTATTCTGAAAAGAAAGCGTAAACAGTTTTATGCCTGCAGTCAGATGCACTGTTACTGGGATATCACCTAAAATACACTTAACCTGACATGAAGTGATATTTCATAACTTATTAATGATTACTGTTCATGTGGAATGCCAACATGGATGTTCAGTTTGTCAAAGACAATTCTGTTGCTGTAGCTCAATATGTCATTTCATTTAAAACAAAGTCAGAAAAAACACAGATGAAGGACATATGGGAAGAAATAACAGCAGATAAGTCTTTAAGTGAAAAGCTTTACACTTTCAGTTTAAAGATGCTTTCACATAGGGAAATTGGATCTTATGAAACTTGTGACAAACTTAGTTTTTCAAGATTACATGGAAACCCCAAAGCAATTTTGGGGCTAGTTTAGGCCTGGCTTCAGCACAAAAATGTGTGTTGAGACTATTTACTGAAATTGAGAATGTTGTTCAGTTTGATCAAAAAGTACTGTGTTCTTAAAACAAATACGATGGACACTTATTACCCTAATCAAAGTGTCCATCTAGAAAATTTGTGTTTGTATAAAGTACTGCAGCACAATAGATACATAAAAAAGGTTGACAAGAACATTGAGCAAGGAAAATTTGGGGTAACTGGCTGTAACAGATGCTTAGTGAGACATGCAAAACAAAGACCTTATTAATCATTGCAAACTAAGTTGTCAAATAGGTGAGAAAAGAGAATTCTTCTACCTGGCTCTATTGCAACGTTTGAAAGATACTTTCAATGCAGTCAAAGATAGCTTCCAATGTGAAGTGTTTCCAACATATCAGAGAATATTAAATGATGAAATTCACCTAGGGGAAACAATTGCTATTGAAGTTGCAAAAGACTGCTCACAAGAAAGCCAGAGCTGAGGGCCTAATAGTCAAGATCCCCTTGGTGAGCCTGTCATTGAAAATGAGGCTTCCATAGCTATGACTAAAAGTAGAAATTCTATGGGTCAGTGAGAGCATTGATTCAGAAAATGTATTATCACAGCTAAATGAAGAACAGCTAAAGATTTTTCAACAAATAACAAAATCTGTAGGATAGGACTGCTACATGATAATTCTAAATATACTCGTAAAACATTTAAACATATACTTCTCTACGTCAGTGGGCAGGCATGTACAGGGAAATGTTTTCTGATTAAAGTGCTCATTGCATTTGCTCAGAGAATAACTAGCTCTGACCTATCATGGGCTGTGACTGGGAATATCTTAAAAGACATGAAAATAGGAATAATTAGCAAACAAGCTAAAATAGCTAACTCTTCTCGCAAGGTTAGATCTCTATTATCACACAAGAAGTCATGAAATGCAACACATTATGAAAACCTAGAAACAGATTGTGTGCCAAATGCCTAATGCCAACATTGGATAAGTGTGAACAATTTAACTTAGAAAACAGGAAATCATGATGATTAATAGTAAAGACAAAAATGGAACATCAATGTTTAAATTTACTACTGCGTCGACAAGTGGTAAATGAACTGGGATCTTTACAGAAATCAGTTTCACATTCTGCTGGTTTAGAAAACACTCTAAACCTTTTTAAAAATTGCAGAATAATTTTGCAACAAAATCTCAACATTCAGAGGGGATTAGTGAATAATGCAATGGGAAATGTGATAGACTTAATTATATATTCAAACAGAAAAGAGTATGAATATATTCTGATTAAATTTGATCCCATTGAGGAAGCAAAAAATATGAAGGCACACTGCCATACTTCTCCCAGTAAAAGATCTGTATGTGAAAAGACAACATTTTCCTTTGTGTCACCATTCACAAAGCCCAAGTATTAAGTTTGGATACAGCTCCAAAAACCTTTCTCCTTCTTGGGACATGTATAATGTTGAGGCCATTAGGACGTTTAGCAGTTGATATTTTTGTAAGCAGTCTTATCAATGTGCTCCACTCCACTGGGGATCTTGAAACATTAAAAACTACAGGTCAATCTCAAGCTTACCAGGTGAAATTAATACACTGGTACTGCTTACTCACCAGCTTTTCAACTAGACATCAATACCTGCCAATCAGTTTCCATTCAAGCTAGCCTCGCTGTTGAGGGTTGATACCCTGAAACCGGCCCCAGGATGCTTGTTTCCCGTACAGAGAGGACCTGGTCTAACAGTTCGGCCTGACTGTTCCCATGGGGAGCAGGGTCAAGACTTATTTGCATAGTGTTGGGTCCAAATTGGGGTGGCATTGTAAGGAAAAGAACAATGGATTTATCCTAGATCTGTGACTGGGGTGAGTGTTTGAAAAGTTTCACCACTCCGTCCAGCATCCTTTTGTGTTTCTAAAGTCAAGGTAAGTTGGCCAGGGTATACAAAGACATGGGTCTCTTGCTCACTATGCCACTGGATTCGAGCTAGCTTGACTGATGAGGGGTGATACCCTGAAACTTCTCCCAGAAAGCTTACTTCTGGTTCAGGGCCTGGCATTTCAGGCTGGACTGTTCCTGTGGGGAGCAGGGTCAAGTCTGATTTGCATATGGTTGGATACAAACTGTGGTGGCATTGTAAGCAAAAAAATGAGCGATTAATGTTTCAAAAGTGTTAGCACTTCATCCATCATGCTTTTGTGTTGCTAATGTCGCCGTAAGTTGGCCAGGGTATGCACAGACATGGGTCCCTTGCTCGCTCTGCCACTCTATTCAAGCTACCCGGGATGATGAGGGGTGATACTCTGAAAATGGTCCCAGGATGTTTGTTTCTGGTCCACGGGGGACCTGGCCTGGCAGTTTGGGCTTGACTATTCCCATGGGGACCAGGATCAAGACTGATTTACACATGGCTGGATTCAAACTGGGGTGGCATGGTAAGCAGAAAAAAAGATGGATTTACCCCCGATCTGTGACTGGGGGTGAATGTTTGAAAAGTTTCAGCCCTCCGTTAATCATCCTTTTGTGTTGTTAAAGTCACCACAAGTTGGCCAAGGTATACCCAGATATGGTTCCATTACTCGCTGTGCCACTGGATTCAAGCTATCTGGCTGATGAGGTGTGATACCTCAATACCGGTCCCAGTATGCATGTTTCCAGACCAGGGATGATGTGGCCTGGCAGTTCCGGATGGACTGTTCCGATGGGGAGCAGGGTCAAGACGGATTTGCATATGGCTGGGTCCATACTGGGGTGAGATTTTAAACAAAAAAACAATGGATTTAACACAGATCTATGACAGGGAGTGAGTGTTTGAAAAGCTTCAGCACTCCCTTCATCATCTTTTTGTGTTGCTAAAGTTTAAGTAAATTGGCCAGGGTAAGTCCAGATTTTGGTCCCTCGCTCTACTGGATTCAAGCTAGCCAGGCTGATGAAGGGTGTTACTCTAAAACCTGTCCCAGGATGCTTGTTTCCGGTCCAGGGAGGACGTGGCCTAGCAGTTCAGGCTGGACTGTCCCCATGGGCAGCAGGGTCAAGACTGATTTGCATATGGCTGGGTCCAAACTCGGATTGTATAATAAGCAAAAGAGCAATGGATTTAAACCGTATCTGTGACTAGGAGTGAGTGTTTGGAAACTTTCAGCAAACTGTCCATCATCCTTTTGTGTTACTATGTAGACATGAACAATTTTATAGTGTAATTTCAATCACTTCATGTGTGTTCACAGCGATGAAGTGCTTACGCCTTCAACAAACTTCCATTTTTCTCCAGGTGACTCGGTATCCATTGAGGACCTGGCTGATGATACTTCTTAATCATTCACGAACAGCTTTAGAGTAGACACGCAACTAGACACACAGCAGAACATGCAATCCCATCCATCTTTTTTTTTTATTCATATATCTATTCCGCACAAGTGGCATTTAAGGGTGGGTGAAATCGCTCTCATCTCTGTAACGTTGTAAAACATTGAATTGCATTCATCAGGGGATGTGGAGATGGGAAATGACTCTCCATTGATGAAGGGGAATAAGCACAGGATAGACCACACAAGCTTGGGTTGGAATCAAATGCTCTTGGCTTTGGGAAGGAACTCATCAACAATTATTTTTGAGTACCAGACATTCAGTTTAATACACTTGCATCAGTATGGACTAGCAAAGCAGCATTAAATTAGAATGGCACATATAATTCAAAGGGCACCTTTCTAATAATGACCACAATATATTAAACAACTTCAATATAATTGTTCCAATATCTCCACACCTATGAATGGAAACCTAACAACTCTACACTAACTACATTAACACTAACCCTAAAAACTCCATCCTACCTCCCACTCCAACCACCTACACCCTGGCACTAATATTCTACTCTCGTCACAAACACCAAAGAACCCAGGTAAGGAAACAATTATTGTATTGGAAACCCTAGATTCAACACCCCAACTAAGACTATTACCTTGCAGCAGCAACCTACATAAGCCCACCTCCAGGAGAGTAATAAAGTAAAAGTACGGTAATACTACCACTACCTGTCCCATACCTTACTGACACCTTAACCATCACTTAAACAAAAAAGTTACCTTCTTCGGCAATGTGTCCTTCTTCTGCACAAAAAGCTATGCAGACCAAGCAAATATCAAGGAAAACCCATTTTGTGATGCTTGCTGGGACGGGAGGAGGTAGAAGAGGGAAGGTGTGGTGGTCTTGCAGGCAAGATCAGCTAGGATACAGGCTACATTTAGGCATCACTCCTCTCAGGTGTGTAGTTGGAGGAAAAATGTCATTGTTGATTTTCAGCAAATTGGCTGATACGATTCTAGATGCTGATCTGTTAATTATTTGCTACATTTATGGTTGCTGCTGCAATGCATCACATCATGATCCTGTTGGCCCTCCCTGGCTCCTTCAGGTATACCGTCTGGTTCTATGCTGCCCTGATGTCCTACATCTGCAGGATTCACTTTGTTAGTGCAGACATTGCCTCTTGCTGCTGGACCTCTACTATGTTAGTTAGATTGCCCTTATTTTGTGATCGCATATAATAGAAAAAAGCCAGCAGCGTTGGTACATGTTTTATTACCAGTAAGTCTTTTAACCCCACGGTGCATTCAGGTTTCCTGGCAATACTCACTGCAGATTTGATTTACTCAGGGGCATTGGCGTGACCTTCTTTATACTGTGTAGAGTCTGTGCTTCTAGCATCATACTCAACTGTGTTTTCCCGGAAGAAAACAGATTTGGAGTGCCCTCCTGGCTAACTTCCCTGCTTTACCTTGCAGCCCATTAGTCAGGCTCCAGAATGCAAACTTGTGGTGCTAGACACAGTAAACAATGATGATGTACCACTCTAGCAAAACATGCCATATGTGGCACTTGCGTTGGGGCCAGAACATCTTCTGCCAATAAAAAGGATTCTTGTTGCTATTCACACTGATATTTTTCAGAAGAAATACACTACTCTCAAGCCAACATCATATATGCAGCTCAGTCATACCCCAGCAAAACCTCAGATATAGACCATATGTCACTGTGTAATTTATTCTCAAGGTATGGTGCCTAGGGACCTTCAGAATCATTAAAAAACAAATATCCCCAAAAATAATATATTTAAGCACCACCATGAGCCAGTTGGCTATTCCTCACAAGCTAGCTCACTGTATCATCACTGGCACTTTCCTATAGTGACAGGAGGACCAAGGACCAGGCATATCAATAATGATGCTCAATGTGTATAGCTGCTAATTAGCATCACAAGAGTACATTACCCTCCTATAGGTCAGTGGTTCTCAACCTGTGGTCCGGGGACTCCTGGGGGTCTGTGAAGCCTCCTCAGTCAGTCCGTGACTGCTCAGAAAATTCAATAATAACATATTAGGTCCCCCACTTTCAGTCATGACTTAGTGGAGAGTCCCCAAATTCCATTAATGATTCAGTGGTGGTCCCCAGGTTCCAGTAATGATAAAGTGGGGGGTCCACAGAAGTCAAAAGGTTGGGAACCACTGCTGTAGGTTCTTCAAAGAACAACTAAAAACATGTGAAGCCTTCCTTTGAAAATACAGTAAAAATGAGTCACTCAAGGCATGCCATATAAATTTTACTCTCTGCCTAGGCTCATGATTAAAAACAATACAACATGTTTAGACAATTGTGTTGCGCACAACCAACATGTTTCTTTGTCAAACAAGACATTCAGGTGAATTCATCAAGGCACGAGGACCAATTGTCACCCTGCTGTGCTACATACCATATGATCACTGGGTGAGCGCCTACTCCTAGGCCATAGGAGATCATTCTGTGAAATAAGTTGTGCTGGCCTTTGGTCCATGTGGGCCATGTCAACAGCCACACATCCACCAGCACTAAAGGTGTCTGATGCTGTGATAGGCACAGTCAAATGTGCTGTTGCAGTGTACTCGGTGTTGTTTTTCTGCCAACCTGGCAGCAACAGTGGTGGTTATGACAGCTGTAGGTGTAACATTTGAGATGGGGGTGGATGTTGCTGTATGGTGGCTACAGAAGGGGTGTCTTGTGCTATAGACAGAGCACTCTTGGATATATGTGTGAGACGTGGTGCATGGCTGATGGGTGGCTTTTACACATTACCTTTGTGCACAATGTCTTCTGAAGCCAATTGGCTATGAATATTGAAACCAGTAACATTTGCTGATGAGCAACAATGGTGCACAGGTTTCAGAGTGTTCATATTGCAAAGCATAATTTGTAATGGTGTTTTTGACACCATGCAGATTTCTTAATGCAATCATGTCATCAAACACAGCTGGTATGCCTTATTCATTTAAAGCTCTCTGGCCCTCAATAAAAGTGTGTTTGCTAATATTCTGTGTTAATATCCCTCCAGTTATAACATTGGGGTACCAGTAACTACGGGGTTGAAGTAGGAAATTATGACTTTCAGGTTCATTGGGAATAAAACTCTTGATTTCCATTGCCGTGGCCTGTGTTTCATCATTCGACACTCATCAGCTTGACCATAATTCATTTCCTTCCATTTCTGTGTGAACCTACCAAGATATGTGATAACATAATGCTCTTGATAACTGTGGTTGTAAGTTTGCTTACCGCAAGCCCCATTTTGTACATTTTATGGGAAACATGAACACCCCTAACCTTGGTGAGATGGCCATGGAAGGAAAGCCTAGATTACCACTTAACATATTGCTTGTTTAGTGACCTTCACAATGGTCACACTGAAAATACCTGTGTTTTGCACCTTCTTGATGTGTACCAGTGCTGTACCAACAGTATGCATCATATTCCAAAGTGTGAATGTACATGTATGTGGCCTACAAGGACAGCATTAACATGATATAAATTGATTTTAGGTTGTGATGGCCGAGTTTTTGAATGTCAATTGCAATCATCTTCACATGACAAGAGCATCATGTAGATTATTAATAGCGATGGGTACTTTCCCAGGTTACTATTTCCTCCTGTATCCACACCACCTGCCATTCACTCCAGGATTCTAGTTTTGATTAGTCTACTGACCATCTAATCCTAGGTCTACAACTGAATGTCAGGGACAGGTACAGGCACACCACCAGTGGCAAGTGACCTGTGGTGATGTTTTGCTATAATGTTATGTATTTGTCTGGGATTCACCTGAGGGTACAGGATACAGTGTTGACTTTGTCCTTAATAGCCTATTACAGTGAGGTCCATCATTTGCCACTAGGCTTGGTGATGAGGTGTCCTTTGAGATATGGCTTCTCTTTCCCCACTTCCTTTGCAAGGATCTAGAGCTGTTTCTCAATACAACTTGCGTTGAATCAATTTTTTGATCCTTGCTAACAACATGGTGCTGTCGTGAAGTGTTCTGCATGGCTGAATATTTGTGGTAGAACGTGGATGACAGTGGATTTTGTTCTAC